>NW_022170249.1:27739511-27752737 GCF_008802855.1 Photinus pyralis
ACATGACACACAACATACTGTAATATCTCCACCCTTAACTCAACCAACCAACCACACAAACACAACTTCCTGAACAAACAAACGCAATAAATACAAGTAACGCAACACGCACTACAAAGACGCCCTCACCCAATAAAGTTACACGGCCTAGCACAGCTAAAAAACACAATACTCTTTCTTCTCAGAAACACGCCACGTTATCACAACCCACTCGTACTCAACCCAAACGCAACAACCTTAACAGCACTACTAGCTCACAACATACTGTAATATCCCCACCAAAAACCCAAGCAAACTCACAAATACAACCTCAAGAACAAAGAAACACCATAAATACAAGTAACGCAACATGCACCACAAAGACAGGTCCACCAAATAAAGTTACACGTCCTAGCACAGTTAAAAAACACAAAACTCCTTCTTCACAGAAACACACCACGTTATCACAACCCACTCGTATTCAACCCAAACGCAAAGCCAAAGAAACACTTACACAATAAACTCCATTTAATAAAGTTACAGGAATTATTATAATGATTTTTTGTTTTGTTTTGTTTTCCTCTTTCCTGATAGCGTTGGCTATTGTGCCCATCAATAGGTATGTTGGTAAGTATGAATTACATACTATCCCTAGATTTAAATGTACGTGTGTGATTTTTTTTTTATATAGAACCCTACATAACCTCACCAGACACAGACACAGACACTAATCGTTACTTGATTTTAATCCGTGCGATTAGTTAACCAGGCTAGACCTGAGTTCTCACAAGAAACACCGACCATAATAATAATAATAATATTTAATGTGTGCCATTACGCAGTATCTGCATTTACACTTGTCATTTAACCGTGGCGCATATGAAAAATTTTATTTTGGCCCCTTGCAAAAAAAGGTTGCCCACGCCTGCCTTACAGCATGATTCGAACAATCAATTATCTCAATCCTTATCCTTCCAGCATAAGAAATCCCTATCCGTAATATTGAGTACGTTGTAGAATCCGCATCAGCACTAAAATTGCGTAACGGTTAAAAACTTCATCTTTATCATAGCATTCCTTGGACAATGATATCGGATTCCGTACTTTGTAGATATTGAGGTCTGGTAAAATAAATTTGTTTTTATTTATTGCGGCCCTATGGCCTTCTCGGACCTAAATGAGTCAATTTGTTTGTTGCTTACCAGTTTTGAAAACATTCGTGAGGCTACTGCGGATTCCTATGACACATCGTACACTTGGTAATTCTTGATCCAACGTAGAAGACTTTTCTCGGCTCCCCAATAATAGTAGCATATCCTGCGTTTGATGTGTAGCTATGGCCCAACAATTTCCTTCCCCTCAAGTTCTATTATACCGCTTTGCTCCAAAGCGAATTCTTTGTCTTCAACAAAGTGCTTTTCACAGTCGGCAGCAACTAAGTTCTCCAATTTCTTTCCAACTTTCTCCTCTACTTTTTGAAATGTTTTCTTGTCAATTATGGCACCACAATAAGATCCAATCACAAAGATTCGTTGAAGGACAGTCACGTCTTTCCTGATTAGTTTGGACTTGGGACCATCTGCAACTTATACGAATATTTGTCCAACTTCTCTCTTCCACAACCAGATCACATACCTTGCTGTGAAATGCAGTTTACTTCATCAAGGTTTGAAGACATTCAATGTCACAGATTAGTCTAGGGTTTGCTTGACTGTACTGCGATTCTTCCTCCTCGTGTTTACCGGTATCCAAAGACCTCCAAGACATGGGGAGAGAGGTAACAGATAAAGCATGCTGATCCTTGAATTTTCCGCCACTACTGCTTCATTTATCGCAAAAGTTTGATTCGTTTAATAATAATAACATTTAATTTCCCAACAGGTCCAATTACAGAACAATTCGCACAAACTATTAAAAGTGTATAGATACAATGAACAGCTATATAAATTAAGAAATGAACAAATAAATCAGTCGTATAACATGATTAGCAAATCAATAGTTACCTACATTCACAATGATGAACTTTACAAACTATTGACGTATGCCGATAACAATGTGGGTGGGCTATGAAAATGTACTCGTATATCAACATTTTTTTTTTTTATTTTTTTTTTATAAGGCTTTTTTCGGGGATCTAAGCCCATTTAGCCACGGTAACATACTATGGGAAGAAACAAGGACACTCGCTTCTCGCCCAGAGGTCTATCAAGGCTTTTCAATGACAATACTGTACACGACCATGGTTAACGAGGAATAGGGTGGCACAGAGGATAAGACAGCGGAAAACAGAATTTTATATGAATTTATATACGGTGAAATATTTAGTTTGATTTTATGAATAAAATCCACTAGCAGATCAAACACCCCTCGGTCGTTACTTCTTAATACGGTGACCATATTTAATGGGAACACAATTCCCATGCTCTGCAGTCCTTCGTACAATTTATATGTATGTGTTTTATTCAAGGGACAGTTAAAAAAATGTGATTAAGGTCTGCAACAGGTTCACCGCAAGCACATTGCGGGCTATCCAACACTTTGATCTTGTGCAGGTGCGCGGGAAATCTTCCGTGGCCAAACTATTATGACGCAGGTCGATAAAGTTGGCCCAAATCAAGTAAAAATATGCCTAAGGTGTCGCGCGTGGTGAATTTTACTCTGCGCGGATAATTATTGCGCGATTTTGTAGGACCTGTTGTAACGAGTGGTTTTATTTCGCGCCAAATTTCATTAAAAAATTCGAAATTTCTTGTCATGATAGTGCAGGTCACCCTGTATATTTCATTATTTGTTCCGGTTAGAAAATTTGTGTTTGGGCATTTCGGTTCGCTCAAGACTATGGTCCGATAGATTTAATTTCGCTCAGATTGAATTTCGTCGTGGGAAGATGGCAAAGTTGATTGACGTCATCATGAGTAATGCGAATTTTGTCGTTCGTTTATCACCCAAGGCGCCGTCTAGACCGAGAATAGGAGCGGATATAGCACCGAGCCATCAAGGGATAAGGGGTCTTCATTTCGTCAGCAGAAAACCGTGAGATCAGCTTATTCAGCAGTTCCTGGAGGTTGACAACGAAGTTAGAGTGGGTTAAGTCTTCTTTATCTAAACCAATGGGAGAATTTCTAACGGGAGCGATTTTTGTTTTATGGTAATTTGGGTGTGGTTTTCTCATTTCAATTCTGAAGAAGGGGATCGTTTTGGGGAGACTCGCGGTTAGTACGTCAAGGGGTCAACACGTACCTTGAGTGATCGTTTTTTTGGGGGTACCTAGCGGTTTGAGCCACCGGTTTATTTCGGTTGCTCGCAGTTGCGTGCTTTTTGCACCCGTTTCGAAGTGTTATTTTCTTTTCGCGTTGATTTTTTGGCGACTAAGACCCAGGTTCCGATCAGGTGATATTTAGGCGAACCCTTGAGCTTCACCCCAGTTTACTTTGGATGCAGTGAATCGCGTTAGGATACGTTGTGATTTCTCGAGGATGTATAATTCAAAGTACTGCCCTAGTCCTCAAGGCGCCGATATTCGGGATCCGCCCCAGGTGGAATTTCCTACTAGTGCCGTACGGTCATTTGTCGAAGGAGCGCTGCGTTTTGGAGAGATATTTGCCCCAAGAAGAGCTGGTGAAATAATAAGTCGAACCACCCAAGAACAAATCGCTGTTTACCGTCGGATAGTGATCATAAAAATTTGTGTTCTGCAGTGCCGCTAACTCAAAAATCCGTCTCCCGCAGGCGAATCAAAGTCAATAAACTCTAAGAGCCGGTGGAAGGAAATAGTACGGGTCACTGTTTAAATTAAATACACCTGCTGTGTAGAAACTTTGGCAACTAGCCGTCTCCCACTCGCCACGCGAAGGATTTCCTGGACTAAGCTTCAGTTCAAACACTAAACTTTGCTTTCGTTCCGAGGAAGGATAGGCGCCGTGGATTTTGTTTCCGTGTGTTAATTTCAAGCCACCCCCTAAGAAGTCACAGAGACCTAAGTGTCAGGTTTCATCACATCCACCCTGTACCAGAGGAAAGAGCAGTTCACAAGATCGGCTGTACAAATGTTGTAAAGGTTAGTCTAATTAAATTTGTAACGTTCTGTAAAATCCCACTTTTTGGTAATGAAGCTATAGTACAAATTTTGATTTGATTGTTTATTAAAGTCCAATGAACGATTACCAAAGAGTAGGATAAATTTTTGTGTTTATTTAAATGAGTCCCAGCCCACGCTGGAGTAAAAAACGATTACCTGTTGTTGAAATTTTCAAACTGTAGAGGATGGCCACCCCTTGAGTAAATTAGTCTCACCTGGTAGGATTTTTTATTTAGTTTAGTTGTCATTGTTAAGCTATTTTTTTTCAAGGAGGAGAGAAGAACTGCTAGATCCCTGTAATTTGTTTGTATCTCTAATATCATTTAAATATATTATCTATTTGGTTTCAATGTGCCTATGTCTTTAACGAAGAACGAGGGGAAGGAAAGGGAGGAGTAGGAGTTGAGGCAGGAGACTGGTAGGCGGCAGGTTAAGGTTTGTTACGCAGTTTCAAAAGAGTTAAAAGCCCACCGATTTGAGTTAGCCGTAGCATTTATTTTTATCGATTGAGCAGCCTGAGAAGAAGACGGTTTGCCTTGCCGGGCGGAACCGATGGTAATTTTCAAGTCCAGAAGGAACCCCCGTAGCACTGTTAAAACAGTACTAATACAATATAATATAAGGCATTATCGAGGGCATTATACAGGGTGACAATTTGAAAACTTACCACCCCCCATATCTTAGTAAATAAACGAGATATTTAAAAAAATCAAAATCCGTTTCGGTAATTCGGAGGGAGAATCACAATGACATAGTTGGCGACGCACCCCCTCCAACCCCCTGCGCCCCAGCCACCCCAACTTTTAAATCTTAAATAGTGACCCCCCATGTGTGATACGTCGTTGGAAAGCTCTGAAAAAATGCATTCCAACCAATAGCATTACATTTAGGTTAGTAATTATCGTGCAAATCAAAAAATAAACTAATATGATACATTTGAAATCTGTCGTATTTAAAACGCAACCGGCGAACATAGACGAACTAATAGTAGGGGAGCTATAGACCATTCGCACCGTAGTATGCAGTATGGGGCTTATGGAGAAACAGTACATGCTTGCCAAACTTATTATAGGATCGATTACTGCACCGTAAAACGGTAGTTTAGACACTATTTATTACTTTTTAACCTAACCTCAGAAGTCAAAAAGGTAAATTAATAACAAGTTGTAATTGTTTGTCAAATGTGGCCGAGAACAGCTTGTATTTATTAAGTCCTCAAAAATTTACAAATGTACAGTATACATATTAGTCACTGGAATCGAATTGAAATTCATCGGAAGATGACTGCGACACTTGAATTATAAATTCTTCAACATCATCTTGAAGATAATCTGCTGCCCACATGCCATCTTCGATAGTTTTCACGTGATTGACATAATGTTGCCAATTTTGAACCGTAACTTGTGAATAACCCATTTTTATTAATTCTTCCATGCCCTTTATTTTAAATGTTTTGTTATTCATTTTGATATGATGTTTAACTTGAGCCCACACCATTTCAATGGGATTTAATTCACAATGGTATGGAGGTAAACGGAGAATCTCGTAACCTTTTTCTTGTGCAATAACATCAGCTTATTTTTGTCGTAGTGATGCCGAACATGCGCAACAGAAGCCAGTAGGTCTCGTTTTAATGGATTTTCTTCAATCGGTACATTTTTCTCACGAAGCCAATCTATAATGTGTTCTTTTCTCCACGACATTGTTGGTATCTTCTCCAACTTTCTACTGTGGTACGAGGCATTGTCAATAACAATGACTGAATTCGGTGGCACATTTGGTAGAAGCTGTTCAAAAAACCCCTTTTCATAAGTGTCTGCATCCATTTCGTTGTGTGCATCAGCAGTGTTCTTTTTGCAGAGAAAAGTCAGTTCCGCGCCCGGAATAAAACCATTATCACCACCAGCATGTACTAACGCAAAGCGAGGCCCTAGACCAGTGGGTGATTTTAAACCTGTACTGAGTCCTTTGATGAATGCCTGACGATTGCTTTCAACGGTGGTGTCATGCCACACCCTGCTCACCGAATGACCAATGTTAACCCATGACTCATCCGTATACACAATATTTTTACCTAAAATATAAATATTATGTAATTTGCAATTAAATATAAGTAATAAAAAGATTAAGCACCTTCTTCTCTCAACTTCCTGATGCGACGTAGGTATTTATGTCTCCATCGTATAATATCATCCCGTTCAATAAGGATACTCTTGCGGCCAACCTTCTTAAATTTAAAACCCATATCTTTCAAGAGATTGAATAATGTGGTGCGTTTAAAGTTGGGTAGATCGTTATCGTCATTTACGGAAGCTAAGATGCTGTTCATAGTTGGTGGAATATTTGTAATGAAAAAGTTATGCACTTTACGTCGAATAACTGATTGCACATTTTCATCATACACATGAAGACGATCATTGCTTTGTTTCCCTTTTCTTTGCTTGCGTTTTTTCGGGCTTGATACACCTTCGTTTCCGTCTCCCTTTTTAATGGCATAGATGCTCCGTTCAGAACAACATAAAGCTTTACTTGCTTCTTTCACAGCTGCAGTAACGTTCATCGTTCCCGAGAAATAGTTCAGCACGTTGATAATGAGGTGTTTCTCCTTCCGGCTAAAACACTCTCCTTTATGGCGTTTCACGTTAGCAGATCCTGCTTCAGCTTCGGCTTCCATTTAATGGGATATTCTAAAAAGATGAAATCAAATAACGGTTCTACAAGAACACTCAAAGTTACCTTGTATATAAAGTACGAGATGGAGGCGTTCTTAAAAGAACGATTTTTAAAGCAATGAGACAATAAAATGTGTTAAATACGAAAGACAAAAACGAACCACACACGTAATGACAATACAAGAAGATTTGACGTTATATTTTGTTTTAAAGCTTAAATTCAATCATATGTAAGTTTGGGATCATTGCGGTAAGGAATAAGGATAGCGTTATTGAAGAATGACGCAAATTAGTAAAGGAGGGATATAGTCCATAAGACCCCATACTGCATACTAAGGTGCGAATGCTCTATAGCACGAAATCCACTGAACGAGAATGATCAAAATTTTAACTGATGGAGTTCCATTTTGCCCTATCAGAGTATGCTAAAATCGATCGTCTGCCGCCTCAGGTCATACGACTTAAGGTGCTGCGGGTACTTCTTGCGGTACCAATTCTGAAAGGTTGTTTTTCGAGAAAATAAGTTATACACCAAATGAAAACGTTGATAATAGCTCTTAAAAAAATATTTAAAAAATTCTCGCACATTTGATAACTCCGTAAAAAAACAATTCTTAGTCGGTTTTTCACGAACTTTCTACGGATATAACTAGGTTACGGTTAGACGAATGAAGCTGATTTTTTCTACAGACTGATGATAGGTACTACTAATGACTTAACGGTGGTTAGTTTTTAAATTTGTTCTCTAATTATAAGATTATCTTATCATCTTAACATTATAAGATATCTTCTAATTAGAGAAAAAATTTAAAAAAGAAACACTCTCATAGCCATTGGCTGTGCCCATCATTATAGTCTGTAAAAAAAATCAGCTTCATTTATCCGACAGTAACCTAGTTATAACCGTAGAAAGTTCGTGAAAAACCGACTAAGAATTGTTTTTTTACGGAGTTATCAAATGTGCGCGATTTTTTAAAATATTTTTTTAAGAGCTATTATCAACGTTTTCATTTGGTGTATAAGTTATTTTCTCGAAAAACAACCTTTCAGAATTGGTACCACAAGAAGTACCCGCAGCGCCTTAAGTCGTATGACCTGAGCGGCAGACGATCGATTTTAGCATACTCTGATAGGGCAAAATGGAACTCCATCGGTTAAAATTTTGATCATTCTCGTTCAGTGGATTTCGTGCTAGCTCCCCTACTATAAGACAGAGAATAATTCAAGAATGTCGAAATATTGCAAAACCAACATTTGAAAAGGTTCGACAAGAGTTTGAGAATAGATTATAACTGGCGATCAAAAATGAGTTGCTGTCAAGTCGGGTTTGGAAGTTCAAGTTAAATACGATTTTCCATGTTTATTTTTTGATTTGCACGATAATTACTAACCTAAATGTAATGCTATTTGGTATGGTTGGAAAGCATTTTTTCAGAGCTTTCCAACGACGTATCACACATGGGGGGTCACTATTTAAGATTTAAAAGTTGGGGTGGCTGGGGCGCAGGGGGTTGGAGGGGGTGCGTCGCCAACTATGTCATTGTGATTCCCCCTCCGAATTACCGAAACGGATTTTGATTTTTTTAAATATCTCGTTTATTTACTAAGATATGAGGGGTGGTAAGTTTTCAAATTGTCACCCTGTATACGCATAATTGGGGGCGCATGTCATTCCAGTTTACGACACCGAAAGAATTTTATCTACTCGTATTACATTTAAAGGCTTAGAAAGAAGCATTCAGTTTTATAAATTCGATGTTGAAGTTTTATTAATTTGATTCAGATATTTGATGCCAAGTATGGCTTTGTAACACAAGCCTTATATCTTTCTTTGCTCAATGTATGGAACTGGACCCTGTTCTTCCGAAGGTAGTTCTGCATCATTCTGAACTGATCGCAATTTCTTCCTGTATTCTTTCCCCTCTCACTTACGCCCGGGTGGTGGTCGGTTTGAGTATCTGCTGCACTCGTTGGTCATCTTCGATAGTAGAACTCATGACACTGTCATTCCTTGAAGATTGAACAGAGATAGCACAGCTATATGGAGTGTAGGAAGCCCTATGTCTCAATCTACCTACTACTAAGGTAGATATGTTTTACTGTCCGTAACGAAGCACATAATGTGCTACGACACGCAGCGCTTTCTAGTACCATTGAATAAGTAGTCATTACTTATTCCATGTTAGTACCTATAAGTGACCGTGTTGTGGAATTTGAGTACGCGTCAGTTTATCCACTCAATAGTTTTAAATGTCAGTGCTGAAGCAGATTATTTATAATGCTCGCCTGGAGAGAATACCGGTCACAGAACAACTGATGCCGGTCTACAATCGTCTGTAAAAAAGGCCAATTCACATCATCGGTCAGATCACGGTCCGATCAATTATTGTAGCGTGTATTTCTATGAACATGTTCTGACCGTGACCTGGCCGTCAAATATGAATATTCCTATTGAATGTTACAATATTTTGAGCGGAGCGTCACCCGAACTATGGTATGAATTGGCCTTAATAGGTCGTAATCCGTAGGATCGATGAAAAGAAGTAATTTTGTCATGCGGTTAAAAATGAAGAAATAAAAATAAATTGGGTATTTTTATTCAAAGCAATAGACCAGATTACTAATTTGTGTTGCATGTGCCGCCAGGAAGATGTCCCTCCCTTAAAAAGTCACACTCTTTACAATTTATTTTATTAAACTTAGTCTCGTGGACAGTTTCACAATGATGCAGATGGTGGCATAGATTTTGAAGGAGAGCATAGGTTTGTTTAGTCCTTTTACAGCTTTAGCATATGTGCGCGAGCTTAAGATTACGAAGATTGCAAACATTTTTTATCAGCTACATTCCTTTATTTGGCCTCTCACAGTGTCATTTATGATAATAAGTACCTAAATTGTTGGAATACCTCCGACCATTCTGCTTTTGAACGAACTTCTTCAGCTCCTGAAGAATGCAATTTCTCACTAATACAACTCTTTGTCCGTGAGTATATCCGCCCAAATCCCTGCAGATCATTACAATTCTCGATCCTTCCATTTTGCTTAGAAGTATGCCCGGTCCTGTGTCCCCCACATCTCTGCCCATCGAAGCACTTAACGCCTTCTCAATCGCCTCGTAGTTAATCGCGCCATTATAGCTTTGAAATCGCTTATTCTTCCACATACAACTCAAAAACTCATTATAGCGCGGATTGTCGATGGGAATTAGATTTAGGTGGCTGAGTTCTTCGATTGACTTAATTTCGAGGTAGGGAATCACAACCAAGTGGACAAACTCCTGTTCCTCGTAATCAAAGTTAAAGCCGTATGGAAAACATTTTGCATCCTCTAATGTTAGATGTGTTACGTCTAAAAGTCCCTTTTTAATTTGATCCTGCAACAAAAATTATAGATATTGGTTAGAGTATTTATAGGTCCTTAGAAGTGTATGAAAAATCATCTGTGTGTTACATGTGTTCAATGGTAAAGCGTTGGGCTATAATTTTTAATCTGTGGCAGAGATGGGAATTACCTTCACCAGTTTCGAGCATTCTGCCGCATTCCTGCAGTTTTCCTTATTCGTAAGGTAAATCCCGGAGTAGTATAGAACAACTTCAGACCTTCTGCAGGGGCCCCTCTAAAAAAGCAAGTGACCTACTCTGTAATTGGGCGAAAGCCTGTTGAGGGTCCACAACAAGAGAGAGGCAATAAATTAATTAATAAATAAATTACACCAGAAAGCAGATTTATAAAAGAAAAACTGCGTGATCGTTTCGTACCTGAAGCGAATGTTATCATTTATTCCATTTTTCGCTCTCTTTCGCAGCTTCGATCAAGAACGAACATATCTCATCCAGACCTGTCATTATTCCGTCGAGCTTGTCGTCTTCTAACACCTCTTTTTCGTAATATTCGCATTCGAAGTTTTGATCCCATGGACGAGTTGTTTCGTCCTCGCCGTGTCTATACATATGACCTTTTACACGCATATTCTTTAATTATAGTGGGACATGGCTATTATTAATCCCTGGATTGATATACGAAAGGAAGAAGTTTTTTTATGACGTCCATTTATGTTAGACCATCGGTATTACTAATATGTGTAACGCTAGCTTACGATCTTAAATACATAAACTAATAATTTATTATGTGGGGCATAAATAGAATTCGGTTATGAGACTAAAGTAAGGAGAAAAAGTATAATGTTGCTTTTCTAACATGCCTGATTGTTTATGTTGTTCTTAAGGAATGGATATTTAACTTGTAAAGAAAGCGTTCAGGAGGTAGTCAAGCATACCCGTTAATTAGTATGAATCCACTGTAAGAATAATTCACTACAAGATAAATTCTTTTCAATTAACATTAATTTATTAAATTAGAGATTTATTTTATAGCTTATTTCAAATTGGCATTTTAATAGGTTAAGCGCAAGGTTAGATAAAGCGATCACTTTAACCGCGAGGGGAGATAAAGTGAAAGAAATGATTGTACATTCTAATGACATTTGCCATTCTTATTTCAAATGGGACGGGTAGTTTAAAGGAAATCAAACGATATTTATACTTTAACAAATGTCAACACAAATAAGATTCATCCCCCATTCATTAACGATGTCTCTACGGAGAGGACGTTTTTGTAAAATATTAAGAAGCAGGGGATCTAATCCACTGTGCTGCTGGTGTTATTCAAAATTCTAGTCTACACATTTTTCCAGTTTTCCACAACAAAAGAAGGGAGAAATATGCAATTTTAAAAATTTTCTAAGAAGTGAAACGAATTGAATATTTAATTTCATCGTATTCTATCGCACCTCTGGTGGTCTTGAGGTTTGCAGTTGCGAAAAATAGTAGCCAGTGATGAGACTGGAACCTCACCAATCGCACCGATCAATGTATTTTATTTTGTCCACAACTGTATTTAATCACACACTGGGTAATAACTTGTCAACCTAATTAATATTTTACGTGACTTAAATTATCCACGGCCTTCTCTCGATCAAAATTTTGTTGTTCTGTTCTTCCTTATTTAAAATAGTATATTACAGTACAAGTGGAGAAACTAAAAGTTTCACTCACGCGTGTGTCGAGATTACACACGAGGCGTAGCCGAGTGTGGAACGACACACAAGTGAGTGATTTAGTTTTCCACGAGTGCTGTATAGCGTTTTGTTCAATCCTGTTACTAATAAAAATTTAAAAAGAAACAGTGTAATAGTTATTTTTTAAGCATCTGAAAAAAACATAGTAGGTAGTTTTCGTTGTTATGGTTCCCATGAGATCTGCGTAAAACAATTGACACAATCTGTCAACAAATTATAATTGTAGCAAAAGTGTGCGCGTTTAGATTTCCAAGAAAATGGAAGATGAAAATAGTGTATTTGTGCCAGATAACATTTTGGAAGAAGCGAATGCAGCGACATTTAATTTATTACCGAAAAAATCCAAAGACAGATACATCAAGGAGTTGGAAAAATTTCGGTCGTGGATGGAGAACAGAAACGTAAATGTTGTAATTGAAGAAGTAGTGGTTGCTTATTTCAATGGATTGATACAAAAATACGCTGCCCCTTCTTTATGGTCTATATTTTCGATGCTTAAATGCACCCTATTTGTTTTTGAGAAAGTGACATAAGCAAGTAAGTTTTAGTTCATTATTAATTTACTGGTTGTAATATATGAAATGTTTTAGGTTTAAAACCTTGTTCGCGATTCTAAAAAGTAATTCTAAGGGTTATCAACCTAAAAAAGCGAAGACATTTGATCAAAGAGAAGTGGAAGTGGAAAAGTTCAAGTCCCTGGTATCAATCAACCAATTTTTAACAATTGTAATGTTAATTTTCATATTTATAAGTAATTTTGTTGCTTTGTATCTATTAGTGATGAATTATGAATAAATAAAAGTTCAGCGTATGTGTATTATGAGTGGGTGGAAATTTTTCACTCACTCTTTTCGCTCACCCGTTGCTATGGAAATAGTTTGAATGGGTAAAACAAACACTTTCACATTTGGTATCTAAGGCTGGACAGTACACCCGTTCCGTTGCCCGAAAATACTTGATTTCGTTCCACGATAGGTATCTTAATTCTGAGTGAAGATGAAGAAGGGGTCGAATATTCCTGTGAAAGGTGAATGCTTTAGCTAGACAATAACGCCGGGGTTTACTAAAATGCTTTAAAATAAGCTTTTTTTAAGGGCAACGTCGAGGGCTGTTAGGGTGTCATATTTTAGAAAAGAAAAAAAGAAATAAATTTTCCTGACGTTATTGCCTAGATATTAAGTTTACGAACGTATCTTAATTTTGGAAATTGTTCCAACTTCATTTATAGATAAGTTATCTTGGAAAAACAACTTAAAAGTTTTCCTCAGAAGCGCGAAAAGATAGCTTCCGCCGCGTGGCTGGTTTTATACAGATAGAAAATATGCATTATAATTGGACTAAGTTTATGTTTTTACCATCGAACACAAATTAATATTATAAATAACCAAATTTGGGGATTGACAATAGGCAACTTTACATA
>NW_022170249.1:27752837-27772329 GCF_008802855.1 Photinus pyralis
AATGGTGATATTATTGTACTAAAAAATATTGCATTGTGTATCTCCACAAATCGTTTGGTAATTATAGGGCAGAAGTTTTTAGTAAAAACACCCTTTTATAAAACACCTTGTCATAGCAGTAATTTCGGCATTTACAAAGTAAACAAATTGTCGCATTTAAAAATATTTCCAATTGAGGATATATCAATTAAATATATTGCAATGCCGTATAAAGAAGTTGTAATTGCTTTTCCACTACTACATACTTTATAGTTTTTACTTATAGCTGTAACATATATCCAATCAAATGTAAATTATGGTAAACTTAAATTTTTGTATATGCATATGATTGATATTATAATTCCAATTAGCGTTATTTCATATCTTTCTACTTTCAAAACTCATTTTTTTAGTATGTGGACTTTAATAAAGTTTACTGAAGAAGATGAAACAGAGGGTGATTTTGATGTCATTCCAACACAATGGATAATAAATCAAAACCAATGTTTCTTTCCAAGCGGAAATTTAGCGCACATTACTTCACTGGTGAAAAATAATGCTACGGCTGATAGAAATTGGGGAAGAGAATCTATTTCCATAATTGAAAAAGATATCGGTAAGTTGTATAATAGAACAATATACTTGCTCATAAATTCAGTTTGTTTCTATTTTTTAGATACTTATGAGAAAGCAAGCAAAATGATGTATCGAGCATCAAAACAACAATCTCTGTTCTCGGACAATGAATCCAAAGGCAGAGGCTTACGGCAGAAAAAACCATCTCGATTTGCATTTGAAAATGGAGACGAGGTTTTAGAACAAGGGAACATGAGCAAAAAAAAACTGAGAAATCCAAACCAGAGCGATGTAATAGTGACCAATCCGTGGAGTACCCAAAACTGCCAAGTTCTTTTGAACGACAAAATCACTTTGTTTCATCTGGGAGTAATTTTCAATATACACACACATGTAAAATAAAAGCAACACACAACTGCACGTTTGGAGAACAAGAAGATCTTTTGCTTGCCATCTCTCACCAGTTGTGCAAATTATCAGGTTTGTCTAGTAAAGCATGTTCTGTTTCTGAAATATAATGCGAACAATTATTTAGCTGATATGTTAAAAATGAAAAAAATTATTAAATACATAAAAGAAGATGTAGAGGTAGTGGATGAGCGACATGCAACAAATGTAGAAGATGCCATTGCATTTGAAGAGGAACCATTCCTTCTCCTGTTAAAACTGAAGATGAGTTAAATACTGTAGAAAAAGAATTATCCAATCCCATGAACGTAAAAAAATTGGTAAGAGTTGATTTGACTTACGATAGTAATTCAATATTAAGGAAATAATGTTTTAGATAAAGTCTTTGGTACACCTGGCGCCGGGAAAATCTGTTCCGCAAACAGTTGGTGCAATCATGTCTAGATCAATATCAAATGAACTTGCAAGCACATATAGTTGGAAAGGTCAAAAGAAAAAGAGTGCTTTCCAACAAAAGGAATTGACAAAAGCCATAGTTGGTAAGTAAATTTGCATTTTTGCAAAGTGACAATCTGATGGTCAGTACTGACAATCAGTCAACCGATTATTAGTCGAATTTAAGCTGTATTCATAGAAAACGTATTATGTGTCGGGAACATATGTATTTGAGGTGACACTGTATCGAACTGTAACTGACGATACGCGAGCATGTTAAAATCTTAGTTTTTTAAATGGCCCATGTTTCATACACGTCACTGACGGAACCAAAGTTCTAGCATCTTTTTTGGTCGACCGATGGTATGTGAACAATATAATTGAATACAATGGATTGGACTGATCGTTAGTACTGATCATTGGTTCTTTATGTGAAATGAGTCTACATGTTGTGCATGTCCAATAATTAAGTAAATTTTTGACATGTAACTACCCTGTTCAATTGTATTGTTCATTTTCAGCCTCGGTGGCAACAAAATATCCTCAAGAAGCAAGACAAGAGATTATTAAATCTATTCAATTGTGGTTGGTGCAATCAACGTCTCGCTTAAAAAGGTAAAGTGCAATACTATTGTATTTATGTGTCCAAATTATGTATATCTATTACAGAGCTCAACATTAAAACATTTTTCAAAGGTTTTACAAAATATCTTTGAAATATGTTCTACAATATTTAAAAAAATGTTTTTAAAACATTTCCTTGTTGGTTGGGTACAATTCCAACTTTTAACACTCTAGTAAATTTCAAACTATTTCTAGAGATGACGTCGGAACGATACAACAATGTTGAGCTCCCAAAACTTAGTGATGATATGGGACAACCTCTCCATTTCATTACGAAAGAGGAAGCTGATGATATAGGAACGACAAAAGCTGCGTTGAATATACCAAGCCAGCAGATGCTTTTCTACGATTCGTACACGAACATTATTATACAGATAATACCTTCACGTACGCTGAATCGTTCTTGAACATCACGCCACCCCTCTACATACCCGATGTAGTCACTACATATGTTAATTCATATGTAAAAAATGTTGGTGCCTAGTATGGACGCCTTCATATATTTGAACACACCCGGGCTTGACTATGAATCACAGAATGTGAATTTTGTTTATTTTAGAATTTATTATTTTCGTTTTTACAAAAACACAGCCCCACAAATTCCGCTGGAAGCTGCAGACGTCGCCATCGCTCAACTAAACAGCGACGATTCCGAGGTGGAAGATTTAGAAAATAACTGCGATTGGGTTCCCAAACCAAGAAGCAGAAGACGAGATGGATACAGAAGAGGAAGAAGGTGGAAACGGGGAAGAAGAGGTCAGCAAAAGCTCTAAAGGTAAAAATATAAAACAGAAAAACAATAAAGAAAAAAAACGTCCCTTGTGGAAAGAACAACATTTTGTACCACCAAACACAGAGTTTTTGGATAAACCGATTGACATTTCGGAGAGTAGCTCAAATACACCGTTTGAATATTTCATGCGGTATTTTCCCATCAATATTTTTTCTGAGTTAGCATAATAATAAAAGACCTTGGCATTAGTCGGAATCGCTTTGAATCTTTGAGAAATAATCTTCATATTACAGATGAAAATAAAGACAAAAATGAGAACGATAAATTGTGGAAAGTCCGACCGCTAATTGACAGCTTTGATAAAAGATGTGAAGAATTAGAATTAGAAGAAAATATCTGTATTGATGAAACAATTGTTCCTTTCAAAGGGCAGTTTTCTATAAAGCAATATATCCGCGGTAAGCCAAATCCTTGGGGTGTAAAGATCTTCAACTTACGTGGTCAGTCAGGTATTATTTACCGGTCTGTTGTTTATCAAGGTTCCACTACACTTTGTGATAACAGTGACAAAGGAATAGGCGCTACAGCCAACCTGGTACTTCATTTATCAGATAGATTACCAAACCACAAAGGCTATAAATTATATTTTGATAATTATTTCAATTCTGTTGGCTTGCTAAGGTAATTGCTGGATAACGGTATATTTGCAGCAGGTACAATCTGGGCTAACCGCATGGATCACTGTACATTAAGACCCGAAAAAGAATTGAAAAAATGGAACGGGGAATCTCAGAACACAAAATAACTGAAGATAACAAGATAGCAGCTGTGCGATGGTTTGACAACAAAGTGGTAAATATGGCGTCAAATTTTGCAGCCATTGAGCCCACTGACACAGTAAAAAGATGGGGCAAAAAACAAAAAGCTTACGTACAAATCCAACGCCCATTGGTCATCGCACTTTATAACAAAAGCATGGGAGGTGTAGACAAGAGTGGCTTCTTAGTATCACTGTACCGAACTTTTATTAGGTCCAGAAAATGGACGTTGAGAGTCATATTCCATTATTTTAAGGCATCCGTCTGTAATTCATGGCTGGAGTATCGTAGGGATAGAAGCATGGGGAAGTTCGTGACGGAATGGATCTACTAGAATTTACTTTCAATATAGCAGAAGCTCTATCTTTTTTTAAAGCAGCAAGGAAAATACCACAACGTGGAAGGCCGAGCAAATCACCAAGCACTTCACCAAGACTCTCCCATTCCTGACAATACTGCAAACAGTTCAAAAAGATGTAGGCAGATGAGTCCAGTGCCAGATGTACGTTATGACCAATACGCCCATTGGCCTATTCCTACTCATGGGCATGAGCAACGCTGCAGCTTAGAGGAATGCCATGGAAGATCTCGCACTATGTGTGAAAAATGTAAAATATTTTTGTGCCTAAATAAAAAAAACAATTGCGTCATGAAATATCATGTAAAATAAATAACTAATAAAGAACTGGGAATTTGATTTTTTCATAGCGTAATAACCTAGTGGTGACATGCCACCACTTCCTGGTTTGACTATGGAGGACAACCAAAAAGTTTGTTAAACTTTTGGTATATTTGAGTCTAAAGTAACACCAAAATAGCCTAAAAAAAATTTTACTTTGATTTAAAAAAAACCAGGGCCGAAAGGGCTAAGCCCACCAGCGTATTCTCATATACAGGTAGTAGACGTTGACTACCTATTTTATGGAAAGTGCACTTTTGCAGTTTTAGATAACGCTTATGCCTACTAGCCTCATTGAGTACGTATACTTCATCATGGCTGGTAGGCAAAATCAATTTTTTCTTCCATTTTATCCAAAATTTAATAGATGCAATTTCAGATCAAGAAATTGAAGTTGTTTGCGGAGATATGCAGACCGAGAGAGGTAAATATATCCGTATATTATACGGTTTAACCGTATATTTTTATAGAAAGGGAACTTCGCAACCAAATTATGGCGAAATATAAATCAGTAAGTACTTTACATGAATCATGACATATTGTTAATTTTCTATAATATAGGAGAATGTAGCGATAATTCGCGGTTTGGGGATAATCCCCTCAACAATTAAAATGGAAGAAGGGAGGCACAAAGATATGTGGTTCCAGGTCTATAAAGACCTGGACCTATACAATACTTTTTGGATATTTTATGTAAGTAGCTAACCGCTTTAATAATGTCACGCTTCAATCTGTATTTATTCTTGCAGATCTAAATAAATACCTAATTTTGTTTTTGTTTTTCCTATACAGTCCTACACATGATTACCAGCATAATAAAAAAATAAAGGCAAATAAATAAATAAATAAATGGACGTTCTAGTTAATTCCTTACCTAAAATAATTTTGTTTTGTTTTGTTCCAACCCTGGATATGATAATAAATTAACTCGCCCCTAAGAATAGAATAAGTGCTTTAGCGATGATATGCTTCTGTAATGCAAGCAAGGAGCATCACGTCATCGTATGCAATAGGTATCAATCCATATAATATCTACCCATTTGCTAATCGGTTTGGTGTCTCTGAACCCAGAAATGCAACTTAGTTTTGATTTCTCTGTGAACTCTTTCATAATTACAACAATCGAACGGCCGGCCTCACAAGACAAGTTCTAACTTTTACCTTAGTTTAGACAGATGGGGATAAAATAGTATTTATTATCAGCAAAGTAGTTTCTAAATTCATAACATTCGGGGATGTTATGGTGTTATTCTACATTAATAGTTTGCATGGATCAGGCTACATCTTCATTATTCAAACCACTCAATCGACCGGTTGCAGGAAATTATTTTCAAATCTGAGTTTAAACAAGAATTTTAACATTTGATTGGCTGCATACTACAGTATAAGGTTAATCAAATGTCTAACACCGGATTAAACAATAATCCTGGATTATTTATTATTTGTGCAACTGGCCGAATATGCTTTATTTAGATTAAGGGAAATTAATCCTAAAGTGCTGCTTAAAGGTGATACCTATTAAGATGCATCATATTCGGTAAAAATCCCTTTCTTGATGTTTTAAAGCCTCATACATCCATCACAGTCACCATCCTGGTGTCGAAAGAAAACTGAATATTGGTTTCCAAACTAGTCTTGGTGGTACGATCAATGTCGGAAGTTTCAAAAACTAGAATGCATGATTTTCTATTATGCATCATCAGATGTCATCTCATACAGGAGAGTATCGGAACCTACCTATGTACAGCAATTTCAACCGGTCGTCGCTAAGTTTTCGGTTACAGTTGAAAATCGTACATTCTAGTTTTCGAAATGTCCAAAATGAGCAGCCCATAATAATAATAATTATAATAAGTTAGGATATTATGGCCATAATTTTGGGGCTGGGAGCCATCCCCCGATCCACTTTAATTGAAAGCGGAGTATATAGGGGGCTCAGGTTCGCCCTTTTTATGGATCTGGAATTAGATCGTGCTTCTTGGATTATCTATGTTAGTAGCTAAATGCTCTAGTAATGTTACGTTTCGTTATTCTTTCAGATATAAATAAATATCTAATTCTTCGTTGTGTTGACAATAAATGTTTTTGTATAGGTAATGAGGCCCCCCTTTAAAAATTTCACATAAACCATATTAGCTTTCCTTGCGATACGAGACAGGAAATTGTACGGCAAATAATTTGCTTGCTTTGCGAAAAGATACAGGAAATTGCTTCCCGCAGTGTTAGCATAAATTTATAATAAAAATTGAGTGCAGTTGACATATGCCGCGATCAGTGTTTCGGACCGAATCGGTAAGTAAGATTTTATCTTAAATTCCTATGATTAATTTTTTTTAAGTATCGATTGCATAATTGATTTCTACCCTTTTGTTTTTCTTATAGGCATGCAATAATAATGGAAGAATTTGATTTCGCTTCCCTGAACTCGTCGACCTATTGTAAGCCATTCAAAAATGTAAAGGATATGGAAATTGGTGAAAAATACCGAATTGTTGATATCGGCGTGATTGGTACCAAGTTTGGAGATCGAATTGTGGTTGAAACCGAAATCTTCAAGTGCATACTGCCCCAACGTTACCATACATACTTCGAAGCAGAAAATCGACTGGAGTGCTTCAAAACGGCCCTAGCAAATAAAGTTATTTTATTTATTTTTATTTTATTTTATTATCCCTTATTATATTTATAACTAGTATAAGAGCTGCAGGTGTAACGACAAATGTACAAATTGTAGTTACATAAAAATTACCTGCCCATAAGGCATGTAATAAAATTTAAATATGAATAAAAGCTTACAGTTTCCTACCATTCATCCTTACGACTCACCCCGACAGCGAGCAACCATCGCCTCATTATAGGCCTGGGGGCCACGAAATGTATTTATAGGTTAGAATGGAGCATAACATAGGTAATAGGCCCCCCTTGCATGTCTCGGAGAATTATAAGTTGGGGCCCCATACATGTCACGGCACCTGTTTTTTCATTGACTTCAACCTCTAACTATAGAATCTCTCAAAGTCTGCGTGGCTCATTTGGTTACGCGCTAGCTTTCTATTTCAGGTATCGTGGGTTCGATTCCCAACGCAGATTAAAAAAAAAATATTTTTGCCTATAGCAATCACGTGACCGATGACGCGGGTCCAAAATAACATCCAAGATGGCGGATGGAGCGAGAGAGGCAGACAGACAGACGATCAAAAATGGCGCCCAACAAAGGCGGGATTAGAGACTAATAAAATGGCGACCGATCCAAGATGGAGAACTTAGTGACTAATAAAATAGCCCCCAACAAAATGGCGGATTTGGTGACTAATAAAATGACGCTCGATCCAAAATGGCCGACCACACTGCTCATTGGCTGTGATGCCACAGGGGGCGGCCTCTAAAGGCCACGCCTACCGTATCCCATTGGCCAAGGGGTGGGGCATAGGGGAGCGTGCTCGTCTCTGATTGGCTATGACGTCACGAGCTCGTCTCTGATTGGTGTTACGTCACTTCCTGGTCCAGAACGAACATACCCGACATTCGTCGCAGCATACGAAAACGCCGTTAGCTGCGTGCAAATATGAATTACAATACGGCGTACATATAGTAATGCAGGTTTCGACGCAGCATTGGTCAACGAGTTGGCGATGGTACTAGGATTCGTCACTACTCATCGGATAATTCCTGTCACAATTTTGACGCGTAATTTTCGTCTCAACGCGTAATGCTCATCACAACTCTCAAACGTGTTAACAGTAAACTCGTCGTTGAGAAAATTGTTATTTTTTTCGTGGAACGCGTTTAATGACAACGTTAGAAGAAAGTTAAGTAGTAATTGTGTGTACGCGCGAAAAAAGGAAAACATGACGTACACAAATGATGAAAAAGTTTGGTGGGTAATGAAACACGTGTCGGCCGATGCTGCGTCGAAACCTGCATTACTATATAAATGTACGCCGTATTGTAATTCATATTTGCACGCAGCTAACGGCATTTCCGTATGCTGCGGCGAATGTCGGGTAACCCTGGATAGCCACTTGTATACTTTTAAGGCGAATTTCAATTTTAGAGAGTGCGGGGTAGGGTAAGCACTGTTGACTGTTTAAGCCACAGGTCGCAGTACCCGCACAGTTATTTTTCATTTAAATTAGAGTTAGTGTTAATTTGTGTTTTCATCGCCTTCGTTGTACCTTTAATATAATTAATAATTATATTTAATAAAATGGATCACGAATCTAGAGTAAAAGCATTTGCTTCCAGAATGCCCTTCTGCCGCGATTTCCAGCGCGCAGCTTGCACCCGAGGCCGTGCAGCTTGTAAATATGTCCACGTATCCAACACGGATGAGAGCTTAGTGCAAACAACGGGGGTACCAAGCTCATCTTTTGTACGAGAGGTGCGGAGGATTATACAATTACCAAAGCCATGTCCCCTTTTTATACAAGGACGTTGCACCCTTGGCGACACATGTACAATCCGGAAGAGTCGTCGGATGCAAATCGCCTAAAATGTCCGGTTTGTCTTGTACACATAATGAGCGGCCATCTCGAGATATTGATGGCATGCGGGCATGCAATTTGCAAACATTATGAGAGTTTTTTGGAAAGCAGATGTCCGGTTTGTAGAAAATTGTCTTGGGATGGTGTCAAGCCAGTGTACCAAAACAACTGGGGAGTCAACGGATAAATAACGATAACGAGGCCCTCCTTAATAGTTTTGCGGAGATAGTAAATTCAAATATCATTACAGCAAATGGTAATCAGACAGCAATAAAAAGATATAAGAAATTAAATGCTCCTTCGGAGAAATCGATAAGGTAACGGATTCTGAAGAAGAATGAGCAGAAGACGAAGTCTTCTGATCACTAGAAGAACCAACAGAAGACGAAACACTAGAAGAATCGGCAGAAGAAGAATCAATAACTGAAGGTAAAGAGATCCTATGTATGTCAACTAACGAGACTGAAGATAAAGAGACTGAAAATGTAACTACTAATGTTATGGAATCTGCAGCAGGACCATCCGGATTATGCCCAAAAGCGTCCTCTACAAAGTTCTTGATGCCCAACTCTGAGAATTTAGCAAAAAATTCCTACATAGTGATTGAGCTTCTACAATGAAGGCACCAAAAAAGCGACAAATAAGCAATTCGTCGCGCAAATTATTAGTTGTGATAAAGTGACCAAGACGTATGAGGTAAAATGCTTACGTCCGTATAAAGAAAAACTTGATACATTTATTTATCCCGCGTTGGATGACCTTTGCGAAGTGACAATAGGAGAAATTAAATGGAACCTGCCAGATTCAGTCGTCTACAGAGGAACACCGCTTCCAAAGAAATATTATTTAACATGTGTTTTCTAAAACTTACAGAATTATCCTTTTGTTATTTAATATGTATTTTGTTTGTTTTTGTTTAATTAAAATGTTTTTTAAGTTTATATTACGTTCTTTGTTTGAACACTTAAGACTTTCTTAATTTTACCCCATCCCCTTTGAAAATATGCTTCAAAATATTTTTAAAGTTTTTTCGTGTCCTATATTATCCCAGGTAAGTGTAATATAGGACAAAAACATTACAACAATGCATTTTCTTTAGAAATTTTATTTTGTCCCATATAACCCCAAATGGCGGGTAATATGGGACCGCCATATTCAAAAAAATAAAATACTACGTTGACCTTTTTGAAAAATTTGAAGCGGTAACACAAGAGGGTTACTAACTCACATCAAGTTTAGGCGTTGTATTTCTGTTACAAAATATGGAGACGTGACGAAAAGAAAACTAAAAAAAAATGTCCCATACTCCCCCGTTTGACGATAAGTGTATTTATTTTGTTGTGTTAACCCCTCTTTCCTCAATTGTTGCAAACGAGTTGATAGCCTTGAAAGTGATTTATCTACCCATAAAGACAAAAATTCTTACTTTATAGTCTCGCTTTGAGCGTCCAAATTGTACTTTATATTTGTCAGTTCCATGGGTGCATCGTTCTGTTCAGTTCTATCAATTTCGGTAGTAAAGAAGTATTCGCCACAAGTTGTTGGGATCCGTTTGACAACAGAATAAGATGTAAGTATAGACTTTGGTGTTGCAGGTATCTTAAGTAGCGCATGTTCACTTTTAATTTGAAAATATTTTATCTCAAAGTCAATTAAGAAGTAACATATTCTTACAATGTACCTAATTATCCATCCTTATTTTCAGTTTAAAAAAATGCATGCAACTTTTCTATCTACGTTTTAAGAAACAATCTTCGAGATTCGTTTATAATTTTGTATTGCTGTCTGTCGGCCTGTCCGTCCATGTGTACAATAACTTTGTTTAGGAACGCCCGATCACTTTGAAAATGGTTTTTCAGCTACTTAGGGCCAAAAATGGGCCTGCACAATAATGACCATCCAAAATGTATCAAGAATTTCTTATACCTTTTTTCCAAAACATCACGGGGTACACCTCTAAGCTTCACTGTTAGTGCAACTTCCTCACTTTGTAATGATTAATGAATGAAGAGCTCTCATTGTACCCACAGAAATATATATAGAAACATTATTGTATTGCGGAATTTTGGGTGTACCTATTATTATTGCTTGTTTTTATTTTTTAGATGTCTATGTGCAGAGGTTTTTTGTTTGGTCATTGCCGGAACTCCCATTGTCGGTTTCGACACAATCTAATTACCTGCAATAGGAAGGTATGCTATGATAATAAATGCAAGATGTTGCATTTAACCGAATCACAATTAAACGAAGTGGTGGCAAACTGCAGGCCCTTTACAAAGTAGGTCCACCAGGAACTTGGGCGATTAGTGTTCGCATATTTCCACATTTTATCTGTGGAAGAGAGAGAGATGTACTATGTACTGCCAAACTGGTGGGAGGGTATTGCTTTCGTCCGACATGCCAGAGATGTAAAACTAACGATGGTGGTGAGTTCTTTTACCATTTTTTTCACTTCTTTCTTGTACAACTAATTTTTGACCTACCACTACCGCCGTAAGAATTATCAATGGGCTAGGGTATAGTGATGATTGTAAGGCGTCTTTTGTTGACTTGAAAATTCTAACGTTACCTTCTGTATTCATTTTGGAAAGCATCTTGTATGCAAAGGACAACTTACATCTATTTAACTTGCAAAGTAATATACACGAACATTTTACAAGGTCGCGAAGTAATATTAGAATTAATTACTATAGGTTGTCTAAAACTCAAAACGGTCCTGTGTACACTGCTCAGAGTTTATTCAATTGTCTTCCGCCTGAAATGAAATCGTTACCTAGATTAAAATTAAAAAATAAATTAAAAAAATTTTTAGTTAGTAAAGCTTACTACTCCATTAAAGAGTTTTTTTGTGATAAATATCTATCTAGTCTAAAGTAAATACCTACCTATATATCTTGTTTTTATATTTATACCTGTACCTTTTATGTAGTATTTTATCTATATTTTATTTGTAATATTTGTTTATAATTCTTGTTGTGTTAGTATGTAGTGAATGTTTTAATTTATATATCTTATTATGTATTCCATCTGCCCTTAGACAAATGTAAGTGCCTTGCCACAATAACATGCTAATAAATTATTATTATTATATATGTGGCAATTGCTTGCCCAACTTACAAATTTTTTGCATTATGCTTATTTTTGCTTCTCTCACACTCTCTTTACAGCGCCTGTTTCGTGTCCACGCTGCAATGTTGAGTTAGAAACAAGGCAATGCTATTTTTTTCACAACTGTCAACCTGTCCTTTGTGTGTTCCATCCAGACGGATCCATTCATTCATGATCAATGCCATGTGTTCGCAGTATGGCGTCGTCCAAAAATATATTAAGTAAGTTAAGACTCAACATTTTGCATACTTATTCCTACTATTGCTGTGATACTGAAGTTAGACTACTGGGTAATCGGCACTGATTAAGAAAATAATTCTTCTTAGAAGAATTATTTTCTTAAACGGTGCCAATACCCAGTAGTGAGTAGTCTAACTTCAGCATAGTCCTAACGGCAAATACTCCTTGTATTATCAATTGCTCTGATAGCTACTTTGCTCCCCCAGCTTAATCTTGACCTCAACCAAAGGGAAATTACATAAAATTCTGTTCCACTCGATGAAATCATGTTTTGTCGATTAATTAACCTGTCAAGATGAGACGCTATTTTAAATCATAGTTAATCATGTTGCCTACACTTAGACAAGCGAAACCCGGTACTATTGCCCACTTTTTCTTTCTTAGTACTAAAATTTATAGTTCAGAATGATGAGTATGTAAGTCTTGTGTTTTTTTTCTATATGGATTGAGGGAAGCAGCTATCCAAACGAAACATGTTTGAACTTTCATTTTGATGATCCCAACTACCATTTAGTTTTTTATAACATACTTTGAAATTTGACTGATTTGATATCTATTTATATGGACTTACATTGATGATTTAATTTTTGTCCGTCGGTCACTGTTTGGATACCATGAAGAGAGAATAATATGGGATGACAAAATGTTCTTACAAATTTCACATAACGTTTAAGGTTGTCAGTTTTCATTCCTTGCTTGTTTGAATAAATAGAGTAGTGCAATTTTAATTGCGTTTCTGCCATTTTATTTATTTATTATTATATTTATTATTTATTTTATTTATGCCCGGAACCCCATGACAAATGGTGTAAAGAGCTTTACACTAATTTTGATATATGCTTCGAATTGGTAATCGCTACAAATGATTTAAACCACAAAGTTAACCCTTCCATCGATCGCATCAAAAATGCACTTCCCATCCATATCCTGAAGTCCATGTTTTGGGAGTGTTGAGAAAGTTTGGAAATATCTGTAGCGACCACCTTCATAAAGTGCGCGTAGCATAAAAATATTGATATTATTTGTTGCACTGGCCTTTCAACCTCTTTGTTGTGCAAAAGAGCATAAGTGTAATGTGGTGGTAACCCAAAAATATACAAAATTAATATGCTTATTTTCTATGTCACACTTCCTGTCTGTACTGTGAAGCTAGAGAGTTCAATGGAATAATATGGCATAGTTGCATACAGGAAGGTGGCATGGATTATTGCTTATGATTAGATAGTAGTGAGTAGCTACAAGTGGAAGACTAGGGTCGAACCTGTTTATATCATCAAAATGTAGCTTTATTATTATATTTAAATAAAGTACTAAATAAAACCCAAGATAAATCATTACATGGCGATCCTGCAAAAAACTACCTTAAAAATTTAACCCTTAACTGACCCGGCGCATTTTTAATTCATCACAGATTAAAGGCTTTTGTGGTTATGCGGTGGGGGTTCTGTGACTTCTCATACAATGTACTTATGCGCAGATACCTCAAGCCCTAGTTCAATTAAAGCATCGCAAGTGCCGACATCAGCGCGTTAGGGTCTGATTTGACCCGAGGATACCAGTTACGTGTGTGTTTTGAATTGATTTCGCTATGGATTTTCTTGTTATTGACGGTAAGAAATATACAGAAGAACAAGTACGTGAGCTATTTTTGAACGGTGAAGATGATGGCGACATTAGTGACACGCCTACCATCGACAGTAATCACGATTCAGAAGAAGAATATACCATAGACGATGATGCTGATGTTGCCGAAGTTGACGATCAAGCTGAACAAGTTCCTGTAGACGATTTGGATTTTCATGCTAGTGCAGAAAACAGTTCGGATTCAGATAGTTCTTCTGATTTACCGTTATCATCTGTAGGTTATGTTTATGGAAAGAATAGGTACAAATGGTCAAAACGAGCTCCTACACTTGGTCGCACCAGGCGCCATAATATTATTACGCATTTACCTGGACTAAAAGCAGCGGCAAGGAACCTGCAAGATAAGAACCCTGTCAACTACTGGTCTCTTCTCATAACCGATGAAATGATTAGCACAATTGTGGACTGCACGAATGAGAAAATTACGGATTTGTCCAGTACATATGGAGAAACAGCCTCGTTTGTGAATTTCACTGATTCAGTTGAGATGAAAGCATTTTTTGGTTTGCTCTATTTGACATCAGCATTCAAATCCAACCATGAAGACGTCGAAGGCTTATTTGCGTCAGACGGTACAGGTAGGGACATTTTCCGTGCTACGATGTCCCTAAAGAGGTTCATGTTTTTGTTAGTCGCATTGCGGTTTGACAGTATTTCTACCAGAAGCTTGAGAAAGACTGATAAATTTTGCCACATACGTGAAATCTTTGAGACATTCATACAGAACTGTCGAAATTGTTATACCCCTGGTGAGTCCCTTACAATAGACGAAATGCTTGTGGGCTTTAGAGGCCGATGTAGTTTTCGTGTTTACATGAAAAATAAACCGAACAAATATGGATTGAAAGTATTGTGCCTTTGTGATGCAAAGACTCACTATTTACTCAATGCTTTTGTTTATACAGGCAAATCACAAAACGTGCACCCTAATCCCAGAAAGCTATCAGTGCCAACCCTAAGTGTCTTATCACTAATTGATCCGGTCAAGAATACCAATAGAAATATCACCGCAGATAATTGGTTCACGTCAATAGAATTAGTTGAAGAATTGCGCAAAAACCAGCTCACTTATGTCGGCACGGTACGTAAAAATAAGAAAGAAATACCTCAATATATAGTTCCAAATAAAAGAACAGAACCAGGTACTTCTATGTTTGTGTTTACTAGCACTATAACTTTAGTGTCGTATGTTCCTAAGCCAAATAAATACGTTCTTTTATTGTCATCTATGCATCATGACAACAAAGTAGATGAAGGATCAAGCAAACCTGATATGATTCTATATTATAACTCTACAAAAGCAGGGGTTGATGCACTAGATCAGAAGTGTGCAAATTACAATACTGGTCGAAGAACCAGAAGATGGCCGTGTGCCATTTGGTATGCTGTTATGAATATAGCTTCAGTAAATTCCTTTATTCTGTTCCAATCTGGCACTGAAAGTTCTATGAGGCGACGGAATTTTATTATTCAATTAGGCCAAACTCTAATTGAAACACATATGAGAAGACGTTTATTGGAACCAAGACTTCCTAGAGAACTTCGTTCAGTCATGGAAAGACTCCTAAAATGCGAGGACACAGCAACGAGTGAAAGTACGCCGTCCATTTCTCAGCCCAGAGTTTCTGGATCTGATGCAGTTAGTAGGGGGAAAAAACGACGTAGGTGTTACATCTGTCCATCACAGAATGACAATAAACATGCTACAATGTGTAATAAGTGTAACCAGCACGTGTGTAAAATTCACAGCGCTGCGACATTGTTATGTGAAAAGTGCCAAATGTGAATGATAGGTTATGCAAACGTCATTGCACGTTTTTTTATACGAAAAGGTATTTGTTTTTTTGGTGTAGCATGTGAAGGCTAAATATGTTGTTTAATGGCCCTTATGTTAGTTTTTTTGATATGATCATGTTTCAGTTGAAAATTTGGAGATTATATTGCCTTACTCAATTTCAGATGCAGTATTTGTATTTATGGTCCTACAATAAAATGTTTTCATACAAAAGACTTTTATGCGTACAAACCTGTTGTATACATGCCAAAATTGGATTCAGTAATGATATTTCGAAATTTGGTGGTCACGGTCTTTTTAAAAACTATCGGGTCAGAATCGACCCGACGATACCAGTTATATATATAAAAATGACGATACCGGTTAAGGGTTAAATTTACGTGGAAGCCGAGGTGGAAACATTACACAAATTTTAACATGAAAGTTTAGATTGAAAGGTTAGAGAAGTAGGCAGGAGTAGTTAGCGGTGACTACTATCGGAGTAAAATGTAGAGTCCGTTCACTTTGAAGGCTCAAATCTCAAAATCGCAGGAGCCGATATTAATGAAATTTTTGGAACGTATCAATTGGTAAGTTGTTGTTAACATACGTAAATTGTAAATTTTTGCTGCCACGACTTTTTACGTTATCGAATTTTTAAAGTGTATCTTATAATAAGCGAATAAACGCGTCTGTCATTTTATCGCTGTAACGTTTGCGTAATTATACAGAAATGCATAAAAATGTATCGACGTATAGTTAAAGGTGTATTCTATCACATACGTAAACATTATCCCATTTGAGTGAATACTTTTTTTGTAATTAAATCCTAAAGTTCTGAGTTCGTATACTTTCATTGAAAAAGCGCGCTTTCCCGTACATATTTCACTATCACATTTTCCCAAATTTAACAAGAAATATGACGTACGGATACGTAGAAATAGTTGACGATTATATTACGCTTTATTTGATAAAAATCGGTTGGGTAGTTTTTTTTATAACCGTTTAAAGCCAGCGGACTCTACATTTTACTCCGATAGTAGACTAGAAGCCAAGGAACGCGAAATTGGAATCTATCAATGGTTAGCACGCTAAAGAAAAACAAACCATACATACCCAAAGAAATGGTACCGTCGATTGCTAGACCAGAAATATCTTCGTTGTTTGGATTTACTTCTAACAATGTCACAATTTGTTCATATGTATCCAAAACGAAGAAATCGGTGATTTTATTTATGCATTATACAGATGCAACGTCTGGGCCTTCTGGAAAGCCGGAAATCATACACTTTTATAATAGTACCAAGGGGGGCGTGGATAATATGGATAAATTGTGTACACACTATACGACAAAGAGAAAAACGCTCAGGTGGCCAGTTGCGTTTTTTTACAATATGTTGGATATTGCAGCGTTAGCAGCTTATGTAATTTATATGGATAATAATCCCCAAGAAAAACGTATAACACATAGGCGTCGTTTTCCTGAAAACTTTGGGTAAAGAGCTTTCAATGCCGGCAATTTACACTCGGGCTGCAAATCCAGCGTGCGTCAGGAATTTCTCAACAATGTCAGGAATTGAATGCATGATAGGAAAATTTGTGTCAATTCCCCCTATGAATAGGGAGAATTTGAAACGTGATGCCAGCGGTCGTCTTCCCATTCTTGGAAATTGCTTCGATTGTTTACAGCAAGCAAACAAAAGAAAAAGGAAGACAAGAAAATGTTGCGGAAGTTGCAATCGCCCAGTGTGTCATGAACACTGTATCACTGTTACAAAGTGTCAGTTTTGTGAGTAGTAACATTCATTTTTGTTTACAACACACTAAATTTGCATATTTCAAATTATCTCTAACAAGAACATACTTTATACGAGTTTTTTTCCCAATCACAGATGATATTCCGTTGTAGTTACCTGGGTACCCCCAGAATTGACATTATGTTATTTGTAAGTAAATATTTTTGTTGTTGTATTTTTATGTAAACACAAAATATAGTTTCAAATAAATGACTTGCATTAACTATGTACTGGGCATATCTGAAGCATCAGCCATAAATTCGCCACCAAAATCAGAAATTTTAAATGAATAGTTAAAAAAGTTACCCGGGTACCCCACCGTGGACATAAGGGTTAAAACTTTTCAATTTTGCCGCAAAGTTTTGAATTTTTCAATAGATTCTTGCCTCGCATTTTCAAACTTATAACGTTCCGCTTTGGTTAGACGCTTAGGAATGTAATGACTCATTAGGGCAGCCTTTAACTCATCGTAGGTCTTAGTTTTCGGTAAATCGGATGCAAGATCTTTAATAACTACATATGCTTCTCCCACTAAGGTCGGAAAAAGGGATACCGTTGTCTTCGACAATATTGCACTCGAAGAGCTGTTCCATCCGCCTCATTGGTGATCTCTGACAATTTCGGATTGAAGACCTCTATACTGCCAATTATAGCCATCTCAACCAGGTTTTTGATTTCTAGAGAATTCGCTCAACATGTGGCGTGGTTGCTTCGGATCAGAGGTTATGTGACACACAGGCACGTAGATTTTCTGGACTCGTCGCCAAATATTGTTATGTATGATGCTATTATTTATTTATTGATGCACACAGGCATTCACATAAAAGTGTGACAATGATTACTTAACAATATGGAATCTAGCTCTTACATACGTGAAACTTACTGGCCTATTGCCGCTTGCGAGACTAATGTGTATATGAGTTGTTTAACAAAAAAAAACATAGTAAACTGATCCCTATTATCTTTCTTGACAACGGCCACATATAATAACACATATAACGTCGAATTTCCATAAACATTTTTGTATATTACGATTATATATATTGTTGTGTTATTTTGTTTTAGTTGTAACTTGAAAGAAATTATAGAGCGTCTGGATGTGACAATTTTGTTTAGTTCATTTAATTAACCGGGGGGGTTATTAATAATTTGAGACACAGGATTGCGTAAATTTCATGTTATAGTTTTGGTTCAATTTCTTAGAAGTGTTCTGTTTTTATTTTATTCCTAGAATTTTTTTCGATGTAAATTTCTTTTTAAATTTTTATTTGCCGTTAACGAGGTATAGCGCGAAGTAGAGATAAGGTTCTTCGCAGAATTGCCGGGCGTACGTGCCGTTTAGCAAGAAGTTGAAAAATCGACGCTTCGCGTGATTGGCGGACGGGGTGTGGAAGAAAGGAGAAGGGCTTTTGGCTTAAATAGAAAATTTTTGAAGAGAGCGGGGCTTTTTGGTCGTTACAAAGCCAACCGGCGCTTCTTCGGTTACGTTATTTTTGAATTTTGTGGAAGTTTCTTGCGTAGTGGATCCAGGTTTAATTAGAATTTTGTGTCTGCCGTTTTAAGAAGAATTATTGAGAAGTTTAAGAAGTTTGTCGCCGTCCTGTTTTTTTTTATTTTTGCGGAAACACGGAAGTTTTGAATTTGTGGGTACCCGAAGAGAGAAGACGTCGGTGTTTGAGTGGTTGGTTTACGTGATTGTGTACGGATACCTCTTTTTATCGGAATACGTTATTTCGGACTAATTTTAAAAGTAAGTAGTAGTTAGTGGTTTGTTTTGTCTTGTTTTTTTTGTAATGTTTGAGTAATTTGTTTTTTTTTTGTGTGTGTCATTTATTTGTTTAAAATTGTAACAATTTGTAAAACAGAAATTTACGCAATTTTTTGTTTGAAATTAAACCAGTCATTGCAATCCAGGTTTTGTTTATTAGAGTCAAAGAGAGGTAATTGTCGGCGTCTCTTACTTTGTTTCAAGTTTATTAAATCTGGGGGTAAAGTTTCATATTGGAATTTAAGGATTTGGTTAAGCCACCTATTTATGTCGTTGTTGGAATGCTGTAGGGTGGCAGAATCCAGCTGGACCTTGAGATGCGAGTAAAAATTTGGTTTTTTTTAATTACAACTGAGCTAGCTAGAGGTAAATCGTGGGATTCCCAGAAGTGAAGGTTAGGTCTCACAACAATATATATATATATAT
>NW_022170249.1:27772429-27782412 GCF_008802855.1 Photinus pyralis
CATGTGGGCATACAGGTTAATGAGGAATGCTGACAAGGTAGCCCTGGAAGCAACCAAACAGGATGCGGTTTGATGTACCTGAAACTAAAACACAAAGATTTGAAAAAAATATAATCGTGAAAACTGTTTCCAAATGGCAAGAATGATTGGGATATTGTGTAAATACTCACCTTAAAAAAACATCAAAAACCTACCATGCTAAAATGGGATAATCCCTGCACTCACTAGAACAGACATATCAAATTTTAATTAAGATTGAGAAATAGGCCATAACGCAGTAACGCATTACATTACCTACTGAATGGAGAACCAGTTCCTATATGTGTCCAGATGTGGACACGAATTTAACGTAAGTTACACTTCATTTTTGAATGTGGCCATTTTAGAGACTTATGACAGAAGCAATTACAAACATTAGTGATAATTTATCGAGATAATTTTATTAAGTATGTTGTCGCGTATATAATATACCTAAGTCGTACTTCTGGAAGGTATAGACATGTACAATAACATTTAAATTAAGGCAAACAAGAGCTAATGACCATAGTGTCGAAGCTCATACAAAAAAAAAAAAAAAAAAAAAAAAAAAAAAAAAGACGCACAAATTTTAAAATGGAGCACTTGGAACAATATTTAATAATCAATTGCTTCAATACAAAAAATGTTTAAATTGAAATTTTGAAATAAATTTTTTGAGTATTTTTCGACTTTTTCTGCATATTTTCATGCATTTTTTTAATTGTTTTGGTGCATATGTATGTGCATTTTTTAGGTTTTTTTGTGCATATAAATCCGGTCTCTAGTGATAAGTCATTGGAAAGCTCTGAAAAAATGCTTTCCAACCATACCAAATTGCATTACATTTAGGTTAGTAATTATCGTGCAAATCAAAAAATAAATATGGAAAATCGTATTTAACTTGAACTTCCAAAGCCGACTCGACAGCAACTCATTTTTGATCGCCAGTTATAATCTATTCTCAAACTCTTATCGAACCTTTCCAATGTGGGTTTTGCAATATTTCGACATTCCTGAATTATTCTCTGTCTTAGTTCGTCTATGTTCGCCGGTTGCGTTTTAAATACGACAGATTTCAAATGTATCATATTAGTTTATTTTTTGATTTGCACGATAATTACTAACCTAAATGTAATGCTATTTGGTATGGTTGGAAAGCATTTTTTCAAAGCTTTCCAACGACGTATCACACATGGGGGGTCACTATTTAAGATTTTAAAATTGTGGTGGGCTGGGGGCGCAGGGGGTGGAGGGGGTGCGTCGTTCCCTCTCCGAATTTACCAGAAACGATTTTTGAATTTTTTTAAATTATCTCGTTTGTAATTTGACTAAGATATTGGGGGTGGTAAGATGTTTCAAATTGTAACCCTGTATATATATATATATATATATATATATATATATTTGTTTAATTTGTTTAACCAGAAACCATACAGAATAAAAATTCCAATTACATGGCACTGGGGCTCTGAACAAATATTAGGACTTAAGATCTCATTTTATTTATTATTGAATTTAGGGGATCGTGAAAAAAGTCGATATCATTAACTGAGGACAACTTATTTAAAGTGATCAAGATCTTAATAAGTGGGGAAGTTGTGTTGTTAACTGCAAAAATAGTATTATTTTGATTATATATCCTGGTCGAGGATGTACAGAACGTGTTTCCTCAAACTGGGGTCTTGTTCGATTTGTAATGGGTCCTGAAGTACACCAGCACCTTTAAAACAACAATTTTGGATTACCAAAAAACAGTTATAAGCTCCTAATATTTGTCTTCGGATTAATATACCGAAACATATAGTCTAATTAGACTGGACAAAAATATTACACGAAACACGCTATTTTCCCTTTGCGACTTAAAAGGAGCCCTTTGATTCCAAAGAGCCTCGAGTGTCCTTGATTCCAAGAACCTCAATTACCCAAAGGTTGCGAGAACTTTGATCCCAAAGTCTCAGAGCATCTTTGATACAAAGAGCTCTAATAAAGATAAGGGCGAAGAACCTGATTCATTTCCTAAAATGAAGTTAGTTTGCAATATTTTATTTTACCTACCAATTTGCGTCGTGGTTATATCTTCCCCCAAGTCATTGTCGCTTAAGGACGCGGTGCGAGCATGTGATCATTGTCTCCTTCAATGTTGTGAACCACTTGAATAGGACGTGACAGGTACCTTCCTTCTTTTCAATTGTTTCTTAAGTTTTTTTTTACTTTTAAATGCAGTCTAAGCGTCTCTTCGTCTTTAGATGATGACGAGGAATCCGAAGTGTATTCCGAAACAAGTTTTCTTTTTGATTTCCCCATAATAAAAACGTTTTATTTTTATGCAACTTTTTAACATCCGAAGCGTAAGCACGAAATAAAAAAAGTGACAAGCGCCCTCCTTGTGGCGTCATTATACGTACTATACTACAACGTAGCCAGTTTTTCTGCATTGCGCAAGACTAATGAGCAGTTTTCTCCTTTAAAATATTCGTGAGCTAAGTAGAGATAGGAAACTATACAGGTTTTCAGATTGATCATCTTCGAAGGAGACGCTACGTATAAGATTGCACTTCACTAAGGTAAGTTCGTTTAATCTTTTAATTTTTCGTCATTAGAGCCACCGCCCGATAATATAATTTTAGGTCCTTTGGGAATGCTTCTAATTGAACTAGTTTTACTAACCTCTTCCGGGCGTTCGATAATTCCTCAACAGATAATTGACCGTAATTTTATTTACGTTTAGTAACGCAGTTATTCACGAATCTCAAACATAGTGCAGTTATGCGCAACAACTTGTTAAAATCTAAACAAAGACTGAACAAAACACAAGGAACGCTAAGTAGAAGAAAGGTAAATTCTTCCTTCTGCTCGGGAATGCGGCTGGGCGCCAAAGCATGATTATGATTCCAATCAACGTTTGGACAACAAAGAAAGTCCGGTCCATCTCTCGGACAGGTTGAAAAGACTATCTAATTTTGCGAAGGCTCAAAGCGTTGAAATCAACTGTTATCCTCATAGTCTATGACGCTCAAGGAAACCATCATTTTGCGCGCGCTGTTCTCGATAACGGCTCTCAGCAGTCGTGATCTTTTCTAAAGGCTTAAGATTAAACATAATAAATCCAGTAAGTCATTCGCTGGAGTAGGGAGGTTACTGGAACTTAATGACATATGCACAATACTAATCAAATCCAGATTCTCGAATTTTTCCTTAAATGTGCAATGCTCGATAGTTCGTTCAGTTTGTGACAACCACCCTTGTCTACCATACGGCAAGATATGTGACACCCCTCCAAATAGATCCTTAGCAGATGAAGGCTTTAGTACACCGTCGCCAGTTGATCTGATTCTGAACGCCGCAGGTTTCTGGAAGGTATCTTTAAGATCCACTGAATTCGGATACTTGGTAGTGGGGAGTGCCCTTAGACCATATAGTACATGGACTGCTAATTATAACTAAAATATGGTCAAGGACATCGCCTGGGTATGTGAGTTTCAGGGTAAATGAGTCTGTCCGAAATTGTCCAATGAGACACGATTGGAGACTGTCAACCCCTAAATTAAAGAACGTCAATTAATTAATCGTCTAGATATGCCATAGAAAGCAAACCTATTCTTATTTGTGGACGTAGAGAAGATAATCAAGAGTATTTAAAGCTTCCCGTACTACACGGTTACTATAAAAGCTACTTTTTACGTGATCTGAGTGGTGTTTACACGACTTTAGTTTACCCTGAGATTCACATACCCACGACTACAGTGCCCTCTATCCATGACCACCCATTTTGTATTGAAAGCATAGGGCTAATAGCAGTCCATGTACTAAAGGGTTTTCCATTAAGGACGTTAATCTTTAAATTTGAAAAAACATGCTGTGTGTTAGATATAGATATAGATTTTTTTTTATTATTAGAAAGGCCAATTAATGACATTATGTATGGAATATGATATCGTTCACATGGCCGCCGTGACTTCGTTGCGTGGCACGTATACGAGAGGTCCAATTTTCGATTACTCTGGTACACAAATCGGGCTGAATCTCGTTGATGCATTGAGTGATGTTGCCTTTAAGGGCATCGGTGGTTTGCGGCTTATTCGCGTAGACCTGCGACGTCAGAAAACCCCACAAGGGTTTCGTAAAACAATTTTACGATTTGCACACGTTGTTGAACACTAAGACTCTCCATGATGATTTGTCAAAGCATACTGAATAAATTACAGTCAATTTGACAGATGTAGCTAAAACAATATCGCTGCAATCAACTGTCAAAATTTAACATCCCTATTGGAAAACCCTATATGTGGTCTAAGAGAGTGCCTCTGTCAACTATGCCTACCCGATCGTTCCAAAATGCAACCTCATATTTGACATGCAACGTTTCTGGGAAATTGAGGATATACCCAAGTCGAGCGATTCACGTGACGATCCATGTGAGGTTCACTTTAAATCTATTATTAGTAGAAAGGCGGATGGACGCTTTGTTGTCTCTATAGACCATTTACGGAAGAACCTTCTTTGTTGGGAGAGACTCATAATTCAGCCATGAAACGCTTCACGTCTTTAGAGACTCCAATCCAATAATGATTTGTGTAATAAAAGATCTCATTGTTCAGTGACAAAAAAAGTTTGTGTCCATCTCCTCTTATACACAATTTTTATTTCTTGTTGTGTTGTTGTGGTGCCACCAAGTGATCGTGTGGCGCTGATCGTATACCTACTCTTCACGCCGCCACTAGAAGTATACTTATCTCTAAACAAGAAAGTTGACATTGTGCAGTCACTGCGCATGCGTACGTTAATCGTTGATATTTTTCTTGGTCGAGATGTCAGAGCTATTAGCGACCGAATGCAAAAAGAACGAACTAAATATCTTGAAAACTGTACGAGTGGTTAAGGTCTCGGACAGACGGACAAAGTGATCATTGAGTTGGAAAATGTTTTGTGGATATAACTGCAATACAAACTTTGGAGGAGCAAAAAGAAAGGGGAAAAATGTTTTCGCAAATATGAAAGAAACTGTCAACCAGTCACCGATAGGTGTGGGGTGTCCGAATCATATTTTAAACAATTGTGCAACATGGAATGGATTCACTCCCTATAGATGTAGATTCAATAGTTTTAAAAATTTTTAATCATTTTTCCATTTAAACAGTGACAACGGAGACGCTCAAATCATTTTGTGAATTACAAAAAACTACTTTTCCACAGTAAAGCAAGGTGGCTGTCAGTTTCCTTGTGTCAATAGAATAATTCTGGAAATGTATGAAGCATTAGGATCATTTTTTCTGTCTGATGCATCGGCCCCACAGGTTTTAAAAAGATTCTTTGAAAATAAATGCGGCATATTTTTGGTTTTGCCATTCTTTAATGTTTGTTTTTGAAGAATCTATTAAAAACATGGAAAAGGAATGCAATTCCTTATTAGAAATATTACATATATTGCAAAAAATTGGACGTACGCTTAAAAGAAGAACAAATATCATTAATATCTTCGATGTTGCTAGCATTATGATCTTACACACCATCTGAATTTCAGAGAAAGGCGAGAAAAATTGAAGATGTAGATAGGTGGAAGGCAAGCGAATTTAGAAGTTTTTTGCTATATAGTGGCCCTGTGATTTTAAAAAGTGTTAGGCAAGAAAAACTTTACCAACATTTTTTGGCACTTACTATTGCTATAAGAATTCTTTGCAGTTCTGAATTGCATCTTAAATTAAATGACTATGCTAACAAACTTTTAGTTTGGTTTGTGCAACATAACCCAAAATTTATGGTAGAGAATATTTGACATATAACGTCCACGATCAGGAATTGTAAAACACTAATCAATTTCATCATGTCATATAACGTCCACAACTTGATTCATCTTGCTGCTGATGTTAAATTTTTCGGACCTTTGGATTATTTTATTGCTTTTGTATTTGAAAATGAAATGCAGCAAATTAAGAAGAAAATTGTAAGATTCAAGACATCCTCTGCAACAAATTACTAATCGATTGGAAGAAAAGAATAAGTTAGAGGAAATTGTCAAGTTACCTTTGTTTCCTGTTCTAAAATATTTAAAAAAAATGTCAGTTGTTAGTGTTACTACTAAAGATTATACATTAAAAAAGTGTGACAATTGTGTTTTGTTAAAAAATGTTTCTGTGTGTTTACTTAGTAATTTTAGTGTAAATAATGACAACTTAACTATTAGTGTTCAGAAATATGACAGTATAAAACCTCACTTTTTACAGCCATAAGATGTTCGGAAAAATTCTTCATGGGTCGTGCATAGATATAAATAAGTAATACTCTAAATGTACAATTGTTATTAATTTTTGAAAAGATAAGGATTTATTTAGAATCAGGGGCGGATGGGCAACTAAAATCATACCGGGAAACTGACTGATGGCAGGCCAAAATTATAAGCAGCGATCAGCAAATTATGTTTTTTTTTGGTGAATGGTGTGTTTATTAAAAAATATGTATGATAATGAAAAAAATCATAAAATTAAGTTTCTTACAGAACATAAACATTATTATAATAAAACAGTAGGTAAGGTAACCCAAAACATTAGTATTCTTACAGATTATTAGAGAACATAAATATTATAATTTATAATATAAAAATCATTCATACAATAATGCACCCTTCATTAGTTTGGTAGTTTGACCTAAACGATTGATTACGTCTTCATTGTCGATATCGTTCAAAATTTCCTTCTCGATGTTCATCAGCATGAATGACTCAAGTCTATTATCAGACACAGTGTTCCTTAACCTATTCTTAATACATTTTAGCGTCGAAAAAGAACGCTCTCAAGCTACCTGCGAAATGGGTAATGAAAGTATATTTGAAAGTATATATTGATAAGCCAGTGCCAGTGTAGAATAGGCTCCCTTAAACAAGTTATATTTTAAAATTGCACAATAGCAGCATATAACGCAGTTCTGGCATTTTTTGGTTTCAGTGCATGTATTTGACTTTGATCCATCTTCCTCGGCCTCGGCATATCTTGTTTCTAAACCATCGTCATCGTCTGAATCTACTTCAACATCACCGTAATGCACTTTGTAAGAATCTTCAATTGACTGCTTAATAAACTTCCAGTTGCTCGCAAAACTTGTTAACTCTTCTTTCAATTTCGCAGGAGTTGCGGAAGCATCAAATCTTATCAATTTTTCTGACAATACTTTCAGAGAGTTCTCAGGGAGCTCACATTTGGTGATTTCGTTAAAATTATTCGGGTCCAGAATATTCATATCCCTGCATAATTCAGCGTTTTTTGCGAACCTTCTGTTAATTGATTATACCGCAGTGTCCATAATGACGTTGAAGAAGCCTACTCTAAATTTATCTTTCTGACTTTCTGGGACTTCATCAGAGGCTGTCTCATCAAAGAATGTTTTCTTTTTTTGTGAACGAGTTTCAGGCAATTGCTGTTCAATGACAAAATCGAATTCTCTTCTTTCAAAAGTTAAATTAACCCATTCTACGAATTTATCTGCAGAGACTTCAACTTCCGCCATGTTTCTTTGCATTTTTTTTTAAATTCAGTATGGTAGCGTCCACCATAGAGTTACATTTTAACAAATGAAGTCCTGTTGTCTGCACATACTTTGATAGAGGGCCGGTAATAGAGAACAGTTTTAGGAAAATCTGCGCAACTAGGACATTTTCATATTTTAGTAATTGTTCCTTATAATTGGCAGCTTTCGCTCTTGCGTCCGGTTTGATTGTTGGTGTATTTGCAATCGTATTAAGAACATCGATTATATCAACATACAAAGCTTGGTCGGGTTTATTCAAATTACCAAAAAGTTTACTAAGCGCTGCTTCCTTAGCCCACCAACGAGTTTCTCCAATTAACTGAAGTTTCTTCGCCCTAGGATTGTTGTCAATGTCCAACCAGTAACCCATCCGTTGATGTGATTCCTTGAAAAACACGGCGATGCAATTTAGTAATGAAAAAAACGATGTTGCCTTGATGTGAGATTTGAAAATGTCTGTTAGAACAAGATTTAAAATATGCGCATAGCACCAAATATGCACATGACTTGAATTCTCCTGAACCATGAAAGCCGAGAATCCTGAATAACTTCCTTGCATATTGGCCGCTCCGTCAGTAGAATCAGCAATACAATTGTTCTTATCTAGTCCATTTTTTTCCAACACGTCACTAATCGTAGTATAAAATCCCTGCCCTGTGCTATCGTGGCAAGGAACTACTGCAAGAAGGCGTTCGTGGATTGTTCCTTCGTAAACATATCTAAAATAAGAGTGAATTAAAAAACAGCAACATATTAGGTATTGGGATAATATGATATACCTTATTACTACCGAACATTGGTCAGTAACGGAAATATCTTGGGTACTGTCTATCTCTATGGAGAACATTACCGCAGCCTTTATTTCTGAAGAAATCTTTTCCTGTATTATTTGAGTTATGGTAATAAGTGAATTTACGGTTGTTTTGGACAACAATGTGTAAAAATTTCCAGGGCGACGTTTGATTTGCCTCTCATAATACGTTTGCTTCTTGCAATTATGTTATCCAAGTGATGCTTCAAGATAGTATCGAATTTGGCCAAAAGAAGAATGATTTCCAGAAAAGTCCCGTGATCAACATTTACATTATCCAGATTGTATGCAGCTTCATTTGCTGTACCACGATAGGAAAGCCCTCGTTTGCCAATTAGTTTTATAACGTCGATAACAATATCCAAAACATGCCGATTTTTGGCTTTTTTGTTTCTTAATTCAGCAACGTTCCCAAAAAGCGACGTGTCAATTCTTTGATTTTTGGTGTACATGAAATGCGTATCACAGTTTCTACCATGACTGATTGCGCTTTCGTGCTCATCTATGCGCTGATACACATGCTTTCAATCAGACATACCTTTTGCAAAAGCCGAACTCTGATCCTTATCATACGCCAGACAGACAGTGCAAAAAAGTGCTTTTCTCACTTCACTGTAACTTGGCCATATTCTCTTTTTATTTTTCCGCACGAACGCTTTTTCCGGGTTGAACGGTAGATCATTTTGTGCGGCAGGTACCTTTGGATGATATTTAAAAAATAGTGTAAGTTTATTGGGATCAGGACGCTCAAAGAAACCGCCAGCAGGCTCCGGCTCTCCCGACAGGTCTAATACTGGTGCAGATGCCTGAGATGGCAATGGCACTGGTCTCACCTTCAGCGGCGACTTGTTGTCGTCATCTTTTCCACTTCCACATTTTCATCTACGTATTCTACGTCATCGTCTGAGTCCTCTAACTGCATTTGTGACGGTTGGGTTTGAAGTTGAACCGCTAAGTCTTCTGGTGACTGATTTTGTTGAGGTTCAGGTTTATCTAACTTTTTCTGGCTTTCAGCTCCATTGCTTCCCATTCCTGAAGTTGACGGAACAGAAAAGTGTCCGAACATCACATCTAAAGACTGACATTTTCTGGATATTTCACTTCTTTTTTTCGTTTCACTTTCCAGTTTTCTTTCTTGCCCTCCTTTTCGTTTTTGTGGCATAATTTTGCAGTAGGTATATTATTCGCGTTTTTACTTCGCTACTTTTAGTTTTCACGTTCACCCCAAAGAATTTGAATGATTTCACAGGTTAGCTAGCCTTGATGACCTGTTGGCAATGGCAATAATTAATATGTGTTCTTTAAGACTTTAAGGACAGGTACACAGTACAATCAAAAACCAAAAAATACATTAAATGAAATAAATACCTAATATCGTAATAATAATTAAGATCTTTAACATTATTAATACGTACCTACCCAACAATTGATTAAATTTGTTGGGAAGCAGCAATCCCACTCACACCCCGTCGCGGCGTCGCCAGTCAGAATCTCTTAAAACAATGACTAATCGTAATCACGCACAACTCACAAGTACATACTGGCTACTTTCAGGAACAGTGCAACTTGAACTAGCCAAACAAGCGTTTCCGTGAAATAGAGCAGTGAGCAGACGCAATCGCCAGTCATCGTACGG
>NW_022170249.1:28521616-28579826 GCF_008802855.1 Photinus pyralis
ATCAGAAAAAAACGCTCGGAGTCTCTTTCTATTTGTTTTAGAATCTGGAACAATGTTTTAGAGCTTAAAGTCCGGAGCCTTTTAACGCCCTTTGAAAGCATCCTTGCAAAAAATTGTCCTTTACACAGCGTTGTAGGTCCCTTCCCGAGCTTGCCACTATAGAGAAACGACGAAAGCTTTACATATTGCTTAAAAAGTCCCTGTCAATTACTGTAGAAGCCGCGAACCTCTTTAAAATGTATCCCATCGCATTCGAACAGTTTTTTGAACACTTTCCAGAGCTGTATCCTCCTTTGTAGGTACACCTTTCTAGGTTTGTCTAGATTTAAAAAACAAACAAAGCTCGGCAAAGAGCCTGAAATGCTCTGGAAAGAATCTTAGATGGCCGTGTAAAGGGCCTAGGCCCTAGGTAGTTCTGAAAAAGGTTTTTTCTTTAACTAGGTTTTTGGATTCTTCCAATTTTGCAAAATTGACCCAAAATTCTTGTTCCAAGATGGCGCAAAAACAGCACAAAATTAAAATTTCCGAACCTTCTCGAACGTTGAGGCACAAATCAATGTTTAAGGAACTTTTCAGTTCTTGGGTATGAAGAAAAGGATTGAGTGAGTCAGCGGTTAACGTTTCAGATTTTGCTCGGGCCTTGGAGTTGCCGGCGCCGTTCCCTTAACGTTCAGTTACCTATCAGAAACTTGCCCAAGAGCGACGCGCACAAGATACACGGGATTGTTGCACTCATTTTGGCCGTTAGGCGCATTATTTACTTCGACAATTGCACATTTAACCTTGCCAAGCGATGGAGCAGAAGTAGTTTTAGATAATCGCGAACATTGGAGTTCTTGGCACAAATGCCTTATATTAAATATCCTTCCGACCATTGCATGTATAGTAGGTTTAGTTTGGGCTTCAGAATCTCCAAGATATCTTTTAGAAGCTTCGAGAGAGGTAGAAGCTTTAGCTGTGTATCAAAGGCTACATAGATTAAATAAGGCGAGAACGCAGTATGGATTAACGGAGCTTGAGTTACCCGGTCGAAGCGCGTACAGAGATAGGCCCGTTAGTCCATCGAGAAATGTTATCTCGCACGGATTAAGTACGGTAAGTTTCAATGTTTCAATAATTTACGTGAAGAACGCGAGACTGCTGGTCGAATTTTCAACGATTTGTTTCCCGTTTCAGTTCCGCGAGGCATTTCAAAGAATCTACTCGCCATCACATTTCAAAACGACACTTCTATTAGCAACGCTACATTTACTACTTGGATTCTGCTACATGGGAATATCAACGTTTTCCTACTCAAGAATACGAGAAACCAACGATCTGCACTATTTCTCGATGAAAAAGTACATAAGTAATCAAAACTACACCGATGTAATGTTTAACTCGACCGTTGAAAACGTCCAATACAAAGAGTGTAACTTTGAAAACGTTACGTTTACGCATTTACATTTTAATCACGTGGAATTTGTCAATTGCATGTTTGAAGAAACGGAATTCAACAACGTTAAATCGTCCATCACGTATTTTGAAAATAGCACCATCAAAGATTCGAGGTAAGATTTTTGCAAAATAATTAATCACTCATTCTCGTTTTTTGTAGATTTATCGATACTGATTTAACCGAGCAGCACTTTTTGAATTGTAACTTAATAAATAACACAGTTTTATCTTTGCTGACGGATTGTGTCGTCGATTTTGACTACAACATCTACCTGAATGATCTGTTTAAAGAGACAATCGCGTGGGCTGGACCCATGGTTCCTGCCCTTCTGGTATTGGGATTCGTTCTGGAAGCAACATCAAGACCACCTGTTCTAGTACTTCTTTTAGTATTAGCAAGTGTAGTCAGCATTGGAATTTTCTTCTTGGTCAACTTTGTGTCTACCGTCATAGTAGAAGCTATCTTTAAAGTACTTCTCATTTGTGCTGTTAATGTCTTAACCATGGTCGTTATTGAAGGATATCCGTGCCACCTTAGGTAAATATAAAGATCGAATAATACCATAATCACTTTTTCAAATTCTTTTAGATGTACTGCCCACGGAATGATGCGAAGTGTATACCACCTAGCGTCCCTTTGTGCTATTCCTATCTATGGTACGTTAGTGCATACCATCTTGTTGTTTCCCGCCGTGACAACCGTAGCCCTTGCACTTCTCGCCGCCATGTTGTCTACAAGAATCCAAGATAACAGTAAAGTACTTTTATAAACCGATTAATAATAGTTATTTTTTTATTTCTTATATATTTTTACCTAGTATCTGTGATATTATTTACTTAACGGTAAGATTAAAAATAAATGTACCTCCTAAATGTCCTTAGATGTGTAATTTGAACCTATAGTTTCGTTAGCAATACATAGATCATTTAATAATGTACCTATAACTACTACATCTGCATATCATACAGCCTCAAGCACAAGAAATCATGTCAAATTATAAACGATAATTCTGAATGTTCCAATAATTAAGGTAACATATCGTATTTTATGGTTAGTGATTTCCTACTGTATTTTGTTTTCTATGACCAAATAAATCCTGCTTGGTTAGTTATAGAAGACTTTACTAACTGAAAACATTTTATGAAATAAATGTACCTTCTTCCATTGTATATTTAATACATATACAATGCTTCTTCTTTTTATTATGTATTTAGTTATTAAGTGTAAATTGGGAACCGATTATACCTTTTTAGTATGAGTTAAATTATCAAACGCAAGCGCAAAAAATTGTAATTTTCAGCTAATAGGCTGAAGTGTGCAAAAATCTCGTACTAACACCGTTACAGAACCCAAGAAATTATTACCTCAATGTATGTATATGGGCGTTGGTCAAAGAGAAATCAACTGAAAACCTCTTATGAAATAAATGTACCTTCTCCTTTTAATTATGTATTTGGTTATTAACTGTAAATTGGGAACCGATTATACCTTTTGGTTATGAGTTAAATTATCAAACGCAAGCGTAAAAAAATTTTAATTTTCAGCTAACTTGAAGTCCGCCATTTTTTTTCATTTGTAAATACGGAAAATTCCCGGTTGGTCATCAACAAATCTAGACGGCTGAAGTGTGCAAAAATCTCGTATTAACACCGTTCCAGAAGTTAAGAAATTATTAACTCAATGTATATGGACGTTGGTCAAAGAGAAATCAACTGAAAACCTCTTATGAAATTAATGTACCTTCTCCTTTTAATTACGTATTCGGTTAGTAATTGTAAATTGGGAACCGATTAAACCTTTTTAGTATGAGTTAAATTATCAAACGCAAGCGCAAAAATTGTAATTTTCAGCTAACTTTTATGTCCGCCATAAATTTTTTTCATTTGTAAATACGGAAAATTCCCCGTTGGTCATCTAGAAGTGTAGATGGCTTAAATGTGCAAAAATCTCGCATTAACACCGTTACAGAAGCCAAGCAATTATTACGTCACTGTATATGGGCGTCGATCAAAGAGAAATCAACTGAAAACCTCTTATGAAATTAATGTACCTTCTCCTTTTAATTACGTATTCGGTTATTAAATGTAAATTGGGAGCCGATTATACCTTTTTGGTATGAGTTAAATTATCAACGCAAGCGTAAAAAATTTCAATTTTCAGCTAACTTTAAGTCCGCCGTAAATTTTTTTCATCTGTAAATACGGAAAATTCCCCGTTGGTCATCTAGAAGTGTAGATGGCTTATATGTGCAAAAATCTCGCATTAACACCGTTACAGAAGCCAAGAAATTAATACCTCACTGTATATGGGCGTTGATCAAAGAGAAATCAACTGAAAACCTCTTATCAAATTAATGTACCTTCTTTTAATTACGTATTCGGTTATTAAATGTAAATTGGGACCCGATTATACCTTTTTGGTATGAGTTAAATTATCAACGTAAACGTAAAAAATTTCAATTTTCAGCTAACTTGAAGTCCGCCATAAATTTTTTTCATTTGTAAATACGGAAAATTCCCCGCTGGTCATCTAGAAATCTAGATGGCTGAAGTGTGCAAAAATTTCGCATTAACACCGTTAAAGAAGCCAAGAAATTATTACCTCAATGTATACGGGCGTTGGTCAAAGAGAAGTTAACTGGTTTCACACACTTCAAAGAAAAAAATTCTTGCGTGTACGTACCCCAGTAATTAAGAGCATGTTGCGACCCAAGTCATTATAGAAATTTCTATTTTATAAACCCTTTTCTACTGTTGAGTGGACCATTGTATATGGTCAGACTTTCTAACATGAACTTAACTGATTGCCGCAAAGAAGACCATCGACAAATCATTGCCGTGGCAATGGATGCTTTATAAAAAAAAAGAAATCCTACCTTTGTAAGACTGCCTCTCTGGAATCTAAAACAAAGAAAAAATGTACATTAAAAAGGAGACAAAAATTAGTTTCATTTAAAAATTACTCAAAATGGTTAGTATCGTCATACCCCTTAGAAATTACCGGACGGTGCGTAAGCAATGCGAGAAGGGGATCCTTTAAACATTTTTTCTATTTATGTGGTTTTGCCTAAATTGAACTGTAGATGTGTGTAATGTGTTTGTTTTGTACTTGATTTGAATTGTCCACTTGTATTCTGTCGTTTGTGTTTTGTTCCTGTTGATTTACTGTATTTGACTCGATTCCGATTTTTATTGTATGATTTGAGATGTTTGATTTGTATATTTTCCTCTTTTACATTTTGTTGTCCAAGTTGATTTAATTTTACCACCTGCATGTGAGTAACGAGGTATTGCGTTGGGGCAAAAAATGACCCCCCACTTCTTAAACGGAAAAAAAACCATTTTAAGCACCAGGAATCCAAATCAAAACAATCTCGATGATGTCGATCTGTAGGTCCGTTTCCAGCTGAACGGCTGAACCGATTGGAACCAAATTTTGTACACATATTTTTAGACACAAAAGGCAGAATAGAGCATGCACAAGTAATAAAAAAACTGTCGAGATTCAAAAGTGTCCTGAAACATCCGTTGTTTGTGACTTTATTCGTAGTTTTTCCCCTCGAATTGCCAACTGTAAGTATAGGGTAAGTCAAGATTGCAGATCCGGCTTGGCGGATCCCTAGGATAATTACGTAACCTAGCTCTCATTTAATTGGTGGTACAGAAACGAAGAAAAAGAATCAGCGATTAAATATGGCCGCGCTTATGAATAAGAAGCCATTTTGTGGGTGGTGGTAAATCAGAAAGGATAGTAATAATTACGGGGAGATTTGGCAGGCATTCGTTCTTGGGTTACGAGATAGTTTAGTACGTGGTCCAAGATATTAGTATATTATTAGCTTTGAGGAGAGAACTAAATGTGTCATAAAGAATGATTGTGCAATCGGACGAAATAAAGACTACCGTCAAATACGTGCGTCTCAGTAAAATAAATTAATTAATTGCGCCGGGATATATCTTTTCCGTTACAATGAACAATAAGCTAGCAGAAAAAATCCATATTTAAGTTACAAAGTCTTTATTGAACAAAAAGAGATTGAACTTTGCTTGTGGAATTCATAACCATAAAAAACATTACCAAAAATTTAACATGTAAAAAAATGTTTCCCTTTGTGTGAATATACATAACAAAAGTGTTATTAGCAAATTCTCATGTGAAAAAGGATCCTGGAAACACAGAAGTAAATCGTTCAAAAAAACTACGCCCAAAGAACTTTTGTTTCACCGGGAATTTAATCGAGAGACGCTTCTCGACGGGGAAGTTCCAATTTACAACAACATTCATGCATTGAATTTTTATAGGGATTCCAAAGATAGATGAAATTTTATAATTCGTCCGTGGCGACATCTAATAACCCCTACTTTAAAACGGTTTTGGTATTCGTGAAAAGTGTTCATGATTAACACCACTTACAGCCCTCTTTTAGATCACTTCAAACGCACCCCTCTGAAGGAGTTCTTTGACCACCTAGATGTCGCCAGTCTGCAGAATAGCGTACTATCCTCCCCGATTTTAAAGATAACAAGCAGTCTTGGTTGGTTGTTATTAATATCATAAGGGAATAAGCTGCTGTTATTGCGCAGCCCAAAGCAATTTTCTGCTCCAATCTCACGAGACATCTAAACGCTGCATAATTGTTTAATTATTGAGTATAATCTAGAGGTAGCAAAAAGCACGGTTTACACCGTAGTACAAGTTCAAAATTACATATAAAACGTCTTAAATTATCGTACGTTTTTCAAATTACCGACACGATAAAAATACAATTTCGTTTTTATAGTTATTAGATCGGATTCTCCCTCAGAATACAATGTATCTCAATGTTGGCGCGATCATAAGGGATTTTTTTTTGATGGTCCTATACAGATGTTTCTTCTAACATAAATGGTTCTCAAATAAAAATCCAATTAAGTTAAACGACAACACAAGCTTAAAATCTTCGGCTATAAAGTCATAATAAACCTATATACGCCACATCTAAAAACAGCCCCGCTAATAAATAAAACAGATAAAATCGTGTATCCCTATTTTTGGCCCTATTAACTCCCCTCGTGTTTTGACTACTTTAAATTGACTTATAATTTGTGATAAAAAAGAACTTCATCGTGTAAGTTGGGGTTTTAATGAACAGAACTCACTTAAAAACGTTTACAAGTTAGAAGGGTGATTATTCATAGACGTCTCAATATCAAAGCTATTTTTTTCTCGGGCGACTAATTGTAGTTTAAGGCTGTGAAATGAGAAACTAAGTGCGAACGTAGTTTTTATCAATTAAACTCGATATACCGGAGTGATAAATTGAAGTTTCTTTTATTTTTTCGACGGGGATTTACACTTTTAATAGGGTTTATTCCCCAATGTGCTATTTAGCAGGTTTCCCATCTGGACGTGATGAACTCGGATAAATCCGTAGGGTTAAGTGTTGATTATTTCATTGTATTTATACACTATAATATAATTATCATCGCGTATGTAAACCTATTTAATTACATTTCCGATTTCGCTATTACATAGTTAATGGAAATCGGTAAGGGCGGCGTCCTAATTTTGAGGGTGATTGGTGAGAGGGTGGCGCACCAAAATGTCTTAATATTGAACTACTTACTAAACAGTAGATGATACAATACCCACCTGCAGCCGGAATTATTCAATATTCACCTTCATCTGATGACAGGGCTGAACCGTGCATCTTATGGGGTTTGGGTCAATAATATTGTGAGATTTGCCTAAATATGAGAATAAGTGGCGAAAGATTTGCCAAAGAAACATCTTTTGTATAAATTGATAACAGTAATTATTATTTATCACTCACTGCTAAATTTATGACATAACTCAAGTGCGTCGATGTTGGAACTGAACTCGAAACACAATTCGATTTGCTTATATAGCAAATAATATTCTTTCGGGATGTTCTCGAGGGCTCAAGGGCGCTTCAGAATATTCTCGAGCAAACACGTCATATTTCTCAGAAAGATTACGTCACATCCGCCTTCGTTCTTTATCGCCGATGGCTAATCTTTCATGGCGCCTCGATATCTATCGGAATTTCTCGAATATTTGCTACAGTAATTTTTACACAAGAACATTTGCTGGAAGCCGTGGTTGTTCCTTGCGGTCATTACTTATTATGTACACGTGTTAAAATTAGATTACGCATGCGCAGACTTTTTCGGAAATTTTAATTGGACGCTTCTTATAAAAAGAAATAAAAACACACTGTGTAACCCGTTTTCGGCCCTGAAGTTTAATAGTTATGACCACATCGTATATTTGTGGAGTCTTTGCAGAGCACCCAGTATCTAGAGCTCGTTTAGGCATCATTTAGCTACTTTTTCATGAAAAAAAATCAAATCAACGCAACGCATTTAATTTTTTTGAGAAAATTAACCATTTGTGTCGGAATGTCGAAAAAAGCCCTCAAGCGGCAATATGTGAAACTAATAAAACTTTAAATATTATAATATTTGGAGCTGAAAAATAACGCTTTTCAATTAACCCGAGTTAGTTAAAATCGGCTCAGCTGTTTCGAAGATACAGGGTGTTCTTTACGGAAACCTTTGAATGCGCTTTAATCAGGGGCGGACTGGGTAACTGCGGGCCAGGTGGAATTGCATAGGTTACGGGCCATTAAAGTATTATTGTAGTAATGATGGGGGGGTTAGCTCTGAGGTGCACCACAAAAACATTTTAAAGTACTCGAAAATAAATTACCATACAGTTTTTTTTTAAATTGCAGCTGATAATTAAAAGTAACAAAATATACAATCCAAACGAGGCGCGTCGCCTATCATTGTATTTCATCACTTTCATGCTACGACAAAAAATTATAAATTCATTGTAAAACACTTCAATTAAAACAGAATTTTTTAATTTTTTAACAACCTAACATCAACCCCAATTAGAGAAACGTGTTAATAATTTATTAATAGTGCAAGAAACTAAATACAGCACATAGTTATAAATTTCCAACGGGCCATTATGATCTACAGGCCAGGTGGCAATCGCCACCCGCCCCCCGGGCCAGTGCGCCCCTGGTTATAAGTCTGATCGAAACAGTACGAATTGTTTTGGATTCTACGCACCCAAATTAATAAGAAAAAGTGTTTTCCCGAGAAATTTTGGTGTAGTCGAATTTTGGTAAAAAAGGAAGGTTATACACTGCATTTTTTTGAGCCCCGAAGAAAAATTGTCTCAGATCGACCCGGAAAAAAGATTTCCTTATAGAATGTGGCCTGTAGAATCCATAATTTCAAACAGTTCCAAGATTGGGCTACTAGTTCAAAAGTTACAGCCCTTTGAATTTTTTTTCGAAACTGGTTTCTAGTCTGTAACTTTTGATTGAGAAGTCTGATCGAAAAAGTACGAATTGATTTCGATTCTACGCACCCAAATTAATAAGAAAGGTGTTTCCCGAGAAATTTTGGTGTAGTCGAATTTTGGTAAAAAAAAGGAAGGTTATACACAGGGGCGGACTGGGTGCTTACGGGCCATTAAGCCATTAAAGTATTAGTGTAGTAATGATGGGGGGGTTAGCTCTGAGGTGCACCACAAAAACATTTTAAAGTACTCGAAAATAAATTACCATACAGTTTTTTTTTAAATTGCAGCTGATAATTAAAAGTAACAAAATATACAATCCACACGAGGTGCGTCGCCTATCATTGTATTTCATCACTTTCAAAATACTACGACAAAAAATGATAAATTCATTGTAAAACACTTCAATTAAAACAGAATTTTTTAACAACCTAACATCAACCCCAATTAGAGAAACGTGTTAATAATTTATTAATAGTGCAAGAAACTAAATACAGCACATACCTACTTATAAATTTCCAACGGGCCATTACGATCTACAGGCCAGGTGGCAATCCCCCCCCGCCCCCCCCCCCCGTGCCAGTCCGTCCCTGGCTTTAATCCGTCGTAGAGCTCACGTCAAAGTATATGTATGTTTTGTTGTAAAATAATTTTTTTATGATGGTTAAAAGAAGGTAAATTTTAAGTGGCGAAAATCTTTCCACTGAATAATTCCAGTTTAACTTTAGAATCATTAGACAATACTACATTATCCCTATCAAATACGTTGGACAGCATATTTCAACAGTTGATAGTGTAAGGGTAACACCTAATTTGCGCACTGTTACAGGTTTGTTAACAGAGAGTGAGTACGGTAGTCGAAGTAGAGGCTTGGTAGTTTCAATATACGAGTAAATTTAGACTTATGGGCAGTTCCCATGTTTATGTTAAAAATCATATTTTTGTCCTTGCGTATTTCAATTCTATACAGTGGTCCTGTCGACAGAATATCGAAGTAAAAAGAGCTAAAGTGGTTATCTTCATTGGTTTTACCTGCAACGTAAGGATTAGGTCATTTCGGTATTATAAGAAATGCAACGTGGCATATTTAACCATACATGAGATTAGTTTTCATTTAATTCGTAAGGCAGGAACGACAGAAACGAATCAATGATTAAAGATGGCCGTTTTCGTTAATAAGAAGCCATTTTGTAGACATTAATTAGTTAAAATAGTAGGTAGGAGTTCGTCTAGAGTAGTTGGGGGAGGCATTCGTTAGCGGGTCACGAAAGTATCAACATCACATACTGTTTCCTAATTCGTCAATATCAAGCAAACGTGCAAATGTCACGATGAATATCATATTATTATTATACAGTACATTTAACCTAATCGTTATAGTACACAACTCAAAGACCGAATTAGATCGTCAGTGGCGGAACGCGATGTGTTGCCTGAAAAAACTGCGATGCTGCCTAAAAGAACCCCGCGTTGAAATGAGAGCATTATTAGTCAAATGTACAGACTGCAGCCCCAACGAGAGTCATCAACTGTACGATTTCGATAAAAAGGAAATGATCACAGACTGTCGGAAAAAGTTGGTGTTAACACTAAAACTTCAAACACCAAGTGGGGGCCTTTCCAATTCCGAGTACGTCGTCGTCGATCACGTCTACGACCCCATCAGTCGTAGAAAAGCGCGTTTGCTGACCCCGTACGTGGTCAAATTAAAACAGGAAGTAATCAACGAAGTTTATCCTCTGCAGTTCTTGCACGTTGTCAACGGTCTCGCCCATGAAGACGTTCACAACAAACATGCCCCTAATTTTACCGGTTGTGACGTGACCTCCCGATCGCCGACTTGTAGCAAAGTTAGATACCGAGGGACCGATGTTGCGTACAGTGAGGGATTTTGTTGTTCGTGTAACGCGTTGACGAATTCACAACGACAACCAACACCCAGCGAGTACGTCGCGAATTTTGTGAAATACGGCGATCCTGAATTCATGCTGGATGGCTTGGAGTGTCCCAGACATTTAAGAGGTAAAGTATGCAGTGGATGTACAACGTTAACCCATGATTCCAGCAGCGAGAGACACTAGAAATTATGACCAAAGTCCTGAGGCCAAGATGGAGAAACTGGTCTACTTTAGTCCTAGCTACGAGGCGGTTGACAAAAGGCAAATTCATTCGAGTGGCGACCAAGCGAGAGGAGGTCAAAATTGTGTGGATAGATACACTCCACCAATGCTTAATCCGGAGGGATACCACGAAAGTGCGCATTGTCTCAAATTTTCCGACGTTTGGTACACGGTTTACCGCCTGGGAAAACCGAAAATGGAACATTCTGTTCTGGTGCAGATTTTTGAGAGGGCCGACGATTTAAACGGGGATGTAATTTGGAAAGACCTCACTGAAGGAAAGGCGATTAGAGTTGGGACCGACAGCTGTCACTATGTAGACGAAAAACGAACTCTGTCAATTAGATATAGCTCAAGAGTGAAAGAGACGGATCCCGCTACGTTTGCAATTAATTACAAGGAGGCACTATTGCTGATCCCGGAAAGTGGGCACGCCGGCGCCTACTCGCACCATCCAGAGGTAAGAAATGGGCCATCCGAATACCTAATAGTTCACAAAGACCAAGTATCGGCCAAAGGTGATCGATGTAACGTTGCAGGCGTAGGATTTGAGGCATTCGCCAGGCAACCCAACCGTTGCTCCGTTCCGAAGGGAACGTGCTTGTCCAACCAGCCCTTCCACTTGTGGGAACATGATCACAAAGCCGAAAAATTGGGCAAGAAAGGGTGCTTCTTTCTAAAAAACTACGGAAATTTCCCCGAGAATCCCATCCAAACAAACCCGAAATCCGGAGACAAGATTTTGACTATGAACCATGCCGAAAGTCAATTCGTAATGATCGACATCGAAGTGAGGGCAGATTTTAACACGCTTCTTCGACCGGAAGGTGGCGCCAAAATTACGGAAGTTTACATAGACAGCACCCGCCCTTTTAAAACAATAATCACTGTGAAAGTAACAAACTCCGGATTAGTCTCAAATTTGTTCAGTGTTCGATTGTGTAATTGTCCACTGGAACTACCGGCTAGTTTCAATGACATTGAAGCCCGAAGGGCTTTGATTCCCCCCCAAACTCAGCACATTTTCAATTTGGAAATCAAATGTGAGCTTCCGCTGAAGAGATTCCAATGCTCAGTCGTTGCGTTAAATGTAAATAGAGAAGTGTCCGCGACAAGAACAATTCTAATTCATAAGTTCGATCGTTGTTTCTGTACTTGGCACTGCAGGTGCGCCTGCGTAGACTCGTCGCGTGGATTAAAATGCAAGCCCATGACCCTAAAACAGTACCACGCCGCTGGCTTTTTAGGGTCACTACCGCTCATCACAGTTCAGAACGTCTCCTTCAGCGACCGCGCAACTATCGTCATCCATTTAACCGTATCGATAATAATGCTGTTACTTTTACTGGGTGCCGTGAAAGGACTAATAGGACTTCTTTGCAGTGCTCCCTTAGGAATATGGGGTTTGGAGAATGTTATGGATTTGCCCAAACCGATCAAGCACTACTTCGAAGCGGATCTCTGCTCAAAAACCGTAATCTATGACAGTGAAGGTTGGCCCGTTCATCCAGAGACGCTAAAACGAGTTAGGTGTATGCCTAAGTCGACCGAAATGATCCTCAACGTATTGTTTTTCTTCATTTATCCCACAAATATTTGCATTTCACTCGTGAAGCGACCCCAAACGCCCAAAAGGACATGCAGATGTAAACTCAAGGGGAAGTACGATAATTGCCTAACGGAAAGCAAACATTTCGTTCGGCGCTCGTATGTCAAAGTTAAAACAATTTTTAAGCGTAAATTCAAAAATGAGGACGAAATGTAAATGTAAAACGAAGGCAGGAGGTGTCACAGATTAGCTCAAGTTCCCAGGAATGTTGATTGTTTCATTGGTTGACGAGTCGTTTTGGAATTTATCAGGGAGTGGGAGCTAATTGGGGGGAACTAAGATCGGGATTCGCGTCGAAGCGTTAACCGTAAACAATGAAGATTTCAATAAAACGTTCAGAGCCTTGCCTACCCTCAAATGTAACCTCTGCTACACTCATCAGATGACCTAATTAATCAATAAATGAACACCCACCCATTGCAACTTTATATCAGCTACAAAAATTATGAAAAGATGTCAATCAGAATATTTGTTAGTTAATGTCTTAACTAAAAAGTGAAAACTTACCCTTTAGCCTTATTAATTTGGTCTCGCCTAGGAAGGTCCTGACATGTTCACCTGATGGTAAACTGAAGGCATCTGAAAAGTAAAAGAATATACAAGGTAGTGACTTACTGTATACACCACTACATAAGAAATTGTCTATTTCGACCAGTTGTATCGGGAACCCGTTAGGCTGTACACATTTTCTCGAATTGTATGTACAGGTAAAAACGCATATGTACCGCTTTATACGAACAGTAGACTGTAGCTTTAAAAATGATATAGTAGACGCATTTTGGAAAGCCGAGATAGCAGTGAACAGTCCAGTTCCGTTGGTTCCGTCTGGATAAAGACGAGAAAACGTAAATGCGGGTTTGCTATTGGCTAAAAGGAGACGCTCACTGCGGAGATTGCGTTAGTTCCGTTTTGAATGAACCATGATAACTGAAGCGAGGGGAGAGGTAGCAGTCCAATCAACGGAAGAAGTTCACTCTAATTTATTATTAAATGTATTCAACCATTTATTAAAATCTTGAGTAGTTACTTCCTGTGATAAGAGAAATTGATCAGGGTTCCTGGGTCAAAGAATAGTAACCGCCAGGTCCTATTATACAGACTTTACCTGTATGGAAAAATGTCAAAAATTGACAGTTTTTTGTTACTTTGACACACTTGCGCATGCGCGATTCTGTAGTAGTAATATATTCTTCCCTCCATTTCGGGCCGTATTCTTTGTAGAATACGCCCTTTAGTTTTCAATGTATGACTCTGTTCATTTCATCATCGTATGCTCTCCTCATTGATTAAGGAAAAGTATTTTTGTCGTAATTAGGGAAATAATAGTTAATGAGCTTGTTTTGTTTACCAGGATAATCTCAGATTTATAATTATACCATATACAGAAATGAGAAAAAGTGACTTCTAAAAATACGCGCTAAATACATACTTATATACAGGGTGCAGAAACGGTTTTAAAAAGTACGAAAAAAAAAATTCTCAGATCGTCCCGGAAAAAAATTTTTCTTATAGAACGTGGCCTGTAGAATCCATAATTTCAAACAGTTCCAAGATTGGGCTACTAGTTCAAAAGTTACAGCCCTTTGAATTTTCTTTCGAAATTGGTTTCTAGTCAATAACTTTTGATTGAGAAGTCTGATCGAAAAAGTACGAATTGTTTTGGATTCTACGCACCAAAATTAATAAGAAAAAGTATTTTTCCGAGAAATTTTGGTGCAGTCGATTTTTGGTAAAAAAGGAAGGTTATACACTGCCTTTTTTTGAGCCCCGAAAAAAAAATTGTCTCAGATCGACCCGGAAAAAAAATTCTCTTATAGAATGTGGCCTGTAGAATCCATAATTTCAAACAGTTCCAAAATTGGGCTACTAGTTCAAAAGTTACAGCCCTTTGAATTTTCTTTCGAAATTGGTTTCTAGTCTATAACTTTTGATTGAGAAGTCTGATCGAAAAAGTACGAATTTTATTCATGTGCCCATTTGTAAATTTTGTTGTGGGAAATTGGAGAAGTAAGGAAATTATGAATTATCATTTTAGTAAAAATCACTCTTGCCGTGAAATTATTGAAACAAAAATTTTTACGCAAATACTAAATTTTACTTTATTTAATTTTTCCGGTAAACAGAGATAATACTTTATAAGCTTCCATTAATACCAATCATGGGTTTATACAATACAATCGTAATTATTATTAGGTATATCCGTAAAAAAAGGTTTATTGTGCGTCGCTAACAACCAACGAAACCCTACATTTGTTTCTATTGGCTATTTCCTAATGATCTAAGATAGTGAACTAATGATAATAATTGTATAAACGCACTATGAATGAAATAAAACAATGGGCATGTAAATAAGTCTGCCAAAAATTAAAATTAATCTCTTGAAATATGAAAAATTGTACACTTCCTGTTATTTATCTGCACTTAAGTGACAAATTTATAAAAAAACGATTAGTTTTTTGATGTTATATGATTTATGATAAGTGATTTGGTTATGAAAATAAATTAAAGCCGATATACATCTACCTATAGCTTTTGAAAAGGAAGTAGCATAGGTAATATAAGAGTATTTCACAAATTTTTTTAATGCCATTACAAATATATTTATAAGTAGGTAACTAAATGAAGGATGCTCATTTACGATGTAGAAACTTTGTCGTTCTTGACAGTGAAAGTGTACAGGGTGTTCCAGATCGAGTGGGATTATCCTCATATACCTATATTTATTTCTTTATTTCTAATGTTCGATAGTCGTTAAACTGTTACCTACATTTTCGAATATATACTCATATACATGATCACTTAACGTACAGGCGTCAAGTGGCGCGTAATACAAACAATAAAATAACAATATATCAACAAATAACCAGTGTAAAAGATAAAATTAACGGAAGTTCAATTTAACGGAAATTAACAGAAGCGTTAACATCTTAATCCGTTAAGCAAAATACTACTCAATTTTTGGGGAACTTCTCATAGCTCGACCAAAACTATATAGAAGATAGGAAAAAATTGAAAAATCACCACTTTAGTAAACCACGCTCGGAGATGGCGCCCAGATGTCGCCGACCGTACTCTGTCACTAAAGTTGTTAATTACACGGCCCCGGTAGGTACATGACGTGCACTCCTCGTTTTCTACAAACTTTCTTCTACGGGCCTTCATTTGCTAATAGCCAGCCAGCCGGCCAAAAAGAGATTAAAAGCTACCTTTTTACATAAATGAATTTGCAAAAATGCGCTACAAACAAGGTTCTATTTCCATATGTCTACAAAGAATGTTATATTTCCATTTAATTCTTCATTGAATCATATCCTGCGGCTTACGGCCGCGCCAGCCCTCGCACAACGAGCCCCTGAATAAATGCATGTTGTTTTTCTCGTTTCTTATATTTCAAAAATGGAATTATTTAATGGATGTAATTATATAGTGTGTTTTTTAAGTTCCCAACCTTGATAGCCAAAATGTCAAAATCCGAGAGTTGAAAGATGAACAAAAAATAACTATTTTTCTTCAAACGTCAATAAAACATGACATTTCTCAACACATTGAATGACATAAAAGTTTGACTTTTTAGACGTCTGTGCGTTGGCATTGGTATTGGAAGTGTATAAAAAAGTTCGCGTTGCCATTGACAACGCCAGACAATAGTTTTTTGTACTAGTTTTTAGAGTGATACTTTTTTTATGAATTTGCAGTTTGATTAATGAGGACGAAGCCAACAAGTTGAATAAGTAGTAGGTATCTATATCTATAAAAAAACAATTATAACTCTCGCCAGGAAAGATTGCCGGTCACAGCACACCTTGTGTCAATTTACAATCTATGTTTTTTTTAAGATGCGAGCGACTTCCGAAATAGGATCGTGCCAATGTTGAACGAAAAGTTTTTTCGTTCAACATTGGCACGATCCTATCCCGGAAATCGCTCACATCTTTAGAAAAACACAGATTGTAGACCGAGATCAGGTCTTCTGTGACCGGCAATCTTTCCTGGCGAGAGGTTTATGTCCATTCCTTTTTGATAGAAGTAGGTACCTGCCTAAATCGACACCCCAATTTGTTGCTTCTTAAAAATATTGTTCTAATTTGTGCGCCAATCCCAAAATGTTGTGTGATGCTTCTTGTTTACGAGAAAATCAAAATTTTCCGTTGGGGTGCTGTGCTGGAACATCATCATTCTCGTATCCACATGACACTCATTCCATACCTAGTTTTGTGCTCGTTTTGTGCTGATAAGTATGTGCGCTAATACTCAGGCCTTGTGTGCCTTTCCTTTCGGTGTAATTCAAACGTTCTAAAGGGGGTGCCAAGTGCCAATTTAACGCAGCACCCGTTACAATCGGAGCGACTTAAAATCTATATCATCTTTTTGTGCCTATAGTGCTTTGAGCTCCAACCCCAGGTTTTTTTGTAGACCAATTTTATCCCTACGTTTAAAATACAATTTTTATTCATGTATATAGAGTTCACGTTTTATAATACGTTGATAATATGTATATAAATAAACGTTCTTTTAAGAATAATTTGATAAACGTATATAACACCACTTTGATTTACCATACAGGAATATCGGTTTACTGACTTCCTCTAAAATAGGTACAAAACCATAACATATCATAACATAACGGTAAGTTGGCTCCCTGTTTAGAAATTTTGAATTACTCCGATTGTATGAGATGTCATGATGTGGATACGAGAATGATGGTTTTCCAGCATTAAGTTGGACTCCCAGCGGAAAGTTTTATTTTCTCATAAATAAGAAGCGCACAAAATTTGAGGATTGGCGCACAAATAGGCACAATATTTTGATGATGTAACAAATTGGGTTGCCGATTTAGGGATGCTAACTTAATCCACCTCCTGCCTATACTTGTACTGACACGTATACCATTCGGCGCAACTGTTCAACCCCCGTCAATTATCGGGTTTAAAATTTTCATATAGTGTTTAGTAATAGGTACCTGATACCTACCATATTGTTTAAAAACGCTATCCCTATAGCAACACAGTTCCGTATAAGAAGCGTTTATTGTAGACTAAAATCTTACATATATACGCATAAATATCCGGCGGATGTTGCTGTATAGGTATTCTTGTAGGAATATTATACGTTTATTATTTTCCATTGATATGCGATTTATATACGTATATTAAAGTGGTGTTATATACGTTTATAAAACGAATGCTAAAAAACGGTTATTTATATACGTATTATCAACGTAGAAAGTGAACTCTATGACAAAAATCGTATTTTAAAGGACATATGGCTAGGTACATATACCGCAAGTGGGGAATTGTAAAATTTCTACTACGTCTGATACGGAAAGGTAAGAAATAATAATATTCTGGGTCTTATACCGTACAGGATTTGCTGTTCATACTTCCATAATTTTAGTGAATATATGATAAGCGGCGGAGCATTTCCCCGGAAAATATGCAGTATGGCTCTCTCTAAATTCGAAAAATAAATTTAATATAAATAAAGAGAAAGCATAAAATATAAAGCTTTGCGTATCTCTGCAAATTTAAACAAAATTACATCTTAAACTCAGCATAAAATTAAAGTACTAAAACATCTTTATAGAAGTAATAAAAATATAATCAATATGGAATAAGCTAAGCTTCGCCAGTGCACAATCTTTGTTATTAACGCCGAAAATGGTCCATATATCTGTTTAATACGCTCCGACATGTACTAAGAGGCCATAAGGACTGTTTCGTTGGAAAATGAATCTAGAGACAAGTGAAAATAAGTCCATAGAGGCGGAATAACCAATCAGGAAACGTCACACCGCAGCCAACCAGGGCGGATTCGAACCCCGCCTAGAATAGCCCCAAACTTGCAAGACTTGGAGAGACTATCACTCAATACACAATTATTTGCCTTCTACCCTTTTTGGTGGTAACTTAATACAGATCTCGGTAATTTCGTGCGGCGTTACATTATTGAATTTAAGTGCTAGTGACGTGCCCATGCATAACAACTTTAGGATGTATCATCAACAAGAAGCTGGCAAAAATGCGCCTGTAGTTTTAGACGTCATTCCGCCTCATTATAATGTTCATCACCATAATCAGCCCAGCCCGCCGCAATCGCCCAACAGTACGCAGCATTATAAAAAAGGTACTAAATTAGGCAATCCGTCGGATCTTTTCACCTATAATAGGTACCTTGGAGGGCGGAAGCGCGTCGCCAAGTCACTTAAGTTTTAGTTCCTCTCAATTATCTGGTTCCTGTATGTTTTTTGGATTTTAACCACTTGTAGTGTCTAGACTATCAGGAACATCGACTTTAAGCTTTTGCTTCCGCGCATTATTGAAACATTTCCTGAATTTCGTTTCCCTTTTTTGCAGAGTGCAGCAGCCCGTTATCGTCGGAATCGAAACTAAACACGTCATCCACAAGTCCAGTTCAATCCGATCCGAATATTCGGCGGTATCGTACGGCGTTCACAAGGGAACAGCTAGGAAGGCTAGAGAAGGAATTTTATAAAGAAAATTACGTTTCGAGACCACGAAGATGCGAGCTGGCGGCGCAACTTAATTTACCTGAAAGTACTATAAAGGTAGGTGCACAATTTTTATTTCCGATGATTTTTTGGCTGAAGTATCAGTAAATCAGTAAATGAAAACATAAATTCCATTAGTAATTGACGATGGTCACATCATAATTGCAATTTTTATCTAATAATTACAGCAACTGATCGAACAAAAGCTTTTTTGTTTTCTAATTTTAATGAACTCATTAACTACCTACAAACAAATCTCATTAATTATCTTGTTTATTCATAGACAGGAAATGATTAAATAGTTTCATATCGAACAAATCATCAACATTCTATAAATGATCATTTTTAATGTTTTGTTCTCTAATGTTATTTTTGTGTTCTAAATTTAAAGAAAGATTGAATTTTCTGATTTTATTCAGGAATTTAGCAGAATATTCTTATTCCCGCAAATTTTTTCCGTGCGAGTTTTTTTTTTCATTGGGATTTTGGAAACCGTAAGACATAGAGATTCGGTTAAATGGAGAAAGAGTTGTCGTTTTAAGTATACTTATTCTTTGTTTTTTGAAACAAATCCACAGTTTACTAGATATGAGCGAAAAACAGATTTAGTGATTTTTCTTCTAAATGTTGTAGAATCGTTAGTATTCGTATTAGAAATGCAGAAATATGCAAAGAGAAGAAAAATTGTAGATCTTTTTCCGATTAATAAAATACATAATTGTTTAATTTTCATTTTTCTTTTATAATTTTCGAGTTATAACGCAAACTTACATTTTCTTAAATAGTAACCATAGTTGGCTGTGACATTTTTAAAAAGTGCAATTCATAAAACAACAAAAGTCATGGCTATTGCTACGAATAACAGAAATGTTGAAATTTAATTTTAAATTTTCGGGTATACCAAAAGCTTAATAAAACATGTACAGGAGGGTAGGATATTGCATAAAACTAATTTCCCATGTTAAATCCCTATACGTTCCTGGTGCACCACCCGGTATAATATATTCTGATTATTGGAAATCGAAAATATTTGCATTTTCAAAAGTTATAGCGATTTGACTGAAAGCTTTCAGGGGCAAAAATTAAAGCTGGCATTTTTGTTTGCCCTCAAATAAAAAGAAATATGGAGTGTGATATTTTCCCGCGGTTACTTAGCAAAGAGGAGAAAAAATCCTGGAACAACAAGGGGAACACTTTCATCAAGACATAATGGAATTTGAACACGTTACCAAAGCCAGTTAGTTAGACGCGAATGTATAGGAAGCTTTAGAAGCTTAATTCTCTGTTAACCACAGATTAAACCCTAAATTTGGTTAGAAATGATCTAAGTACCTATTTAAAATACAAGCCCACATATGTATTGGACCAAAGCAGATATGGAACAAAATTTTCTGAATTAGAATTTACTATTAGGTACTACCTACTAGATTTTCCTCCGCGACTTCGTACTCTCGATATTGACGGACGGTGCCCATTTTTCGAGTACCACTATGGCGATCTCCCTTATCTTAAGAGATAGAAACTTGATTAAATTAGGGCAAAGTTGCGAATTTTCGTGCTGAATAATAATCTAAAAATAAATTCATATCTTCAATAGTTTTGAAAATATGGCAAAAAATCGAAAATTGCTGATTTTCATTTTTAACTTTTTTTAGGTAAACTAATTGTACCAGACATTTCTAATTAACACATTATTCAGACACTTTTTAATGGATATTTCGAATATGGCATCCCGTTTTTAATAAGTTTCAAGATAACGGATAGAAACGCGTGGCAACTTTAGTTTTTTTTATGGGCGCCGTTTTGGATTTTGACATTTTGAGATTAGGTCTTTTTTTCTCTTTACAACGATATATCACACATGGTGGTTCAGTATCACATTTTTTCTAAAAATACAATTTTCTTTTTCTGAGTGCTACGCAAAAACAAAACGTTCTTTTGTTATGAACAAAATGTTGACTTATTTCAAGCAGTCATTTACGATTGTGCTAGTTTTATTTTTATTTTGTTCTAATTTGAATTATAATTTTCTTGCAAAAGGAAGGTTCAATTCTGTTCCTATGAAAATCGAATTTTCTCAACACATCTAGTTCGCTGATGCCCACCGGACATATGCATCAAACTGTAAAACTTTTGTTCACAATAAAAGAACGTTTTGTTTTTCCAAAGCACTCTTCCCAAAAAATTAAAAATTGTATTTTAGGAAAAATGCGATACTGAACCACCATGTGTGATATATCGTCGTAAAGAGAAAAAAAGACGTAATCTTAATATCTCAAAATTAAAAATGGCGCCCATAAGAAAAGCTAAAGTTGCCACGTGTTTCTCTGTCATCTGAAAAGTTATTTAAAACGAGATGTCACATTCGAAATCTCCATTGAAAAGTGTTCGAATAATGTGCTAATTAGAAATGTCTAGTACGAGTAGTTTATCATGAAAAAATTAAAAACTAAAATCAGAAAGTTTCGTTTTTTTGCGATATTTTCAGAACTATTGATGATATTTTAAATTTCTTGTCAGAAGGTTATTCAGCACGGAAATTCGCAACTTTGCCCCCATTTAACCAACTTTCTATCTCTTAAGGTAAGCGAGATCCCCATAGTGGCACTCGAAAAATGGACACCGTGTATACTTAATAACGAAAACTTACAGAATGTAAAAATGTAAATACATCGGCACGGTACACGAAATAGCACAGTGCGACATCAACGAAAAAAGAAGTTTAAAAAAATAACACCTAAAATATTGGTTTAGTAACTTTAAGGTTTGATGGTTAATTTAAGTTTTTTCAGAAAAAAATTTGTTTAGGCTAGTTTTGTCAACAAAACACATAGTAACAAAGAAACAGAAGTTGTACGGTGAATTTTAACTGTAGCTTATAATTTCTTTCATGTTTTTTTAAATAAAAAAGCATACCAATTACGTTAAGTTAAAACTCCATGAAAATGTTAACAAAAATTGCAGATCTATTGCAGAGTATTTTATTAAAAAAAATTGTTCAAAAAGCGTATTATGTTTTCTCGACGAATTTAATAAAAATAAGGTTTTATTCGAATTTGGGCATCTGTCCATTGCGTCCGTCTTGCGGGGCTACTTTTTAATTAAAGGGTGTAATTATCAATGGATATATGGATATACGCGAGGTGACACAACGAAATTGCAATTGTTATACAAGGTGATTTATATCAAAGTTGCATTTTTTAAATGAAATCCCCTGTAGGTATATTACTTATTACATATTTCCATTCCTTGAACAATTTTAGTGTGACTTTATGTTATTACACATGATATCAGCTAAAATCAGTCGTTTAACCGCAATTCGTCATTTTTTAGTAGATATCCAGTAAAAATTGAATATCGCAGTTATCATAAATCTAAGAAGGCCGTGACTTTGCAGTGTTAAATGTATTAAAAAAATCACTCCCTGAATTTTCAATATTCTTCAATCAAAGGTAACTTGATTTTTTTTAATTGAACTACCAAGTTTTTTATTGCATAAAATTTAGGATTTTATCACCTTTCTAACGATCATGCCGGTATTTAGCTTTTACATATTTTTTGTCAACAATTTCTAATAATTGACAGTGTCATTCAGTTGTAAAAGCCCCTTACTAGGTAACTAGTAAGCTGTTAAAAATTATTAACAAAAGAAAAGGATAAAATAATAATTTTTTTATTTAAACTATGAAAATACGTAAAAAATGACCAATTGCGGCTAAACGACTCATTTTAGATACCTATCATGTGCAGTGTAATACACTCGGTAATACATAAAGTCACACTAAAATTGATCACGGAATCAAAATATGTAAAAATATACCTACAGGCGGGGTTCCATTTAAAAAAATGCTACTTTGTTATAAATCACCCACCCACACACTAATAGCCCACCCTATATATCCTAGATTTTAAATGGATGCCAGGCGGCATTGAAATGTTTATAATAATAATAATAATAATATATATTTGCCCAACAGATACATAAAAGATCCAATTAGAGGACAAATGGAAAAAGTTAAACTTATAATAAGTAATTCGAGAAAGTAGAACAGTAACAATGAAAGTAACAAACAAAAGAAAAAAGAAATAACGCGCATGAAAGTAATTCTAAGTAATACTAACTCTATGGTAATACATAATAAGTTACATGAATAAACAATTCAAAAACTTAGGAACTGATTTTTTGACAAATGTAAGATGTCATACCTATTTTTTTTTATACGTTTATACGTAAAGAACCCCTTCCCCATTAATTATTACGCTTTATCTGTACAAGAGTTGTGCACAATTTATACCTACGTATTTGCCACACATCCATAATTGTTACACCCTGTATCATTGACATATCGGGGAACGATACAATATACAGTGCTATTTATTAAGAAGTAGACATAGGGATTTATGTGTATTATACCTATGTCTACTTTTAAATAACAACATTTCTTCTGAAAGGCGCGTAATTTTATGCACCCAATTACTTCTTAAAACAAAATGAAGATCTGACTGTCACTTAGTTAATCTGAATATTGTTGCTTTGGCGATGCGAAAATCATCGAAAAATACAAGAATTCTAGCTGAGATTTCCACCTCGGTTAAACTCCTTGAAAATGTTTCATTATACCAAACGTAACAGGTTTTTTTTTCATGCGTTTATTGGCCATGTAATAAACTATAATTAGGCAAACATTCAAGCAAATCGTCATTCTTTTGCTATTGCATTTAAAAACTTTACATTATGCTCAATATGCTTGGCTCTTTTTAGCCATATTGATTATATTTGAAAATTGTCACGATAGCGTTCGCAGATGATGATGCTACTGTTGCCGAAACGTGTTCGTTGAAAGTGGTTGGCTAATAATCACAGCTTTCCGATCAATACGCCTTCGTTTAATTAATTCTGCTCCATAGGACTTCCATAAAGCTTTATGCAAACGTTCACGAGCCTTTCGAATCGTATTTTAGAAGGAATATAGGTAGATCCTCTCCAGAACCCTTCTAAGAGCATCCTAAGCTCTTTCCAGAACTTTATGCTTCTTCCCGGGCTCGGCCAGTTTTGGAAAGGGCCTCTACACACATAGTTAATGGAAAATTGAAAATATCTTTAGAAAGCTGTTTTGCATGGTCTTAAAAGCTTTGTAGAGGCATTTGTGTGGACCTTTTCTAGTGATCGCTAGAGGTCCGGGAAACCACCTACAGCCATCACTAAAAACGCGCATTTGGGGTACTTTCCAGCACATTTTCACCCTATACCAAAGCCTTATTGACAGTTCCCACAATGAAGGTGTAAATCTGAATTTAGATCTTATATTGTGAATTCGATGCTTGGAGTCCGAGTGCAAAGTACGTCCGGCCCTTCCACGCACCTTCATAAATAAGAGAGTAGTTATAATGTACGGTATACATGTATATAAATTGGTCCTTGTAAAGGGTTATACACGGTGTCCATTTTTCGAGTCCCACTATGGGGATGTCGCTTAGCTGAAGAGATAGAGAGTTGGTTAAATGGGGGAAAAGTTGCGAATTTTCGTTCTGAATAATAATCTGAAAAGAAATTAAAAATATCTTTAGTAGTTTTGAAAATATCGCAAAAAAACATTATTCAGACACTTTTTAATTTTTCGGGAAGAGTGCTTTGGAAAAACAAAACGTTCTTTTATCGTGAACAAAAGTATGACAGTTTGATCCATCTGTCTGGTTAGAGCGTTGAGATTTTCATCTGAATATAATTGAACCTTCGTTTTGCAAGAAAAATTCAAATTAGAACAAAATACTTAAGAAGAAATAATATTTTCGCAATAAATCTAGCACAAACGTAAATTACACTACTTGAAATAAGTCAACCTTTTGTTCACAACAAAAGAACGTTTTGTTTTTCCAAAGCACTCTTCGCAGAAAATTAAAATTGTAATTTTAGGAAAAATGTGTTACTGAACCACCATGTGTGATATATCGTTGTAAAGAGAAAAAAAGACGTAATCTCAAAATGTCAAAATCCAAAACGGCGCCCATAAGAAAAATTAAAGTTGCCACGTGTTTCTCCGTCATCTTAAAAGTTATTGAAAACGGGATGCCATATTCGAAATCTCCATTAAAAAGTGTCTGAATAATGTGTTAATTAGAAATGTCTAGAACGATTAGTTTACTATGAAAAAATTAAAAACGAAAATCAGAAATTTTCTTTTTTTTTTGCGATATTTTCAAAACTATTGAAGATATTTTAAATTTCTTTTCAGATTATTATTCAACACGAAAATTCGCAACTTTGCCCTCATTTAACTATCTATCTCTTAAGATAAGCGAGATCCCCATAGTGGCACTCGAAAAATGGACACCGTGTATACTGTACTTTGTACACTGATCATACTGTAATCGACGGTTTCCACTTCAGAGTGCTTTTCCATTTCTGTATATACCTACATTACGTTGCTTCAAGATTAATTTGGAATGGACAATAAATAATTAGACACCCACTTATATGTTCGGTACACGATACAATAGTCTACAGGAGATTTTTTTAGGATTCCGTTCGTTTTACTTTTCTCAGAGAAAATAATAGGACAAACGATCAAAAATTAGCACAAAATTATAGTATCGATTTTAATAATTTGTGAAATGTGTGTTTTCAACTAACAGATCGAGTAAACATCGATTTTGGTTAAATATGGGAGAGGTTGTCTATCGATATCGATTATTATACACTTACATAAATTGTCAACAATAAATTTATTATGATAATGTTGTTTTTTTAATAACTTAGTATTTATTACGCAATTATATATTCATTTACTGTAAAAAATCAAAGCTATAAAATGATCCTACGAATTTCTTTGGTCATTAAATATTTAAAAATGACCGCTGTAGACAATTAACACATTACAGGCCAAATAAGACATTAATGTAGCTTTTAACACATCAAAGGAACCGCGGTGTTCAAGTATAAAACATGGAATCGCCACTTTAGCTTCTATTTTGGTACAACTTAAGAGTTTATTATAAAGCAGTAGCCTAATGCACAGATAAGTTCGAATCATATGTTTTATGAAGTGCTAACTACTTAAGATCAAGGCGGTGTTTAAGCATTCATGAAATTAACATTTTTACAATTGAATGAAGTTTTTTGTTTCGGCCTCAGCGGCAGATACACATATAACACTTTACTAGTTCGTTTTTTCTTTGCCGCTAATAAATTTTTCTCTTTGTTAAAGGTTTGGTTCCAAAACCGTCGCATGAAGGACAAGAGACAACGGATGGCGATCGCGTGGCCCTACGCCGCAGTGTACACGGACCCTGCGTTTGCCGCATCGCTACTACAAGCCGCCGCGTCCACCTTACCGCTACACTACCCCCCTCCGCCACCGGTCTACCCTCATCACTACCCGCGCTACAACCCCTGGGGCCAAGGATTCGGACTACCCCAAACCGGCATCCCCCTCTCAAACCCATCCCTAAATCTAAATCAAAACATTAACGTGCCTCAAAACATGCCACAAACCATAACTCAACACTCCCTACCTCAAGCGCTCAATCTCAACTTGGGATTGGACTTTTCCCCGTACCCGTCGATGAAATTGGACGCCCACGCGAAATTATCGCCGAGAGTCTCACCGGTACATTCAGATATTAGTCTCAGCCCTCCGGCGCCCGAAGGTTTACTCATAGCGGCCAAGGACCACCATACGAGCATCTCCATGCCGGAAAAACCTAAACTGTTCAAACCTTACAAATCGGAAACTTAAATCCGTAGATACCTTTTATGTGTTAAGTTTGTTAAATTATTAAATTGTATAGTTGTGTATTAGTCTATTAAATAATAAGTTACCTACTTTTTGTACAGCGAGTATTATTAAGTTATTTGACGATGGCGATCTGAAAAGTGATTGTAAGAACATGTCATTTATGTTGTAAATAAATGCCGTAATATAAACCTTGTATTCTTTACGTCGTTTCGTACAAAAATTATTCGCAGAGCAAGCTAGAAGATGTGAGTTACTACTATCTTCCAAATCTTTCTTTCTTTAATTTTGCTATATAATTATTCAATCAAGTAGGCGGGCGTGATTTTTAAGGACTTTAAGGGCCCTGGGTGGGGAAACTCTCGATAAATCCTCAGATACTTCAATTTTGAGCTCGAGGGGTACCTCTTCTACGAAACTCACTAATATTTCCGTCCTTGAACATGAAAATTTTGAACGTACATTCTACGGTCACTAGGCTACTACTTTCAGTACTTTCTTATGAACAGGGGCGGACTGGGTAGTAACTGCGGGCCAGGTGGAATTGCATAGGTTACGGGCCATTAAAGTATTAGTGTAGTAATGATGGTGGAGGGGGGGGTTAGCTCTGAGGTGCACCACAAAAACATTTTAAAGTACTCCTTTCTCGAAAATAAATTACCATACAGTTTTTTAAATTGCAGCTGATAATTAAAAGTAACAAAATATACAATCCACACGAGGTGCATCGCCTATCATTGTATTTCAGCACTTTCAAAATACTACGACAAAAAATGATAAATTCATTGTAAAACACTTCAATTAAAACAGAATTTTTTAACAACCTAACATCAACCCCAATTAGAGAAACGTGTTAATAATTTATTAATAGTGCAAGAAACTAAATACAGCACATACTTATAAATTTCCAACGGGCAGGTCAGGTGGCAATCGCCACCCGCCCCCCCGTGCCAGTCCGCCCCTGCTTATGGACGCCACATTGGAATGACGGAATGAGATAGAAGACATCATGGCCAACCAAGGCTATTTAACAAGATCTAGTTACCCGTGGAGGTTTTGTTGAGAAATGGAATGTAAAACATTTGATTTTGAAATTGTTCTTGTACATTTCTGTAAAAAAAAACAGTGTGACACGTCATCATCTGTCTTTTTGGTCATCTATCTCATTCCGTAAAAATCCAATGTGGCGCCCATAAGAAGTATGAAAGTACCTAGTAGGTAATTCTACTGCTTCTATACATCTAGAGTGTTATGGAAATTCTAACAGATTCAGATTCTCTCAAAAAAGTTCTTATAAAAGGATCCAACGGGAACCGTCCAAATGAATGAAATTAAATTTAACATTTTCAGTTTTTCGGTGATATCTCAATTATTTGCACAGATTTTTCAAACATTTAAAATTCATTTTTTTAGTCACAAAAAGGAGCAACTATTTAACCCACACTGTATCTCCCACCCTTACGGAGAACCAAATAGTGAGTCACGAATTTGAACCGCCCGGTAAATACAAGCCCGTAACCAAGGTAGTGAGCCCACCTAAAACGTGGTCTTGCCCCCACTGGAAATTACGGTTGATGATTCCTTTACAAAAATTACACGAGAAGTCTTTATCTAAAAGTCTTAAGCCCCACCTAGAAAATTACCGACCACCCCTGCTACGGGCCTGTGTAAATACATGGCCAAAATGTTGTCTGGAGCACTGAATATATCTTGAAAATACCATTTTTTAAGAAGCGTTTTATAGTATCCCAAAGTTTGCTACCAATCTACGTACTTTAAAATTGTAGCCAGTGGCGTACTTCTGCATAGTGAAGATAAGCCTATTTTTTTAATGGCCTACTAGTTTTCATTACATATTATTAAAGAGTACTCTTTTTTGGATATATAACAGCATAAAAAACATAATTAATTAATAATAATAATCAAATTTAAGAGAAAGATTATTCTTTTGTTAGTTATGTCAAAGAAATGTAGGTATTAAAAATCATTAAAAAAATTTAAGAAAAGAGATACATGCTTAAAAATTATTTACAGCGTGGGGCAACCGTCTACAGAACTAAGAGGGCACTTTTTTAAACCTTTATAATTTTGTAGACCATAAAAAGTTTCTTTAAAAAAATGTCGACTGGATTGATTTTCATGATCTTTGATTTTTTGAATTGTCGAACTGTAAATCACGTGGTAGTGTGTAACAATGACCAATCAACGCTTGGCACTTACTTCAAAATTTGTGTACACATTGCAATTTTGCAACAAATCTTCAATACCTATGTTCTGAAATGGCATCTCTTAATACAGCAGTCTCCAACACATTTAAAATCTGTACAGTGTAATTATGCAACGAACGAGAAATCAAACTTAAGTAGACATACTACCAAATATTTAAAATGTGCACAGTGTGATTTTGCCACACGTCACCACCATGTCCTAGAAGTGCCTCACAAAATCTCAAAGGATTTGAAATGTGAACACTGTAATGGTATTATATGGAGGAAATGTCAGGTACCCATAATAAGAGGTTCGCCGGGGTAGGCGTTATACAACATTAGTGGCCATATAAATACAAATATGTTTGTTTGATATATTCCAATTAGGCAATTACGCAATCTGGATTCAGAAGTGAGTACAGCTGTACTGTTAAATGTAACTGAATATATTTTTAGTGCAACTGATAACCATAAACTATTAATATTAGTAATAATCAGCGATCGATTCCGCTCTGGTGTCCCGCAAGGCACAATACTAGGACCATTACTGTTTGCACATCAAATTTCGGTAAATGTTTGAAGTACCTACATTTCTTTTCTTTAATAGGCGATTCTCGTTTAAAAAAAACTGGAGCCAAAATGGCGGCCAACATTACGTTAAAGCGAGTGGTTGAGAGTCAAATTGTCTACTGTGTGTTAATTCAAGGAAAACTGATTTTCCAGATCAGCACAAATTAAAATTGGATCAGCACAATTTAGTACAACACTAAACATTTTCATAACACATTTTGTTTTTTAATCGAATGCTGCTGCAAAATCTTAGAAATTAAAAATTGAAATTTTGTTTAAAAAGTTCTAGACGTTAGATCCCCTTATTGTAAATAAAAAGTGTCTGTAGCTGTGCCACATATTTTCTTTGTAGGTAAATAGCATTATCCAAATGGGCGTCATTAAATTAATTTCATTGACGTTGACCTTTTAAGTCAACCAGTGTACCAGAATAATTGAATGGACAGTGTCCAGTAGTAGGTATATGGGGTGATTTACAGATTTGCAGTAATTACAATCGGCACTAACGTCCGATGACAGATGCAACCGCAACCACCCACTATACACGATAAATTGGTCCATTAGCTGCAACCGATTTGTGGAGTTTAGTTATTCTCGCATTATTAAATCGACTTTGTAGTGTTTGACGAATGGGTGCGGTTGGTCAATTTACCTTATTTATTGGGTTTAATTGCCGTTTGCAAACAATGAGTGCGGAAAATAACGGCGCCTCTAAACGTTCGACAAGATTCTCGCATTGTTTCTTATTCACACCCGTACGTAATTACTTGTCATATACATAAAAATGAAAAATAAAATAAAAACAGATGCTGCACCGCTCTCGTATAGCCATCCAATGGAAGGTATGCCCGTAATGTAGATAAATGTGTTATCATTCGAGGGTGGAACAATGGAAGAGCGTGACAAATTGTTTCTATTCCCTATTGTATTAATCCTGCGCTGTAAATGCAGTCAACATTGTAATAGATATAAGATAGGATTATGGTAACGCTACGGATATACGCTAATAGAAAATCAATACCAATTATAAATGATACATTGCTGATTTATTACCTACACGGTTTGCGTCATCGGCCCTCTATTAATATGTAGATAGAGGGTGGAAATGTATCTGGGAGAACATCGTCAGTTTATTACGAATACGAATTAATTCTCTTTTTTAAACTATTTATTATTACATGCGTTTTGCTCTGATTAACGTGTCTTTGCCCAAACTAGTGATGAGCATCCCTCTTCCCAAAATTTCGTGTCAAAAGCTCAGAAAGAAGTCGACACTACCTAATAGCGCATCTGTTCGTAATTTAGTTTTCATTTCGTCGTCGTTTTCTCTCTAGAGAATAATTTTGCTCATAGCGAGCAAAAGAAGAAAAACATTTTGTGTGCAAATGATGCGCGTGCCTCTGCCGAAAGTTTGCAAAATAGACAAACTTCAAAGCGTCGTCCGCCGCACTAATCTAAGTTCAACGTGCCCAGTAGAAATTTCCAAATCTTAAAAACGCATTATTAGCCCTTATTTTACGACATATCCGCACTTGCCGCAACGAAATTTGCCTTTTTCTTTCAGTGCGGGTACACCATTTTTAAAGTGCAATCCACCTAGTAAATACATTTATTGCAGGACCGCAATAAATAAATAAAGCCATAATTTGTTCGATGACCCTAAGTTTAGCCATAATACCCCCTTAAGGTTACTGACCGTTCTTCATAGGTTTTTACTCAATTAACCACAGTTTTGGTCGAATTTCTTAAATGACCATACCAATGACCACAACATGACAAATTGATTCGTTACGGAAACTTGTTTCGGTTTTGAATGTCGTGCAGGTTGCCAAAGTAATGTCTGTTTGTGAAAGGAGCATGCAAACCTCTTTGAGAGGCTGTCAATATTTGTGTTTGTGTATCCTTTGAAGGATGTAGATTTCTTTTCTTAGAAACCATTCATTTTCCCAAGAAATGTACAAATATTGTGCTTTGTTTCAAGGTTTAATTTTTTATTTATTATGATATTTTTTGTTAAATTTGCTTCATTTCTGCACAACATTTTGGATTGCTTCAACTTTTAATTTTAGGTACCTACAGTATTGCACACCATGTATATACGTATACAGAATGAAGTAAACCATCAGAGCTGCTACAGACAGAGCCGTCCTTAGCAAATGCGAGGCCTGGAGCGAAATATTTTTGCGGGGCCTTTTTTAACAATGATTTCCGAAGGGGGAGGGGAACACAGCCATTTTCAGCGGGTCCAGGAAGTTAGCCACTGATATGAAGCACAAATGACGTCACCATGCAAAGTTCTTAGTGCTTCATTGTGCTTCACACCAGAAAACGGCCACAACTACGGTTCAGAAAATATAGAAAGCCTCAAAGTTAGAGGCTTTTTTATTAATGAAGCACAAATATCGTGATCTGGCAGAATCCTTAGTGCTTCGCTTATGCTTCATACTGGAACCCAGCCACACCTACGGTTCGGGAAATGGCAATGTTTCTCTCTATGTACCTATTCAAAGCTATACACAGTTATCGTATTAGGGACATAGGTATTCAATTTTGGGATTAAAGATATACAATTTTTTACTTTTACGCCATTATGGTTTGATTGTTTAGTTTAGAGATTTGTTTACGCGGCGCCGGGGTTTCATAATGATGTCGTCTGCAATTTATGACGAAGGTACTAAGTCAGCGTTTCTCAACCTGGAGAGGAAAGTTTGAGGACCACTGTGAGCATGTTTGGGGTTTCTGTTTTAGAGGAATAGAAGTCAGTGTCTGAAAGGCCATTGCACATCTTTCAACCACATATTTATGTGAAGCTGGATTTTCCACGATGACAAAAAACAGATTGCACGTTTCATCGTCATTATGGATGGCAATAAAAAGCGAAATCCAACCCCGAATTCATAAATTGGGATCTATCCAACAGGATCAGGGCGGCCACAAGTGCCTAACTTTTTTCGCATTTTTTAATTTTTTTTAAATTTTGATTTTTTTTCTTCTTCTACTGACCTTGTATTACTGATTGAAAATAAAAATAAAATATCCAAAAAAGAAAAATATAATTTTTTTTATTTCGGTGTTACAATGAGAATTTTGTGCAACTGTTTTCGGCAAAAACAGTGTTTCAATGAGTTCCATTGTAACATTGTTTTTGGTAACTTTTCATCTTTAAGTTGGCAGTTCGCCAAGACGTCAACGTCAAATCATCAGATGTGAAATCAAATTACGTAAAATTTATGTGTTTTCCTTGATTTTTGGTACACGAAGAACTTAATACATTCCAAATCAGCAGTTTACACATCCACCATAAATAAATTTATCTACGAATAAAAAATTACACATTCACGGAGTTTAAGTTTCCAAATGTCAGTGTTGCCAACTTAAGACATATTGATTCTAAAGTTTCCGGTAGTTTTTCATAATTACTTTTTAATTAAATTAAAGCCCCGAAATAGATAGTCGTATTACAATAGGTCGCATTGTAACACTTGTCTTTCAATATACTATTGTGGCACCATTCCTTTTACAGTTTACACTTTTACAGTTTTACAGCACTGTTGGGGACCACGAATATTTTTACGCCAAAAAATTGAGACCACAAGGCAAAAACAGGTTGAGAAACGCTGTACTAAATCGATGTTAATCCAGCGCATTTTAAGCACTAAAGAGAAAATATACAGGGTGCGTCAAAAAATTTCTAGGATGTACCTAAAATTGAATTACGTTTTGCTCCGAAAGAGTTAAAGATAGGTAAAGGATATGCTACATGAATTAGGCGTGTAGAATTTGACACAGAATTCAAAAATGGATTTGAAAAAATTCTGTTCTATTTAAAAAATCAATTTGATATCAAAATAATTTGCACATGCCCTGTATCATTTCTCTTTAGTGCAAAAAATTCACAAGAAAAATTATGATAGTGCGGTGCGAGCATTTTTTAAACCCCACACATGATTTTTAAATGAATTTATTTCATATTTTAACCCCCGACTATGCATATTGTTAAGTTGAACGCATTTGGGTTCACAGCGAGGTTCACAGTACAAGCAGGAAGTGTGACATAGAAAATAAGCACATTATTTTCCATATTTTCGGTTACCACCACACTATGCTAGACAATAAACGAATGAATTAAGTTTCAATCACAATCGGTCATGGAATTATTGCCATAATAAATACAGAAATACAAGATTAATTTCCAAATAAAATATTAAGTAGTATTTGCGTATACAGGGTGGTGACTTGCGTAACGCATCATAGGGATTTCAATGTAAAATTCATAACATGCGATTATTGGCTCCCCAAATTATTTTAGAGCAAAAATGTATTAAGGTTTTTTGTAGGAAAAATTTTTTTACGTCAATCAACCGTATTAGTTTTCAATTTTTTGCATAATAAAGACGGAAAATTGGAAAAATAAAACCCGCATCTTTTTCAATAATCAGCGATGCCATGGAATTTTCTAAAACGAAAAGATATCCAGTTGTGAATTAGCAGAAGTTCGAAATGGATTTTATAATCGACTTGGTTACTGTCTTGCAGTTGATGGTGACTTATTCGAACATTTATTGTAAATTGTTATATTAGGAAAGCGTTTTTAGTAATTTGATCTTTCTTTATGTTGAATTTGCTGTTCAAAATATAATACTTTTTGATAGAATTTGATTTGTTTTATAGCAGACATTCCATGGCATGACGGATATTGGCGTAGTTTTTGTATTATAAAATTCCATGGCATCACAGATTATTGAAAAAGATGGGGGTTTTATTTTTCCAATTTTCCGTCTTTATTATGCAAAAAATTGAAAACTAATACGGTTGATTGACGTAAAAAAATTTTTTCTACAAAAAACCTTAATACATTTTTGCTCTAAAATAATTTGGGGAGCCAATAATCGCATGTTATGAATTTTACATTGAAATCCCTATGATGCGTTACGCAAGTCACCACCCTGTATATGCGAAACGTCTTTATTCATTGCTGATATCTCGGTCATTACTACCTACGTATACAGAGTGTTTTTTGGGAGCTTTAGTTAAACGTTTCTGGGAGGCCGAATCGATGAAAAATATTTCCAAAATTGCCGCCCTTCCGGAAACACCGGAAGTAGATAGTAACTTCGTTATTTTAAATAGCAACCCCTATTTTTTACTGGATTTTTGGATTTTACGTGAAATTTCAGGTCCTTTGATACCCGTATGTCGATATCTGCCATTTATGGTTTTTAAGTTATTTTGACTTGAAGAAAAAAAATGGCGGATGCAGATAATTGATTACTTCAAAACCGTTGTAGTTATGGCAACCTATTTTTATCAGTGCATAGAGAATAAATAGGGATTTCTTTTATTGCACTTAAAAATAAGTTAAGTTGCGTACGACCGCCCCTCTGGAGATCCAAATTTATGCAACTTCAAAGACTCAAAACTCAGTTTTTTTAATGGAATTGCCATTTCCTTACTATTGCACGAGATAAAGAATCGAAATGGGCATATTTTGACAATACATGTTCATATAGCTATCTCTCGAGCTATCTTTAACAGTTTCTGACTTATTCTGACTTAATTGACACTATTATTTTCGGATTTTATTTTTAGTAGTCGGCCATGATTTTATAACAATCGAATTTTAAACAAATCAAGGAAAAGATTCTTTATATCATTGATTCTAGTCTAAATAATCTAGGGGACCAACAAGTACCATTTTTAGTGTACACCAAAAATTCAAATTCAAATTAATTCACGTTAATTCAAATTAATGTAATAATAATAATATATGTTTATTTCTCAATATAATAACATGATTTACAATAAAAAAAAGAAAATTAAACTTGTAAATAGATCACATTGAGAAATATTAGGGGTCCCAGACAATTCACGCCAATTCAAATTAATTTACGTTAATTCAAATTAATTCACGTTAATACAAATTAATTCACATTAATTCACGTTAATTCACATTAATTCAAAGGGGTGTACACCAAAAATTCAAAGTTGTTTCCCCCTAGTAAATAATTCATTACCTTTGGAGTGGTTAGAAAGCGAATGGCAGTTCCGTTCAGTAGGTACACAGCGTAAATCAAGTGTCTAAGCTAAGGTGTAATTGCTATAGTTAGCTGAAGAGTGCCAATTCACAAAAAATTCAAGATTGTAAGGAATTTCAAAAGCTACAAGACCATATGAATTTCCTTCGGTTCCTTTTCGTTTTAAAAATATCGTAAGGTGCTGATATTGATGCAAAATTTTGACAATCGATATCGATATTGTTCATACAGTGAGTTTGTAACTGCTAAAGTTGTTATAAGTGTATTATTAAGATTTTTGCAGTACAGTACATTTGAAAAATGCGATAGGCTCCAGGTTTTTTTTAACTGAGCACCTATACATTCTTTTTCAAATGATTGTTGTGATCTTTTCATTGTCGTGTAATAAAGTTGTAAACATTTGTTGATGTCAGATAATTACATACCCAAACTCGCATTTTTACCTTAATTAAGATTTATTGCACATCGGATTGTAACGTTTTCTTTTGTGTTTGGTAGAAGATTTGTATGTAAATGCGTGTATTATGACATCCATTATAAGTATAATAAATCAACGCTTTGTTGTAATTACGATTAAGCATTGCAACGTGGCTTTAATTATCAAATATTGCCATTATTAGCGCGTTTATGTCTTTAATGAATATTAGTTTCGTTCGACGACTTCGAATCTTTCAAAAATCATAAAGCCCATGTCTACATTGCATCCCATCAAAATATAATAATAATAATAATATTTTATTGTGTGTTGTGTTTATACACTTACACTCGTCAACAAAGATAGGTACATAAACAATAAACAATAAAACGGACGTATAGTTACAATCACATTGTGTATATGAACGGAGAAGACTTACAATAACTAACAAACTCGTCGAACGAATAAAAAGCATTACTTAATAGAATTTGTTTAATTTTTAATTTGAATGTAGAGAAAGGTAATGATTGTATATTAGCTGGGAGACAGTGGTCGTGTATATTCTGATGAAAGCTAGTTGCCAAAGTCGGCCTAGGTATAGTGTTTTTATTCAGTGCTTATTGAACATATTTTAGATAACTTCTTCATATTGACATTAGTAGGTACTGTACCTACTGTTCAATTTTCAAAACATTCCTATTTCTTCTCTTCGAGATACCTATGTAAAATGTACAAATAAAGACTATTATTATTATTATTATTATTATTATAGATAGTTGGCGTTGGTCGCGGGACACCCTTACAACGTTTTAATTTTTAAAATTTTGTAGAAACGAAATTTCTGAATAAAAAAAGGTCTTGTACTGACGGTCCTAATTACCACCGTATCCGGCAAGTTGCCACTATAAGACTAACAGCAAGTATGATTCATTTTAGTTAAAGAGAGCAAATAAGTATGATCATGTAGTTTGATCGGTGGAGGAGAGGAATATAAAAAAATCTAAATATTTGAAGGACGCAAGAATGGACTTAGATTATTTGAACGCTTTCGTGCAGTCGACTATTAAGATGCTCAAAAACGATTTTCTCCCTTTACAGAAGTTGCCGAAGACGACGGGGTGTCCACCTTTAAATTGCCGATATCGTAAACATTTTAAAATGGGACTGCTAGTTATTACTTAGTAACTGTATCGTTTATTGCACGCCCCTTTAAGGAGACAGTCACGGTAGCCGAAAGACATTATTTACGGGGTAAAAGTTTATTGCTGTAAATATTAGTTCAACCTTGAAATTGTTAGTCCCGAGCTTTTATTAGTAATTAGTTTAGCGTGTTGGTTGTAAATATTTGTTCCGGCGTTATAAAAGATTGAACTATTTCCAATTTCTGATGGTTAACGTGTATTAATAGCGGGGGGAAAAGGGGGAAACACATACGAGCTTGGCATCATTAAAAATATCCGTGATCTTATTATAAGGTAAAAAGGGCACGATCTCTAAGGCTTGCACGGTGTGTCACGCCAACCCTGATTTCCCTAAGGTTGAATAAAGATTGATTTAAAAACACTTTTGCATTGTGTCACAATTTTCTACAGTTGTACTGTTTGTTGTGCTATAAACAATTCAGTCCTCTATTTAACTACCAATAGAAATGATTGTACCTATAGGCGGGTCTAATTACAATTCTAATCGATTACAGATTGGGCCATCTTATGGTACAATCGACTAAGGCATTATTAAACTTTAATAAGCGTCATTCGCTGCGAGCATCGTAATCCTGCAAGGAAAAATCACAATTCCTTATTCGGGCGACCATTTCCAACGTCAATTATTTCGCATCTGAGGGCGATGTACGGTTTTATTACGTTTCCCGTTTTCGTCCTTTTATACGATTGGGATTCTAATAAATATCTATGAGTATCTACAGTATCGGGGCGCGTTTTCCAATATTCTGCCTCAAATAAAAGGGTAGATACGAGAGCGAGTTACATTAATATGTATTGCGATGCATTCCACCACCCAAAATTTAAATTTTTAACTGGATTTTGCCTGATTTCATTTCTACATAGAGATGATATACCCTCATAACATTCTTTAATTACATGAAAATATCGTTTAGAAAGGGGGCATAAGTATAACTTTTGTTTGAAAAAATTAAAGGAGTAGGATGTCTATTAAGAGCATTAAGGGACAACATTTTGAGTAGAAGTAGTGCCACTCGCGAAGGGACGATTACTTTCGAAAATGTGTACACTTACTTTGAAGGAAGTAGGTACCCTATTTTACAATAAAACTAAAATGCATTGCTTCCCTTCTTTCTTTAAAATCCACGTCATCCACTTCTCACCTCCTCCCCTCACCCAAACCCTCCCTGTCATTTTCACCCCCGCACAGTTACATAACATGTGTTCTATGTCCTTTTCTTCCTCTTTGCATATTCGACGTTTTCTTTCATTTTCCTGTCTCAATTTTTCCCCCTCTTTTCATTTCCGCATCTGAATGTGAACATTGCTTAATGCGTCAATATTTATTATTATCCAACATCTACAATAACGATGTGGATTTTTGATCCGCCACTGGAGAAATTCAAATATACCGCCACGTGCCGACCACTCCACATACTGTACTTTCAAGGAAATGCCGAACTTGTAATTTCTATTTTTCTATTATAACAAAACGATTTTGTGAAATATCTGCGGTAGGGTACCAAATTAATGAGTTTATATCTTGTTAAAGCCTTCAATTCGTCAGTTGACATGTACTTAAACGGCAATTAATTGGTTTAGGACGCCATTTATAAAGCAAATTTAGGTTCATGAACGCTGCCTGTTGGCCAAAGCTGCAAAGCTTACTTTATGAAATTTTTGTTGGAAAATTATCTTATACGTTATGCACCAATCCGCCAAGAAACAGCAATCAAACAAAAAAATATTCCCAGTTTTCACAGATGAATCCGGAGCGTTATGAAAAAAACACCTGAAAGTCGATAAACCTAACCTAAAAGGTTGCTGATTCGAATAGTATTTTATTTCAAAGGGTTCGAATTTAGTTCATACATAGAAATCTTATATACCTAGATACAAACTGATTTTTAGGAAATGCGGGCGCAATAAAGTAATGTTTTCAATCAAATTTTTGAGAACCTTTTGTGTTTCAAGGCTACACATAGCAATACGCGTAACGAATCCTTAGCATACAAGTAGTTGGTACAGAAATGGAAATAGGGATAAAATAATAACTTTAAAGCTTACCAGGTTAGCGGCATCGTATGATGAATTGCAAAATCTGGAAGACCATCCACCGATGCACTGTTCGCCGTTCACACATTAACTGATTCGATTATTTGAATATAAAAATGTCGTTATCGCTAACGACAACCTGACCGGCCGCATCCGAAGTTGAACCCACCTGCTTATCGGCTCTGCCATATGACAAATTTGAGTCACGCGCGCCTTGAGCAACTTTTTGGAATTAAATAGCAATAATTTCATTAATAATTAGACCGTTAGAAATGTTATTGTTACTCCGATTGAGCTAGCCGCACGCACTATATTATAAAGTTGATCTATGTGAAGTTAGTAGCCACATTGCCGATGACGCCCGAATGTTCAGTGGCGTAGTTTAACAGAAATTTTCAATAAAATTAATTAAACCCCGACTTCAATTAACATAGGTAATCAAAATTCAGTTTTTGTAACGGCAGCCCCCTACATTTATTTATAATCAAAATAGCAACATTTACCGCAGTTCACGAAAACGGAACCTCCAAACTTCCAAAAAGGAAAACCAGTCCCGATTAAATAATTACAGCTCTTATATACAAAAAATTGTAAATTGTTGATATTTTGTTTAGAAAGAGATACAGGCAGACCAAAAACTAATACTATAATGCTGTATTGTTTGATTTAAAACGCAGCGAGTCTATTCGAATTATTTTTTTGAGTTGTGGAAATTCGGTCTACAATTTTGTCCTTTATGAACGCAATCTTGAAAAATCACCTTTAAACGTCACGAAAAAGCTAAAACCTCCCTTGAACTGCTCAAATATCCACCAATATTACAGATAATTTATTAGTAGCACAGAAACACCCTGCGCCATCTTGGAATTGGTCACGTCACACGGTCGTGACCTTAGGATTTCCCCGAGGTCATGGCCCTGGAGTTTCCAAGGTCATGGGGCTGGGGGATTTTTGAAAGCCATGGAGCTGGGATTTCTTAAGGTAATGGCGCTGGAACTTCCCAAGGTCATCGCCTCGGGATTTCTCAAGGTCATTGGACTGGGATTTCCTTGCAGTTTGGCCCGAGGTCATGGTCTTGGATTCCGGATCAAGGTAATGGCAAAAGAAAATGCAAATAGGTTTAATAAATAAAATAAAATTAGGGACAGATGCTTCATTGCAACATTTAAGCGATCTTTAAAAAATCTACATTTCTAATTTTACAAAGAGGAAAAGCAATAGCATTCAAGCAAAACAACAACAATAAATAAAGGCTACTGACATATAACGTTATCCTGGTTCTTGTTTGAAAATCCCCATGTTTTTAGCACATTTTTCAACTCATGTTGGTAGGTGCTAATATAGCCACTTTGTCCGTCCGCCTGTCCATCCGTGCGTTCGTCCTAGACCTCCGACAGTTTTCATGATATTTACAACGTTCTTTTTGCATTCGGTAGCTAATAACTCTGGCACCTCAATTAAGAAAAATCTTGACGATTAATATGCGCATGCGCAGACTGGGCAATATCAACTTTCTTATTAATGGTGATATTCCTTTAAAATTGTAACCCCAGATGGTTCTAGTAAAGACAAGCATATTGTATATTGTAAAAATCAGATGTGCAGTTGAAGAATGAACCTTCCTGGAGAGGTTTCCGGAGGGCAGTATTTTATTTTATTTATTGTGTTTCTTGGGCCCTCAATAGACTTTCGCCCAGTTACAGGGTAACGCGTAATGGTTTCTAGAGGTGTCCCTGCAGAAGGTCTTCAGTTCTATAATACTCCTCCGGTATTTACCTTACAAATTAGGAAAACTGCAGGAAAACTTAATTCGGAGTAGCCGGCAGAATGCTCGAAACTGATCTAAGTAAATTCCCGTTTTTGCCACAGATGAAAAATGTTGTCTCAGCCCAGGTTCGAACACCCCACCTCCGGCTCGACCACTGAGCTACACAGTCCGCGATATGGCCCCCCTGGTACTAGGAAGGTGTCGACGTGCGGCGTCGGGCATTTTCCTAGCACTAGATCAGAACAGTTGCTTGATCCTACTTTCATATTTACAATGTGTAGCTTCAATTAGGTACTTATACAAATTAAACAAGCAAAATAATATATTATACGCTTACAAGAACAAAGCGATCTAATAAAAAAATGGCAATAATAATAAAAGCGACGTAAAACCTTCTTTCTGTACCGCACCAATTTCCAGCATCCAATGATATAATGTAGAAAGAGCATAAAATTACAACCGAGTACGGTTAAAATATTTTATTTAAAGTAATAATTTTGGAGCGTAAGCGAATTTAATGAAGGGTTTACAGAAGAGGGCGCAATGCAAATGAATTTTGAGAAGTATACTCATAACTATATCTCCCTTGAATATCAAATTCCCATCTTTTCGTGCGTGTTACTGAAAGCTATTATGAATTAGAAACAAATTGGAAGCATGAATGTTAATAAAGCGCCCTGAAAACATTTCAACGGAATTTATAAAATGAATCTGTCTGAGCGAGGCAGCGCCGCTATCATGGCTGATAATAGAGCGCGAGTATTTTTATCAGTCTATCTGTCCTTCTCTTTCATTGGCCGTAGCTTAGATCGTCGCGAGTTCTCATTGGTTCAGAGAAATTGCTAGGGGAAAAACTAACATAAAACAAGGGCCAATTTCGTGCTACAGCCCGTTCGAGCTCTCTTTCCCTGGTTTTGCTTTTTACGCTCGTTTAGTTGAATGCGGAACCTTTACTCTCACGCTAACTTCTTCATTGATTACCTACATTTTAATTCTGCACCCTCGAGAGTACCATCAGCATATGCATTTACAATAGGTAGGTAGGACACAGGACGAAACCCTGAACCACAAGACGCAGATGGGTTAATGTGGGTGTTCGATAAGTGACGAAGGGGCGAAGAAGTGGGAGCTGTGGCCAGTTAGAGTGCTATCAAAGTTGCAGACACAATAAGAATCATGTAATAAGCTGGGGAAGAGAAAGTCACTCCTAATCTTGTTTGTATTCTCACAGATACCAGCGCGCAGTTCGCAATTTATTACGGCTATTTATTTCATGGACTAGATTACATGCATATAAACGTTGCGAGGGTAGAAAGGGTAGGATCCACTTCCAATCCTCATCTACCTATAAATATAAACAACAAACTAAATAAACTTTCACATTTAAGTAAAATCGAAGGTAAAATGGATTATTGCTATTTGAGGATTTCTATACTGTTAGTGTGTTACAGCTGCTGCCAGGGTCCACGAAGGCATAGAAGAATCACTTGGAGTATTATATAATTATTAATGAATTGTAAATTTTTTTTGCAATTGCAACTATTCGCATAACAAATATACAGAAAAATAGACCCCATTAAAAGCATTAGAAGTTTTGGATCGGCTTTTAAGGAACTTTAAATGGCACCGATTGACCAATTCCGGTCTTTGAATTTTCTTAAATTTGAATCTGCATAGGTTCGGTCGTACGCAACTTAACTTTTTTTTAAGTACTTGCACTAAAGGAAACCCCTATTCTTTCTCTATGCACTGACAAAAATGGGTTGGCTTCAGTTTTCAAAGTACCATCTGCCTCCTCCATTTTTTTTAAGTCAAAATAACTCAAAAACTGACATGTGGGTATCAAAAGAACTAAAATTTCATCTAGAATTCAAAAATGCAATAAACATAGGGGTTACCCTAGTAGAAATGCAAATTGGCTAGAACTTGGTGGAACATTGGCCCAATATTTGAGTATTGGGCCAATATTTGCAATGCCATGCCGATATTGCATACAGACGAAAATGCAATATTACCGGGGTATTGTAATCTATATTGGCGCTATTTCGTTTTACCAGTGGAAAACAATATTGGAGTAGTCAGTCAATGTTGTGGCTATATTGTACTACAATAGTTAACCAATTTGTCGACCACCTCTTATTAATAATAGTATGTAAGTATATAATATGACGATTTACATGTAATGCGTTTCGAAACAAATTTTATGTTTTATTTACTAAAAAACCAACGAATTATTTCCAAAATGCCGGGTTCGTATAGGTTTGATTTGTTGGATGTAACTTTTCCTGCCGCAATGGCAACTCCGCACGCATCAATCGAGCGCTATAGTTGGCAACCGCGCGAGTATTAACCAACAATTATGGATTCTACAGGCCACATTCTGTAAGAAAATGTTTTTTCCCGGTCGATCTGAGACAATTTTTTTTTCGGGGCAAAAAAAAGGCAGTGTATAAGCTTCCTTTTTTTGCCAAAAATCGACTGCACCAAAATTACTCGGGAAAACACTTTTTCTTATTAATTTTGGTGCGTAGAATCCAAAACAATTCGTACTTTTTCGATTAGACTTCTCAATCAAAAGTTATAGACTAGAAACCAATTTCGAAAAGAAAATTCAAAGGCTGTAACTTTTGAACTAGTAGCCCAATCTTGGAACTGTTTGAAATTATGGATTCTACAGGCCACATTCTATAAGAAAATTTTTTTTCCGGGTCGATCTGAGACAATTTTTTTTTCGGGGCAAAAAAAAGGCAGTGTATAACCTTCCTTTTTTCCAAAAATCGACTGCACCAAAATTTCTCGGGAAAACACTTTTTCTTATTAATTTTGGTGCGTAGAATCCAAAACAATTCGTACTTTTTCGATCAGACTTCTCAATCAAAAGTTATAGACTAGAAACCAATTTCGAAAGAAAATTCAAAGGGCTGTAACTTTTGAACTAGTAGCCCAATCTTGGAACTGTTTGAAATTATGGATTCTACAGGCCACATTCTATAAGAAAATTTTTTTCCGGGTCGATCTGAGACAATTTTTTTTTCGGGGCTCAAAAAAAAGCAGTGTATAACCTTCCTTTTTTACCAAAAATCGACTGCACCAAAATTTCTCGGGAAAACACTTTTTTTTATTAATTTTGGTGCGTAGAATCCAAAACAATTCGTACTTTTTCGATCAGACTTCTCAATCAAAAGTTATAGACTAGAAAACAATTTCGAAAGAAAATTCAAAGGGCTGTAACTTTTGAACTAGTAGCCCAATCTTGGAACTGTTTGAAATTATGGATTCTACAGGCCACATTCTATAAGAAAATTTTTTTCCGGGTCGATCTGAGACAATTTTTTTTTCGGGGCTCAAAAAAAGGCGGTGTATAACCTTCCTTTTTTACCAAAAATCGACTGCACCAAAATTTCTCGGAAAAACACTTTTTCTTATTAATTTTGGTGCGTAGAATCCAAAACAATTCGTACTTTTTCGATCAGACTTCTCAATCAAAAGTTATAGACTAGAAACCAATTTCGAAAAAAAATTCAAAGGGCTGTAACTTTTGATCCAGTAGCCCAATCTTGGAACTGTTTGAAATTATGGATTCTACAGGCCACATTCTATAAGAAAATTTTTTTTCCGGGTCGATCTGAGACAATTTTTTTTTCGAGGCTCAAAAAAAGGCAGTGTATAACCTTCCTTTTTTACCAAAAATCGACTACACCAAAATTTCTCGGGAAAACACTTTTTCTTATTAATTTTGGTGCGTAGAATCCAAAACAATTCGTACTTTTTCGATAAGACTTCTCAATCAAAAGTTATAGACTAGAAACCAATTTCGAAAGAAAAATTCAAAGGGCCGTAACTTTTGAAATAGTAGCCCAATCTTGGAACTGTTTGAAATTATGGATTCTACAGGCCACATTCTATAACAAAATTCTTTTTCCGGGTCGATCTGAGACAATTTTTTATTCGCGCCTCAAAAAAAGGCAGTGTATAACCTTCCTTTTTTACCAAAAATCGACTGCACCAAAATTTCTCTGGAAAACACTTTTTATTAATTTTGGTGCGTAGAATCCAAAACAATTCGTACTTTTTCGATCAGACTTCTCAATCAAAAGTTATAAGACGAAACCAATTTCGAAAAAAAATTCAAAGGGCCGTAACTTTTGAAATAGTAGCCCAATCTTGGAACTGTTTGAAATTATGGATTCTACAGGCAACATTCTATCAGAAAATTTTTTTCCGGGTCGATCTGAGACAATTTTTTTTCGGGGCCCAAAAAAAGCAGTGTATAACCTTCCTTTTTTACCAAAAATCGACTACACCAAAATTTCTCGGGAAAACACTTTTTCCTATTAATTTTGGTGCGTAGAATCCAAAACAATTCGTACTTTTTCGATCAGACTTCTCAATCAAAGTTATAGACTAGAAACCAATTTCGAAAAAAAATTCAAAGGGCTGTAACTTTTGAACTAGTAGCCCAATCTTGGAACTGTTTGAAATTATGGATTCTACAGGCCACATTCTATAAGAAAATTTTTTTCCGGGTCGATCTGAGACAATTTTTTTTCGGGCTCAAAAAAAGGCAGTGTATAACCTTCCTTTTTTACCAAAAATCGACTACACCAAAATTTCTCGGGAAAACACTTTTTCTTATTAATTTTGGTGCGTAGAATCCAAAACAATTCGTACTTTTTCGATCAGACTTCTCAATCAAAAGTTATAGACTAGAAACCAATTTCGAAAAAAAATTCAAAGGGCTGTAACTTTTGAACTAGTAGCCCAATCTTGGAACTGTTTGAAATTATGGATTCTACAGGCCACATTCTATAAGAAAATTTTTTTCCGGGTCGATCTGAGACAATTTTTTTTTCGGGGCTCAAAAAAAGGCAGTGTATAACCTTCCTTTTTTACCAAAAATCGACTGCACCAAAATTTCTCGGGAAAACACTTTTTCTTATTAATTTTGGTGCGTAGAATCCAAAACAATTCGTACTTTTTCGATCAGACTTCTCAATCAAAAGTTATAGACTAGAAACCAATTTCGAAAGAAAATTCAAAGGGCTGTAACTTTTGAACTAGTAGCCCAATCTTGGAACTGTTTGAAATTATGGATTCTACAGGCCACATTCTATAAGAAAATTTTTTTTCCGGGTCGACCTGAGACAATTTTTTTTTCGGGGTCAAAAGAAGGCAGTGTATAAATTATCTATCATTATTTACCAAGGAAAATAGTGTGCTAAAACGAAAGCCCCAATGAATGGTACCGGTACCCTCGTTCGAACCCGCCGACAGTTGAGACAGGTCCTAAAAAATGTCGCCATTCTGGTCATTTTATGATAAGTAAAATGTCGATTTTGTGTATAGTTGTGGTGAAAGGACATTGTTCTTCTTACTTCGATAAATGGGGAAAGTCTTTCATTTTTTAGGATATTGGATTAGGTTCACAGAAATGCAAAAACAACCGAATTCTTTCTAACAAACAGTTTCTCCTAATGCGTACTTCTCCACTCTAACGCGCAGTATACTTTGTTGGATTAGGGCTACAGAAATGCCACGAATTCTGGTTCATAAATAATGCACGAATTGTCGTTCTCTAACACATATCTCTCTTCTAATGATGTTATATTAGGACTACAGAAACGCGCGTAGGTGCGACTTTTGCAAGTACTCCCTCACATGATATGAATTTTCGTTAATTTTTTTGTAGAAGTTGGTGGATTAGGTACCCAGAAATTCTAGAAGGCACTAATTATTGTTGACTGGTGTATATATCGATTCTTACGTTGTGGTAGGGTCACAGAAACGCGCGTATGTGCGAATTTTGTAAGCGCTCCTCCACATCCCGAATTTCTGCTTAATTTTTTTGGGAAGGTTGTTGGATTAAGGCCCCAGAAATACTAGAAAGCGCGAATGTTCACTATTTCGATTCTGACTTATAGTAGGACCACAGAAACGCGAGTAGGTGCGAGTTTTGCCAACGTTCTCCCACGCTATATGCTGAATTTCTGCTAATTTTTTATGAAGGTTGTTGGATTAGGGGTCCAGAAATGGTACCAAACACGAATTATTGCTGAGTGGTACATATCTCGAGCCTGAAGTTATAATACACAAACTCTTTTTTTTACCTACTCGTAATATGCTGAACTAGCGCAAATTTTGAATTTAAAAGTTGTTTGATTAGGGCTACAGGAATGCTAGCAAACACGAATTTTTGTTCGTTAATGCATATCTCTTCTAATGTTGGTACATTGAACAACGAAAGGCGAATGGGTCACACTTTCTCACGTGGTACACCACTCCTAATATTGTTATACCAGGACTACAGAATTTATTCTGATATGCTGTCTTAGCACACATTTTTATTTTAAAGATTGATTGATTTGCTCCACAGAAACACTTCCTCACGCGATTCGGTTCTCCTCATGAGAACTGCAGAAAAAAGTAAATAAGAAATATGTTACCCGTGTGATTTTTAACTTCGTTAGATTAGGGCTCACGTGCTTTACTTTCCTCGTTCAGACTTTCCTTCTAAAAATTGTTGCATCAAGATCACAGAAGAAAAGGTAGATTGTAAGCTGCTACACGATATGTATCAGGATAACAGATACGCACAGACACAGACCTTTTCGTGTGATCTGTTCTCTCCTTTTACAAGGTTTTGTTTAAAATCAGGATCACATAAGCGCCAAAAGGCACAAACGGTTTTATACAGGCACATTGTTAAGAGTTATGCCCTACTGTTACAGATTTCTCGTATAAAAATTATCCGATTAACAAGAGCTCTAAAAGGTGCAATACTAATTTCAGGTTCTACTGAAGAAACATTCTGTTTCAAAAATTGTATCAGGATAGTAGGATTGGAAGAAGGCGTCAGATCTGTTGCTGTGCCATTCTTGTAAAAAAAAAACAGCTTCCAAAGATTGTTGTGTTAGGATTATATAAGCGCAAGAAGCAGCTAAAAAGGTGAACAATTCATGGTCATATTCTCCTGATACAGAATTCTTCATTTTTAATTGTGCCAGGATTACAGAAATGGGGCACGAAATTCACTGTCAGATCCTCTTGTTGTGATAGGAACCTCCAACATTTCTCTCACATATGCGGCTCCTCTAGCTCTCCTATAACGTTGCTATATCAGGACTGCAGAGACTGTTACAGGCACTCTTCCATGTGATGTGCTTTCGTAGTACAAATTCTGTTAAATGTTGGTGTATTAGGGTCACAGAAATTGTTCGCACGTGTTACACCTTCCGTAATACGCTCCCACGTCCCGGACTTGTTTAATACCAATTTCTTCTTTCAAACATTCTGCCAGGTTTACAGAACTACTAAAGAATACGAAATTCATTTTCAGACTTTCCTTATACAACATTCTCTCTTAAAAATTATCGTATCAGGAGAACAGAAACCCAAGAAGTTGTGAAATTTACTGCCAGATACTTTGCTCTCACGTCCCAGGCTTGTTTAGTAAAAATTTCTTCATTATAAATTGTGCCAGGATTGCAGAAATAGTAAGAGGCAAAAAAATCGTTGTCAGAACCTCGTGATGTAACAGCATCTTTTAAAAATTGTTATATCGGGTTTGTATAAACGCTCTTTGCGCTCGCGTTCGAGGTTTGCTAAACACAAATTTGTACCAGAGATAAAGAAAAGTAGTCGCAAACCTCATTTTCAGACCTTTTCTTAAAAATTGTATCAGGATAACAGAAACTCTACAAATAGCAAAGTTTATTGACATGGCTTTCTTTTATATCCTAGGATTGCGAAGTACAAATGCGTTCTTTATAAATTGTGGTATAGAATTACAGAAATATACTGGAGATTGTCACACTCTCCTGATACAAATTTATCTTCCGAAAATCGTTTTATCAGGATTATAAGCGCACAAAAGTGTGAAATTTATTCACAAATAGGTACCTTGATCTTACATCATAGGCTTGCTAAGTACAAATCTGTTCTTTAAAAATTGTACCAGGAACACAGATGTGCAAAGGGGCCAAACCCTCCTGATATAAAATTCCCTTTTAACAAACGTTGTACTAGAATCATAGAGGCGTGAAATTTATTTACAGGTAACGTGCTGATAAGTTCTGAGCTTGTTTTATAAATGTACCAAGATTAGAAAAATACTAGGAGGTGCAAAATTCATTGTGCCTCTATCCTGATTCAAAATCCTCTTCTAAATATGTTTGTATCAGGATTACATGAACGCGTAAAGGCGTAAAATGTATTGGCAGGTACTTTGGTCTCACGCCCTGGATCTGTTTCGTACACATTTTTCTTTCAAAACATGTGACAGGTTTACAGAACTACTAGAGAAAAAAATCAAGAAATTATTGCATTAAGAAAGAAAACAGGCACTTTTCTATTTCGTTCCAGGCTAACTAAGTACAAGCTTGCTCTTTATAAATTTTGCCAGGGTCACAGAAGAGACGAGGATGCAAAACTCAATCTCCTTAAATTAATTAAAGACGCAACAAGGTGAAAATTTGCTCTTTGCTCTTACGTCCTACACTTGTTTAGTACAAACTTCTTCGTTATAAATTGTACCAGGATTGCAGAAATGGTAGGGGGCGAAAAATTTGTTATCAGACTCTCCACATGAAATAGTACTATTTAAAAATTGTATCAGGTTTGCAGAAACCAAAATCCATTGTCAAATAGCTTTCTCTCGCGTTCTTGGCTTACTAACCACGAGTCGGCTCTTTAAAAATTGTACCAGGGGTACAGAAAGAGAAGTGGTCCCAAAACTTATTGCCAGACATCATCAAAAATGGTTGTATCCGGAAACGCAAGGTGTCAAATTTCTTGACAGATATGTATTCTTTATAAATTGTGCTATAGAATTGTAGAAATACTGGATGGGGCAAGATTCATTGTCATACTCTCCTGATACAAATTTAAATTTTAAAAATTGTTTTATCAGGATTATATAAGCGTAAAAAGCTGTAAAATTTATTTACAAATAACTGGCTTCCACGTCTTAGGCTTGCTGAGTACAAATCTGTTCTTTAAAAATTGTACCAGGAACATAGTCATTACCAAACCCTTCTGATGCAAGAGGCTCTTGTAAAAATGGTTGTATCAGGCGTAAAAATTATTTGAAGATACCCTAAGATTGATTAGTGCCACATTTCTTCTTTAAAAATTGTGCCAAGTTTTCAAAAATACCAGAGGATACTAATTTTCTCCTGATATCAATTTCTCCTTCAAAAATTGTTTAATTAGGATTCTAGGGTACAAAATTCACTGTCAGGCTCCACTGATACGAAAACTTCTTTTAAAAATTAACGTACCAGGATTACAGAAACGCAAGAAGGCGTACAATTTATTCTCACGTCCTATGAAAACTGTTCTGTAAATATTGTGTCAGGATCACAGAAATAGAGGAGGCAAACAATTGATTGTCAGACCCTCCTGATACAAATTCCTCTTTTATGAGGCGAGAAGGTCTAAAATTGATTGCCGTATACAATTGTATCACGTCCTATACCTACTAGATACAAAAGTACAAATTTGTCTTTTTTTAAATTGTACCAGGAATACAGAAATAGAAAGGGTGCAAAAGTCATACTCCTGATACAAGTTTTTGTGCAAGATTAGTGGACTTTTTTTTAGAAGTGCGCCCTTTCTATAAGGATGAGTATAGTAGTTTTGCCTGGTCTAACAGGAGAAGTGCCTGGTTTCCGCATCTTCGCTGAAGATTATTTCCAAGTTTACTGCTACACTTTTACTATGGGAGTAAATCTCAATAAATGTCGTGCCAATAATTGTCAAGCAATTAGGGGTTAATTTGTGAAAAATCGTTTCCCAGATTAGAGTGAATCCATGATTGACCCGCATCATTTTGTACGTCAATTACGAAGGTGATAGGAAACCAACAAAAATAACGTGGCGTTAATCCGATTAGTACGTCAAAAATGTTTGAAATTCGGTTCGTAATAAAATTAGTGTCGTTACCGCTATGAAATTTGTATGGCGAATGGTGGTTGCGATGAGGGTTTCTTAGGTATAAGGCAAACACCATACACGTTCGCATACTGAATTGCCGCAGGGGTTTGTCCAGAAATTAGTAATCATAATTGGTGTATGTTGTGTATGTCCGGCAGGTAAACGTCGTTTAAAAGACCAAACGGGAGGCATGCAACCAAAATACACCATTTTGAGTGACTTTTAGTTACCCTAAAGGAATTATACAATGTAGCAGCCGCAATACGCCACTCTCTAAAGCAAAACTTAATTTAACTAACCCTGCCATTAGCCCAATCGAGTATTCCGCATTGTGGCTCCGTAGACCTTCTCCGACTGTTTACTTGGCGGCTTGTTTGAACAATTAAATTATTTATGCTTTGGTCAACCAGTACCTATACGGAACATAATAGAAAACAAACTTAATTACATACATTTCCAGTTAAGAACAAGCGGACTGTGTGTGAATGATGTTGAATTAGCAATTGTGAAACATTCAATTTATGAATTATTACAACGAGGCTTTACTCGTTTGCTTTGCTTACGACTCTCCCCACATCCACCGCGAGCATTTTGTTCATTTCGAATTAAATTTGCAAACTACCCGCGCCCTCAGATGCCGACGACGACGACGATCTTCACCGACCCTTAAAAAAGTTCGATGAGGTCCGTCCGGTTGCGGGAATACTGACCGGCGAATCCGATTATCTAACCAAATTGGAAATTAATTGGCGCGGAAACTCGCATTTAATGGAGGTTAATTGAAATCCAAGAAAAATTACTATAATCGTGATCAAAGCGAGTGAGGTAAATAACAACAAAATAATTTCAAATGACATTGTGTCACCCTGCTAATTATTAAATCGTAACTTTAAGTAAAAGCAATTTTATATCAAGGCTGAATTACATACAAGATACTTGGACAGTATGTTAGAAATTACGCTTTTTGCTCAGTCAATTTAATTGACATTATCTTAGGCGATTGTACAACCAAGCTCGTTAGTCAAATCTGATCCATTTAGTGACACGGCCCAAACTCCTACGTATTTATTTTTCTACAAAAACACCCTTCCTTTTTAGAAAACAGGCACCTCCCAAAAAATTGTCCACTCCAGGCCGAAAAAGCCCACTCGATATTTTGAGAATGCAATTTTTAAAGCGAATTTTGTGTCAAGAAAGTAAATTTAAGTTTCTGTAATCCTGAAGTAAAACTTTTTGAAAGAGAAATTGTACCAGGAAAGTCTGCCATTGAATTTCGCACCCTCTAGCTCTCTATAGTCCTATTTTTCAAAGAGAATTTAAACGTTACGTCTTATTGCGTTGCTGTAATCCTGGCACAACAATTGTTAAAAGCAAATTCTGAATCAGAAAGGACTGATCATGAATTATATCCTCTCTAGTACTTCTGTAATCCTGGCGCGATTGGTAAATAACACCAACGTCCATCCTGCCTCCCCTGCATTGGTCCTGCACGTGGGGGTTGATCTGCAACAATAAGGGTAACAATTAGCAATCATAGTAAAAAGACTTACAAATTAGGTATCACTCTTTCTTTTACGGGGGAGGGGGGGGGCTGCTTTCCTGTTCTACTAGCTCTTCCCAAAAAAATATTAGGAAATTTCTAAAATACCTCCCAGCAAAAGAAAGACACCCCTCGGTATACAAATATTCGATTTCCCTTTTTGCAGGGGTCTTGGGGGGGGGGTGTATAGAATATCCCCCAGCAAAAGAAAGATACGAAGTATACGAATCAATTACTCTTTCCCAGAAACTGGATTAGGAATGTTAAGCGCAGTAGAAAAATAGTTATCGACCTTTCTTTTACAAGGAGGTTTTCCATACCCCCCAAACCCCCTGGCACAACTGTCCTTTCCCATTGAAAAAACCCGATCAAGAAATTCTTAAAAGCTGAATGATAATCTTGCATCGGAGTGTCTAGGGGGTATGGAATATCCCCCATCAAAAGTAAGATATCCCTCAGTATACGAACATATGAAGTATATGAATATTCTTTCCTTTGTTGGGCCATACCCCCCCAGACCCCCCGGTACAACTGTCCTTTCCAAATAAAAAACACTATCGGGAAATTCTTAAAAGCTGAATGCGTTTGTGGGAGAATATTTTACCGAGGGGCCTGGGGAGAGGGTATGGAATATCCCTCAGCAAAAGAAAGATACCCTTCAGTACACGATGATTCGATTACCCTTTCCCAGAAATTGCATTAGGAATGTTAAGCACAGTAGAAAAATGGTTATCCCTCTTTCTTTTGCTGGGGGGTTTTACATACCCCCCAGAACCCTCGGTACAACTGTCCTTTTCTAATAAAAAACCCGATCAATTAATTCTTAAAAGCTGAATTCTTTTGGGGGAGAATGTTGTATCGAGGTGCCTAGGGGGTATGGAATATCCCCCAGCAAAAAAAGATATCCCTCAGTATATGAAGTATATGAATATTCTTTCCTTTGCTGTGCCAATTTTTTTGTACCAGGAGAGACTAACAATGAATTTTGCGCATCCCAGTACTCTTGCGTCCCTGGCACATTTTTTAAATATGAAATGTATCCCTAGTGATCCTAGAACCTGAAAGTAAGGTATTTGTCAATAAAAAATACGCATTTTTGTGTTACTGTAACCCTGATAGGTACAACAACATTTTTGAATCAATAGGGTCTAAAAATGAATTTTGCACCTGTAATCCTGGCACAGTTTACCAAGAAAAAATTTGAACCATAGAACTCGAGAGTAGGCACAACAATTGTTGAAAGGGAATTTTATATCTGTGATGCTGGCACAATTTCGACGTGAGAGTTAAGTATCTGTCAGTAAATTTTACGTCTTATTTCATTCTTATAATCTTGATGTAAGAATTTTTAAAGTATCAGGAGAGACTGACAATGAATTTTGAACCCTCTAGCATTTTTGTAATTTTGGACCAATTTTTAAGCAAATATAGGACGCTAGAGAAAGGCTTCTGTCAATAAATTAAACGGCTTCTTGCACTCATATAGCCCTTATACAAAAATATTTGAAAGAGAAGTTGTATCAGAAAGGTCTGACAATGAATTTTGCACCTTCTAGCACTGCTGACTTAATTTTAAGGAACAAATTTGTACTATGCAAGTCTAGGACGTTAAAGCAAGGCTTGTGCCAATAAATATAACGCCATCTTGCACTAGTGTAGTCCTGATTCAAAACCTTTTGAAAGAGAAATTGCATTAGGAGAGTCTGACAGTGAATTTTTCCACCCTCTAGTACTTCTGTAATCCTGGCACAATGTTGAAGTGAGAGCAAAGTATCTGTCAATAAATTTCTTCTTTCTTTCTTGTAATCTTCGTATAAGAATCTTTAAAAGAGAATTTCGCATCAGAAGGGTCCTGTGGCCCTGGCACAATAATGTCAGAGGCTTCTGTCAGTAAATTTAACGCTACCTTCTGCTCCTGTAGTCCTGATACAATACTTTTTAAAGGAGAATTTTGTATCAGGAGAGACTGACAATGAATTATGGGCACCCTAGTGGTTCTCTGTTCCTGACACAATGCTTAAATATCAAATTTATACTTAGTAAGCCTAAGACCCGATGGTAAGGTATTTCGCAATAGACATTACGCCTTCTTGCAGTGCTGCAACCCTGATACAACAATTTGTTTTTCAAAAATTTGGTTTTAAAATGAATTTTGTACCCTCGAATGTTTCTGTAATCCTGGCATAGTTTGCAAAGAACAAATTTGTGCAACATTCATTCACTCCTTTCTCACACAAAATTCTCGTGCCCGAGATTAAGTACAAATTTGTTTTCTAAAAATAATTGTGCCAAGTTCACAGAAACGGAAGAAGGTAAAAAATTCACCCTCATACACTCCTGATAGAAAATGCTCTGACTTCCTCGACTTTCTTAGTACAAATTTGCCCATTAAAAATTAAGCCAGAAATACAAGAAGGTACAAAATTCATTGTCCTGGTACATTTTTGTATCAGGGCTATAGGAATGCAAGAAAACGTTAAGTTTATTGACAGAAGCCTGACTTCCTCGACTTTCTTGGTACAAATTTGTCCATAAAGAATTGGGTCATAAATACTAAGAGACTCTCCTGGTACAATTTCACGTTCAAACATTCTGGTAACAGGACTACAGTAGCGGAAGATGTCGTTAAATTTGTTGACAGAAGTCTTGCTCTGACTCCCTTGACTTTCTTAGTACAAACAGTTCATACATGCATTTTTAGACCCTATTGATTAAAAAATGTCTTAAAAGTTGTTGTATCAGGGTAACAGCAACTCAAGAATGCGTAACTTTTATTGATAAATACCCTGCATTCAGGACCTAGTAGTATAAATTCGATATTTAAAAAATGCACCAGGGACGCAGGAGCACTGGATTACTCAAAATTATATGCAAAATCTATCTTGAATTTTGTACTTAGGCATCGAACTAATACGTTTTCCCGAGAAATTTTGGTGCAGTCGATTTTTGGTAAAAAAGGAAGGTTATACACTGCCTTTTTTTAAGCCTCGAAAAAAAAATTGTCTCAGATCGACCCGGAAAAAACATTTTCTTATAGAATGTGGCCTGTAGAATCCATAATTTCAAACAGTTCCAAGATTGGGCTACTTGTTCAAAAGTTACAGCCCTTTGAATTTTTTTTCGAAATTGGTTTCTAGTCCTATAACTTTTGATTGAGAAGTCTGATCGAAAAAGTACGAATTGTTTTGGATTCTACGCACCAAAATTAATAAGAAAAAGTGTTTTCCCGAAAAATTTTGGGCAGTCGATTTTTGGTAAAAAAGGAAGGCCTTTTTTTGAGGCTCGACAAAAAAATTGTCTCAGATCGACCGGGAAATAACATTTACTTGTAGACTGTGGCCTGTAGAAACCATAATTTCAAACAGTTCCAAGATTGGGCTACTAGATCAAAAGTTACAGCCCTTTGAATTTTCTTTCGAAATTGGTTTCTAGTCCTATAACTTTTGATTGAGAAGTCTGATCGAAAAAGTACGAATTGTTTTGGATTCTACGCACCAAAATTAATAAGAAAAAGTGTTTTCCCGAGAATTTTTGGTTTAGTCGATTTTTGGTAAAAAAAGGAAGGTAAAACACTGCCTTTTTTTGAGCCCTGAAGGAAAAATTGTCTCAGATCGACCCGGAAAAAAAATTTTCTTATAGAATGTGGCCTGTAGAATCCATAATTTCAAACAGTTCCAAGATTCGGCTACTAGTTCAAAAGTTACAGCCCTTTGAATTTTCTTTCGAAATTGGTTTCTAGTCTATAACTTTTGATTGAGAAGTCTGATCGAAAAAGAACGAATTGTTTTGGATTCTACGCACCAAAATTAATAAGAAAAAGTGTTTTCCCGAGAAATTTTGGTGCAGTCGATTTTTGGTAAAAAAGGAAGGGTATACACTGCCTTTTTTTGAGCCCCGAAAAAAAAATTGTCTCAGATCGACCCGGAAAAAAAATTTTCTTATAGAATGTGGCCTGTAGAATCCATAATTTCAAAAAGTTCCAAGATTGGGCTACTAGTTCAAAAGTTACAGCCCTTTGAATTTTTTTTCGAAATTGGTTTCTAGTCTATAACTTTTGATTGAGAAGTCTGATCGAAAAAGTTCGAATTGTTTTGGATTCTACGCACCAAAATTAATAAGAAAAAGTGTTTTCCCGAGAAATTTTGGTGCAGTCGATTTTTGGTAAAAAAGGAAGGGTAAACACTGCCTTTTTTTGAGACCCGAAGAAAAAATTGTCTCAGATCGACCCGGAAAAGAATTTTTCTTATAGAATGTGGCCTGTAGAATCCATAATTTCAAACAGTTCCAAGATTGGGCTACTAGTTCAAAAGTTACAACCCTTTGAATTTTTTTTCGAAATTGGTTTCTAGTCTATAACTTTTGATTGAGAAGTCTGATCGAAAAAGTACGAATTGTTTTGGATTCTACGCACCAAAATTAATAAAAAAAGTGTTTTCCCGAGAAATTTTGGTGCAGTCGATTTTTGGTAAAAAAGGAAGGTTGTACACTGCCTTTTTTTTGAGCCCCTCAAGAAAAATTGTCTCAGATCGACCCGGAAAAAAAATTTTCTTATAGAATGTGGCCTGTAGAATCCATAATTTCAAACAGTTCCAAGATTGGGCTACTAGTTCAAAAGTTACAGCCCTTTGAATTTTTTTCTAGTCTATAACTTTTGATTGAGAAGTCTGATCGAAAAAGTACGAATTGATTTGGATTCTACGCACCCAAATTAATAAGAAAAAGTGTTTCCCGAGAAATTTTGGTGTAGTCGATTTTTGGTAAAAAAGGAAGGTTATACACTGCCTTTTTTTGAGCCCCGAAAAAAAAATTGTCTCAGATCGACCCGAAAAAAAATGTTCTTATAGAATGCGGCCTGTAGAATCCATAATTTCAAACAGTTCCAAGATTGGGCTACTAGTTCAAAAGTTACAGCCCTTTGAATTTTCTTTCGAAATTGGTTTCTAGTAGGGAATGCAATCCCGCAGCAAAATCTCAATCCCGGTATTTGCGGGATTGTTAGATGTTAATCCCGCGGGATCCCGGAATTAGCGGGATCTCGCAAAACTTCAAATAAATTAGCAAATAAGCAATTCTGTGCGGTTAACTTCTGTATTAAAATAAATCGCTAATTATCACAATATTTAACAAAAAGTACCTTCGGCCTAACTTAGAACTCAAAAAAACCTTACCTGTAAAGCACAAAAAGTCTTCTAAAGTGCCTCAAAAATCATAGTACATTTTTAATGAAAAAAGTTTAACAATTGTTTAAAAAATAATTCGTCGTTATCAGTTTCATTAACATAGTAAACAGAGTCGTCCCCTTGGTCGACAAATTCCTCAGTCCCGCAAATCCCTCGATTTATGTGCGGGATTAATCTCCCAAAAATGCTGCGGGATCCCGGTATTTCGGGATCCCGCAATCCCGGTATTGCATTCCCTAATTACAATAATTATTCATAATTAGTCCCGACAAGGAAGGTTTTTACTTCTCCTCAAGGACAAGTCAGATACTGATATTTTTTGTTTGTTTTTATATACTATATCAGAAGCATTCGTAACTAAATATTTATATTCATGTATAGCAATTAATTAAATGCTTTCATGATTTTTGAAACTTTAGATGGTAAAGTTTTTGTCTTTTCCTTATTTATGCACTTTTATTTTACGTAGAAATAGGTTATTTATACGTCCATGAAAATTTACTCTATAATGTGTGTGAGCAATTTAATAATTCATACAGAGACGGCGTTCTGCATGCACAATGCGCCGTACCGCTTTTAGTCCGTTTTCAACAGTCTTGTT
>NW_022170249.1:28579926-28603717 GCF_008802855.1 Photinus pyralis
AAATATCACTAGTTTCCGTACCGTATTATTCATTGGGAAGATAACGTCCGCGTATGGGGAACTGCCCCTTTCTATGTTAATCGCCCCAACTTTTTCTTCGATTAACGAAATGAGTAACCATTTCATGAATAATTCTTAGACGAAAGTTAAGTTTAGATATCTACTAATATAAATTGGGTATAATCTGCACTAAAGTGCACGAATTACCGTGAATCCGTAATCGAGGATTGTTTACACGTGCAAATTTTCTAGAAAATTACGTAGGTAAATTTAAAACGTGAAGGAAATTCGTTTTCAGAGAATATTTGGTGTACTACAAAAGTTAACACCCCCTACTGTACATTGTAACGGGTGGTCGCTTTAGAATGTCAAAAGTATTTTTTCGAATTTGTATTTTCTTCAACATAGAAAAATTTATACATATACCGCTTCATAGCGAACGTGAACAAACGTATTAACAGCGATAGAAATGCGTGAATTTTCGGTAAAGGTGTGCATTTTCGAGAAGTATAATGTGTTTTTCATTCACCTTGTTAAGATATGTTAATTGAAACCAGATTGGCGAGAAGTGCGAGTTACCTGTATGCTTAGTTTTGCGTTGGGCCTAATTCCTAAAAAGACCGTTCATTTGCGAGTGGTACAATTTACGCAAAGGGACATTTTCAAATCGCAGAAGCGCTCTTCAAATAGAAAAGAGATTAAATGAACTGACATTAAAACTCATCGTGATACACAACGAAGTTTTTTTTCGGATCGCTAACAGTAACGGCTGGTGAAACTTGAGTGATGTATTAGGATAACGTGTGCGATAAATAAAAATTAGCGGGGAAGTTAATGGGTGCATTTGCCCACAACAAAACCTAGTTAACAAATTGGAATGGAACGTTGGCATTTTATTTCTGTGTATACTTACGATCTTCTTTGATCAACTTTAAGCCGGTTTGCTTGGGTTCGCGATTCATACGAACTTTTCTTCCACAAAACCTTGCATTAGTCGCGAAGATAACGTTATCAGGGTGGTGCAGAAAGTAAACTGTGCTATCGAAACGATTTTTTTCTATATTTCTAAAGGGAGCGAGTTTTTGGAAGTAGAGATAAGATCAATTTGTTACCAGAAGGGAATATTACCCATGTCAATAGGTAAGTTATTTTCAATTTTTTGATTTGTATAATGTAATGATCGGTTACTTGTAGAAATTTACATAAGGAATTTTGATATTCCTAAAGAAATCGACCTGTGAAACTTACCTCCATCAAACAGATTTTCTTTTGTATTTATTGATAAGAATCCAATTCAAACAAAGAATTTTGGATATTTTGTTTCATTGACAGAAAAATTTGCATTTAATTTCACTGCTGCCACTCCTTTGGTTGGATTAAAATTTTGTTTAGCTTTGTATATCTTGAACAGGAGTATGTACCAGTAATTCATTAGGACAGTTTAAATTTGGCGCTTAAGGTTTTTAGTATTTTTTTTATTTAAAACATTGGCAAACATGGTTTTAACTTAACAGTAGTCGTTTTTTACGTGTTTTTAGCGCATTTCCACAAAAATTTAAAAAAAACGCGCTATTGTGGCCACTTTGTCCGTCCGTCCGTCCGCTCGTTTTGCGACGCTACTAGTTCTTTATCTTACGAGCTATTGTTCTACTTTTTTCGCTATTTGGTTCGTTATGGTGTCGAGTCTTGTACCAAGGAAGGAATTTTTTCTGTACCGCTTACAAAAAAAGATATTGTAAAAAAAACAAAAAACCGTTTTTTACATGTTCCATAATTTTACACTTTTGCCGTTTATTAACGATCCTAGTGATCGTTTATAATTTTGCATTGCTATCTGTCGCCTGCCGGTTGGTCTCTCCGTCTGTTCCTTTGTCTCTCTGTCCATCTATCTGTCCGTGTGAACGATAAGTTTGTTTAGAAATGTTCGATCGCTTTTACATCTCCGTTAGTTATGAACTGAATTGCATGAAACTCAATATGGGCATAGCTTTAGTCATATAATACGCAATGCCAAAAGTTGAATCGAATCGATTCAAAATTCACAGTGCCCTTTTCGCATCTCCACCATTTATAAACCGAATTGCAAACTTTTTTACTTATAAAAGTATTTGAATGAAATTTAATATATAGGCACTTGGGATAAAGGAAAATCAAACGCCAGTTTCAAAATTTGGCTTTGCACATGCGCAGTGCCAACTTTTTTATTTATGGAAGAATTTAAATGAAATGTGATACATAGGCACTTGGAATAAAGGAAAATCTAGCACCAGTTTCCAAATTTTGTTTTGCGCATGCGCAGTGCCAACTTTTTTATCTATGGAACTATTTAAGTGAAATTTGATACTTAGGCGCTTGGAACAAAGGAAAATCTAACATTAGTTTCAAAATTTAGGTTTGCGCATGCGCAGTTTCAAATTTCTTATTTAGAAAAGCATTAAAATGAAATTCTTCTCATAAACTGAAATTGAAGTAGCACGTCAAAAATGGATTGCCCATGTGCAACGCTATCTTTCATATTTGTGGCCGGATTTTACGATTTTAACAGAAGTTGCATCTTACAAATGGGAAATGAATGCAAGTGGAAATGCGCTTTATGTAAATCGTTTACGATTACTTTTTAACTTGTTTTAATTTCATGTCTTTGTACTGCGAGCCATGCGTTTGAAAGCAAACGGTTCTGTTCAAAGGTCTTTGTACGTGCAACATTTTGCAAAGGTACGTACATTAAAAGAAAGGGTCATGTAACATTACGTTTTAGGCTTAAAGGCTTTGAAGGGAATGACTTTCATTTTAAAGGCCCACACGTTTAGAAGATGCTCATATTCGAGTCGGTTTAATGAGGGTGTAAAAATTGAAAAACTGAAAAATACTTGCATTCAGAGGTACTTTTTCTCATTGAAGGCTGCATTTTCTGTTGTAAGTTTTCTAATTTACTTCACTAATTAAGAAAATTCATAGTTTAATCTAAAGCACCCTTCTTCTAAATTTCATTACACCCTATGGTAACTTATGGATAATTCCCCTCTTTTCCCTTTAAAAATCATACACGTAACAATTACGCAAAGAAATAATAGAGCGCAAAATTCAAAACGGGTTTTTGAACCAAAAGCCAAGTTTAACATTGCTCTTATAGGAGTATAATGTGATACAGTTTTTAGTGCACTTTTTCGCTCTTGATGTTTGTCTGACTGTCTGTTTGTCTGTCTGTATGAGTCACAATTAACAAGAAATTAAAAATTATTTTTATTAATATTTTATTATATTTTATTATATTTTGTAATCTCGTTAAGATATGAAATGTCCATAAGGGCTATTAAAATCGCAAAAACAAATTTGAAAGTGCACTCTTCGCCTCTTGCTCACAAGCGGCTTAACGAATTTTTAGCGCATTTCCACAAAAAAAAATGCGCTATTGTGACCACTTTGTCCGTCCGTCCGTCCGTCCGTCCGTCCGTCCGTCCGCTAACTTTGCGACGCTACTAGTTTTTTATCTTAAGAGCTATTGTTCTACTTTTTCGCTATTTGGTTCGTTATGGTGTCGAGTCTTGTACCAAGGAAGGAATTTTTTCTGTACCGCTTACAAAAAAAGTTATTGTAAAAAAAACAAAAAACCTTTTTTTACATGTTCCATAATTTTACACTTTTGCCGTTTATTAACGATCCTAGAGATCGTTTATAATTTTGCATTGCTATTTGTCGCCTGCCGGTTGGTCTCTCCGTCTGTTCCTTTGTCTGTCTGTCCATCTATCTGTCCGTGTGAACGATAACTTTGTTTAGAAATGTTCGATCGCTTTTACATTTCCGTTAGTTATGAACTGAATTGCATGAAATTCAATATGGGCATAGCTTTAACCATATAATACGCAATGCCAAAAGTTGAATCGAATCGATTCAAAATTCACAGTGCTCTTTTCGCATCTCGACCATTTATAAACCGAATTGCAAACTTTTTTATTTATAAAAGTATTTACTTAAATGAAATTTGATACATAGGCACTTGGAATAAAGGAAAATCAAACGCCAATTTCAAAATTTGGTTTTGCGCATGCGGAGTGCCAACATTTTTATTTATGGAAGAATTTAAATGAAATGTGATACATAGGCACTTGAAATAAAGGAAAATCTAGCGCCAGTTTCAAAATTTTATTTTGCGTATGCGCAGTTCCAACTTTCTTATTTAGAAAAGCATTGAAATGAAATTCTTCTCATAAACTGAAATTGAAGTAGCACGTCAAAAATGGCCGGATTGCTCATGTGCAACGCTATCTTTCATATTTGTGGCCGGATTTTTACAATTTTAACAGAAGTTGCATCTTACAAATGGGAAATGAATGCAAGTGGAAATGCGCTTTATGTTTTAACTTGTTCTTTTTGCATTGGTCACAGTTGCATATCTTCGGGCTGTGCGTTATTGAGGCCGTCTACAGTAATTGTTGATTATCTAACACACCTCCAATAAGAATGGGAATTGTTTCAATAATCTCTTTAATATTCATTATCGCATTATAAGACGGATGTATCAGCGCAAAGTAATCGTTTGTCAACAAGTGTAATGAGATGCGAGCACGCGGCGCACCCAGGGCGGAGCCCTTAAGTAATTATCCTCGCAGCGTGGGTGCACCACCCTCGGCCGCAATCAAGCCACAGAATCCTGTACGGCCCTTCTTGCTCCAGATTAATCGCATTACACGACTGATTAGATTGTTTTTTTTTTGTAACACCATTAACACTCTCGAGTCTAAACAAATACGATCATACAATTTCGCCTTGGGCAAATTACATCTACATAAAAATTTACGCTTTATGGCATGCAATTTCAACCACAATGATCTGTTAAGTACCACATCGGAGGAGATACGAATTGCATTGGGTTGGTTTCATCTGACTTCGAGTAATCCAATTTGAAGAACATAACATGTTCTCACTACCGTCTACGAGTCTACAAAATTTCAATATCGGTACGAATACAAATCGATAAAACGTGGACGAAATAAAAGACAAAGTCCCACAGTGCGTATGCAAATAATATTAGCAATAATTCACTTAACGTATGGGTGTGTGAAAGTTATTTTGAAACCATTAAAAGTCTATACAAATAATATGGGAAGATTTCCAAAATTACATTTAATTTCAGAGAGTGTATATGACGATGGCGGCTTCGCTATTATCAAAAGAAGAATTCGTTTCCTTTCAATTACACGGAAGATATGTGACCAGTTATTCCCATGTAGGTAGCTAAAGCTCCCCGTGAATACTGATGAGACCGAAATTCGTCTTAATATAACCGCTTCCGCTGCGGCGGCGGCGGCAGCTTCGTTACCGATTTTTTTGTTTTTTTTTTGTCGATTCGTTAACAACTTTGTCTATTGCGCTTTACGTAAAACCGATACGTGAGTTGTACTTGTTTGGTATTGTTCGTGTGTCAATGGAACAATTGAACGTCGGTTCTTGGCGGTTTTTCTTAGAAGATTGTCAAATCCTCCGAAACAATGGACGTGCGGCGTTAGCGAAATTTCAATGTCCACGCCTACGTTATTTGAAAATCATCTTTACGGTTATATTAGCTATTGTCATTTTATTTACGACATTATTATGATTTGTACAATGGCATTTTAAATTGATGGAACGTGCCGCTGCTGTATATATACTTTAGATCTTTGTATCCCAAGTGATTAAAAAGAATTTAGTTCTAAAATTTCATCTTTGACCTTTGGGACAGAAGAAAGTCTTCTAGTACGGGATTATTATAGTGTCATCGTGTGCTATTACGTCTAGGTCTGCTAATCCACACTGCTGTTCGGGACACCGATCTTATTGACGGTTCCCAAGAATCATCTTCAGAGATGTTTTTTGAGCAGCTAGGGCGCGACTCCTTACAGTCCAGGAATTCCCCTTTGAAGTACATGAGTTTCCAATGATAAATGAAGAGGAAAATTAGAAACAATTTCGGTGCAACTCTGCTCGAAGAGAGAGCAAAGAAGCTTTGTCGTAAATGTCCTTTGATTTTGTAGGAAGTAAATTTTCGACGACCGCTAAAGCTATAACTTCCTCCACGTCAGGTGGCGTGTAATATGAATCCATAATCGCTAAAGGAATTACAGAAAAAACTTAGGTCGTAACGTAATTTTCTAAAAATTGAAAAGATACTTACAAAGTAACACAATTAAAACGTCAAAACTAATTGCTAACTATAGCAATTGTTATACAGGGTGCCCATTATATATGGAATATAGTTCATATCTCGGTAAATATCGAATGTATACAAAATTCTTCTATACGACAGTTTTTTATTTCCTTAATAAGGAATTGATTATTTTTTCAAAAAAAATTATTATAATTAGATAGGTACATCAATAACATTAATCTAGATATCCTACATAAAAATAAAACAAATGAACGTGTACGTTTCTTGAAGACAACACGAAACTAGCAATAATTGCGATAGAAATTTCTCCCAGAATACGCGGGCATTAATTTCAAGTTTTCCGTGATAGGCTAAGTTCACTGCTTTGCAGTAAATAATAAACAATTTTTGAACATTTATTGCGATGAAAACCATTTTATTGCCAATTTCATGTTGTCTTCAAGGTTTTTAATAAGAAACGTACACGTTCATTTGTTTTATTTTGATGTAGGATGTCTGGATTAATGTTATATTGATGTAATTATATTATAAATTTTTTAGAAAATTCTTCTTGTATTAGGGTACTAAGATGTTACATCATCGAAAAGAGAAAAAAATCTCCATCAAATGAGCCTAATGAAAAAGTGCACTGCCATTAAAAAAAATTCAATTGTTTTTCGTTACTCATTTGTTTTCTAAAATAAAAACAACTGAATTTTGCCTTATTATGGCGAATAAAATGTTTTATATAGAAATTTTTTATACCTACAGTCGTTATTTACCGAGATATATACTATATTCCATATATTATGGGCACCCTGTATATAGCCACCACGGCCGACGCGTTCACGGCTACCTATATTTCTTCCGATTTAAAAACCATTATTTTGGCGTTATTCTCACGTTTGAAGAAAAAATAGCATATTATGCGGAGCTAATGTAACTTCTTTTGGCTCGTAAGTGTTTTGCTGACTCGCCATAAAAAGTATCACTTTAGCTCCTTGGTCGCAAACGTACTAGCTATGGTGTTATGGTGCTATTTACAGGATTCTGGGAATTTTTAAGACATAGGTACTTGGCATTAGTCCTAAACTTTTTTTAAATCGTATAAGTAGTCGATAGTGATTCGTCGTAATCAACAACAATAACCTAGCAGTTGCCACCCTTGCTGTTGCACACTTGGGTAGTAGGCATTGGAGGTGGGTAGTGTAGGTAAAAACTAGAATACATAGCTGACAAATAAACAGTTCTTTTACTTCCTCAAACGTTTTCAGCGCAATTTTACAAATTTAATTGTAAAAAGGTAGCTTTTAATCTCTCTTTGGCCGGTTGGCGGGTTGGCTGGCAGCAAATGCGGGCCCGTAGAAGAACGCTTGTAGAAAGACGCGGAGTGTACATAGACCTACCGAGGCAATGTAATTAACAAATTTAGAAACGCTGCTACATGATGTGGAGTCGGCGACATTTGGGCGCCATCCCCGAGTGTAGTGTACTACCATGGTGATTTTTCACTTTATTTTCTGAGGTTTTGGTCCGATTGTTTTGAAATTGGTGTAGTCGGAATGATCTTGAAACGCGCACAGCTTCTGCCTGAATTTTGTTTTTTGCCTAGAGGCGAAATTAACCCCCTTTTGCAAGGCGATTAAAAAAAAAAGAAAGTCAAGAGGCGAGAAGAGTAGACTATATAACCTGACACTAGAAATGAAGAACGGTATAATATACGTCGGAGGTCAATGGAAACTCAGTAGTTTGGATGATGGGAGAAAGAATCCAATTATACTTGACTTTAGCTAAGGAATTACACAAATGATTATTGAATCCGTCCACGGAAGGTTGTTGTATGGCGGTCAAAAGAAGAGGATGTCCGAAGATTTGAGTATATGAAGGAATACGTTGGGAATTTATTCCGCCAGCTTCGCCTTCGATAGGCGGTGCTTGGGAGAGTTTAATTCGTTCGGTTAAAAAAGCTTTAACTAAAATTCTAAAGAAAATGTTTCCCAGACTTGTCTTGGCACCTCGGTGGAACTCGAAACGGAAAAAGTGTTGACAAGAACCATTTCTTATTGGGCAGAATAAGAACACCTCGCACGAAACATCATTAGCGAAGAAGATTTAATATCCGGAAGAGAAAAGGAGAGATCTCAGCCGGACAGCCAACCAGCCAGACAGACGGACAGCCAGTCATAACGAATATAATAGCAAAGATTATTATTTATTTATTATCCCCGCATAATGCTTTTTTTCAGTTGCCTCTGCAGAAGGTCTTAAGGTCACAAGTAATGGTACCAGTATATTTATTGGTTTATATATATCACTTCCAAGAAACACTCTCACTTTCGTAATTATGAACCGATTTTGACCAAACTTTAAAGGTTGTGTAACTCATAAATATCTCGGTCAAGTACGTGAATCAGCCAATTCCGCCATATTGGAACAAAATGGCGGAAAGAAATCTACCTGCACCTGATCGGCCGAGGCGAAAGGGATTTTTTTCAAAAATGCGCTAAAAATGTATTCAGAATGCTAGATCCTTTTCGAAAATCTTTCACCAGCCTACGTAGAGATAAAAAGCCTAAACCTAGGTAGGTACGCGATACAGGTTTAAAAGATTGACACGCCTACTTAATTATGATCATATAACAAATAAGCTATGACTAAAATTTTCATTCAATCTTACAAAGGAATCAATTACTGTAATCTTTTTATCTTTGTGTAGTTTTCACTAATAGATAGGCGATGACTTGCAAACGCATTGAAAATCACAACTGTGTAACCCGAAAGCAATTAAGGACACGTAATCGTCTTCCTTGATTTACTGTAGCTTAAGGTTATATTTCCAATCACAGTAAATATGTTCCGTTATAATTTATTGAAATGAATTTCCAATTCGCCATTGTTCCCTTTCTAGGTCGTTTTTTGTTACGGGTACTTATGTCAATTTCAATTATCGTTCTCTTTGATTGGCAACGCGCCTTTTATTCAAGTACCTATGCCGTAGTTGTATTCGTTTAGTGCTATATAAGGGTTGTGCCGTTTATAAATTTGAAATCTAAACATCAGAATTGGCCAAAATGACAAAAGGCGAAGAACACTCAATTCGGGCCACGAGAGAAACTGATATAATTTACATTATGAGAAAGCCTAATGTCAAATTAGTAATAGTACATATAAATCTACAATAGTTTCTAAAGTTTTACCCTCGGTTTTACCCCAATCATTTTACAAGAAAGGCGTTATTCCGAAAAATATCCGATATGAACGTACACTACCCCTTTTAGACTCGAGAGCAAAATCTTTTATGATCTCTAACCCTTAGCACTATTCCCAGATTCCCTAAAATCTTAAACATTAAATTGAAAAATTTAAATTTCGGGTGGCTGTTCAGACGGTACAAACTTTTAACTTTTCATAACAAGAGAACCTTAACGGAAAGCCTCACATCAGTGCACTGATTGCTTGTTTTTCCAACTTTACAGACTGTCCATAAAGCGGACAAAATGCTCTCTTGTTTCGTTGGATGATGTCAGTGATAATTTCTGAAAATACAGGGTGTTTTTTTGGGAGCTTTAGTTAAACGTTTCTGGGAAAGTAAAATACGTAGGTTTTTGAAAATTTGTACTTAGGAGTTACTCTGAAGGCCGAATCTATGTAAAATATTTTCAAAATGTCCGCACTTCCGGAAACACCGGAAGTCGATAGTAATTCCGTTATTTTAAATGGCAACCCCTATTTTTTATTGCATTTTTGGATTCTACGTGAAATTTCAGTTCTTTTGATACCCATGCGTCGATATTTGCCATTTATGGTTTTTAAGTTATTTTGACTTTAAGAAAAAAAATGGCGGATGCAGATGGTACCTTGATAATTGATTACTTGAAAAATGTTATAGTCATGGCAACCCATTTTTATCAGTGCATAGAGAATGAATAGGGCTTTCTTTTAGTGTACTTAAAAAAAAGTTAAGTTGCGTACAACCGCACCTATGGAGATCCAAATTTAAGAAACTTTCAAAGTCTATAAACTCAGTTTTTTTAAATGGAATGACCATGTTCTTAATATTGCATGAGATAGAGAATCGAAATTGGCATATTTTGATATTACATGTTCCTATAGCTATCTTTAACAGTTTCTGATTTATTCCCATTTCATTGAATTGATCTCGGAATTGATGCCATTTTTTTCGCATTTTCTTTTTAGTAGTTGGCCATGATTTTATAACAATCGAATTTTAAACAAATCAAGGAATGGATACTTTAATACCATTGATTCTAGTTCTAGTCTAAATAATTCATTAATAAATAGCTCATTTATTAGGGATATAGGACGGAAAATTTTTGAAAAATCTAAACAGTCGTTCAACTGAATTTCTTAAACAACGTATAAGTCTGGAAATTAAGAGAGGTAATGCGATATCTGTTCTAGCAACAATTCCATACCAAAAATGTTTCAACGAAGTTTTTTATATTTTGCATTGAATTTATTTTGTTAATCTTGCATTTGCAATTCAATTCATTTTCTTAAATATTCTCTTGTAGAGCTTAGTATCACTTGTACAAAATTCCAAAATTCATACAATTTCGTTCCAGTTTTCGAATGAATGTACGGAAAGCACGCGCCGCGATTCTGCCCATTTCACCATAAATAACAAATAAATTCCAAAAAAGGTGAAACCACTCCGAGTCATTTTTCGATTTTTGAAAAACTTATATTAACCTATAACAGTAGATGACGGATTAGTGTCACTAGATTTGTTTAAAATTCAATTGTTATACAATCATGGCCGACTACTAAAAAGAAAATCCGAAAAAAATAGTGTCAATTCAATAAAATGGGAATAAGTCAGAAACTGTTAAAGATAGCTATAGGAACATGTATTGTCAAAATATGCCCATTTCGATTCTCTATCCATGGAATAGTAAGAACATGGCCATTCCATTTTAAAAAACTGAGTTTTTAGTCTTTGAAGTTTCATAAATTTGGATATCCATAGGAGCGGTCGTACGCAACTTAACTTTCTTTTAAGTGCACTAAAAGAAAGCCCTATTCATTCTCTATGCACTGATAAAAATAGGTTGCCATGACTACAACCGTTTTCAAGTAATCAATTATCAAGGTACCATCTGCATCCGCCATTTTTTTTCTTAAAGTCAAAATAACTTAAAAGATAGGGACATGTGGGTATCAAAAGAACTGAAATTTCACGTACAATCCAAAAATGCAATAAAAAATAGGGGTTGCCATTTAAAATAACGAAGTTACTATTTACTTCCGGTGTTTCCGGAAGTGCGGCTATTTTGAACATATTTTACATCCATTCGGCCTTCAGAGTAACTCCTAAGTACAAATTTTCAAAATCCTACCTATTTTACTTTCCCAGAAACTTTTAACTAAAGCTCCCAAAAAAACACCCTGTATATCGACAGGTTTCTGTTCTGATGTGAGGAGGCGGGAAATTAATTTTTGGGACACTTCCTTTACCCCCAAATTTACGTGTGAAATATTCAAAACTGTTGCCTTGGATGTGTGCACGTCCCTTGAAATAAATGAAACTTTAATTTTTCGATCTCAACACCGTTTTTTCAATTCTTTTTATCGCCCTCTGTTACAAAAAAACGTGAAATTATGATAACATTTTGAAATATTTGACTAACTAAGATAGATAGATAGATAGATAGACTGGACAAATTATATTTTTCGTAGTTATATAGTAGCGACTGCTATAAATTATGATTTATTATCATTCGACAATATTGAATTATAATTACTCCATAAAATTATTCACGTTCAACAGGAATTTAAATGTAGTAAAGTAAGCAAACTTACATATACTCATAAAGCTTTTATGCCATTTCAATGACACTATGATTTCGGATTTTCCACTTCCTTTTACAAGAAGCCCATGTGTTGAATGAAGACAGTGCCAAATTATGTTGCAGGTATAGTGCCCATTTTATACCTGTACCAGGAAATAACCAATAAAATTTAATAATCTCGTATGCCTCTCAGGCCCGATGATATTTATGTAATATTAATTAGCTTCACCAAAGCGCACAATGTACAAGAATTAAACAAGCCATGAATTATTAATGTAATAATTTATTGTATATTGATTACCTATACCTTCGAAAGGTATAGGTATATGCGGCTAATCGCAGCCGAAGAACGGTTTCGTCACTAAAAATTTACTTTATTACGAAGAAATCCTTTTCAAAACCTAAACATGTATATGACACGGCATTACTTGTAAGCAGTAAAAGTGCCGGCGATCAACGATACGTTTCTAAACTCATTGATTATTCATAGACTTTGTTATACGATTAACTGATAAGTTTAATAGAATTTACAGCTAGTACATAATATATTTAAGCGAGTATTTCACAATAATGTAAGAAGCCCCTGGCCCTTTAAAATTTCAATTTAAGAGAATATTGTTTTCTTTATAACCAGAAAACGGGGGGAAAAAGCAAAAATCATCAACATTACACATAGTCCGTTTTTCTACTTAAATTGGAGGGTCGTAAAAAGTGGAACAGAAGCTGATATAGCCGACTGTCGCACTGCTGCAATTTGCGGCCGACACGCCCTCTACACCACCGACGACCATCAGGAAATGGACGCAGGACCGACGCCAGGATTACGATTCTATTAATAGCTAAAAACAAAGCGGGATTAAGTTTCCGATTGCTTTATTCGATACGCGTACGACTAGAGATATTCAATTAATATTGGAAAAGGGGAATTTTTGACACATCAAAAGGACGGTGTTATTTAATGTTTACTTCGATTCTTGAATTCATATTGCCTAATTAGCATAATGAATGAAAAACGTTTTCGGCCATTTGAATGAATTGTGCTAGTTGAAGGAAGCGGTACGGTTCTGTATCTGCAGGCCCTGACTAAGCGATTTGCGATTATGTGGCATCGCCGAGGGACTAACCATTATCATAAAATCGCACTCTTTTGCGACACTGCACCGTTGCGAACGTTTAGCTCTTACCGAATAAGTCAATTTTTAAATAACAAAACAGTTCCCATTTTCCAGCTTCTAGTAGATAGCAAATTACATACGCATCCCGTGCATAGTGCGGTTTATGCCTTCATTTTATACTTTATTTCTCCACGTCGAGCTGGTTTGACTGGAATATAGGAAGAAATAGATATTAGGAGTGAGATCGACAATGTGACTCAAGAATCTTGTAGCCCGAGGCGGAGATGGGCTTGATAATAATAATTTCCCTATGTCCACTTTTAAATGACAAAATCTTCTGAAGGGTGCCTCATTTTATGCAACCAAAATAACTTCTTAAAACAAATAAAAATCTGGCTGTCATATTAATGAATTTGAAGGTTGATTCTTTGGCTTCCGTATTTTTATTTTCGTTTATGTGGGATGTATTCAACTGAAGAAAGGTTTATCTTTATATTATCAATTGGTATAGTGCCGGTGACAGAAGGAGCGTAAGAGATTTACTTTCTGTTAAGGGTTAAGCCAAAGCAACAATTTTCAAACTAGTTAATATGACAGCATAGAAGTGCATGCAAAAATTAGGCGCCCTTTAGAAGAAATTTTGTCTTTTAAAAGTAGACACAGGGAAAAACAATACACATAAATCCCTATGTCTACTTCTTAATAAATATCACTGTATACGTAACTTCATGCATACACATATGAAGATTTTATTCCAAAATAGCAAGAAAAATCACATTTCAAGTAATCCACATATTACTTACAGTGTGGCAACAATTAGCATTACCATAAGGATGTCAATAGTTAGCTGTGCTTTTTAAAAACTACGATAATGAAGAAAATTGATGAGTGAGAAAGATTATTATCAAACCCAGTGGCGGATTTACCACCAGCCTGAGTAGGCTGGGGCCTAGGGCGGCAGATTTTAGGGGGTGGCAAATTTGGCCGAAAAATGTGTATCTTACTGAAATATAAAAAAATTTTATTGTACAGGGTGAGTTGTAGCGCTCTAGCGAGAGAGACTTAGAGAGTACCATGGTTGTGAGTAAATTCGCACATTGTAATTTAGGAATTCGTTACGATAGAATCGTATTACATTTTTAGGGGAATTTTTCGAAAAAAAACCCTATGTAATGGTTTGGTCGTCCGTCTGTTTGTCGTCTAATTCGAGAACGAAAAGAGACAGCGATGTCAAACCTTCGCCAATCGATTTCTACGGGTTTTAGTTTTACAATTTTCCGTCTTTATTATGCAAAAAATTGAAAACTATAATACGGTTGATTGGGGTAAAGAATTTTTTTCTACAAAAAACCTTAATACATTTTTGCTCTAAAATAATTTGGGGGGCCAATAATCGCATGTTATGAATTTTACATTGAAATCCCTATGATGATGTCTGTGAAGTTGGCCTGGATAAAATAGCCCGGCGGCATCGCATCATGCTAGATCGTTAGTGCTTTGTTAGTGCTCGTTAGTGCCTCATAAGTTAACATAAGGGCTCAAACCGTTTTCTCAAAATAAAATTTTTTTTTGTTCGGGTCAACTTCACGTTTGCCCGGACAATGGCTCCAATTTGCATCAAATTTTGTAGATCGTTAGTGCTTTGTTAGTGCTTATTAGTGCTTCATTATTCAACGTTAGGACTCAAACCGTTTTCTCAGAATACTTTTTTATTTGTTTGAGCTAACTTCACGCTTTCCCGGACAATTACTCCAATTTGCATCAAATTTTGTAAATTGTTAGTGCTTGGTCAGTGCCTGTTGGTGCTTCATAATTCAACGTTAGGAGCCAAACCGTTTTTTAAATATAAATGTTTTTTTGTTTGGGCCCACTTCACTTTTGCTCGAGCTACCTTTCCAATAAATAAAATTGTACCTATACATAATATATCGTAGGATTAAATAAATTAAGACATTACAAATTGCCATTCGTATCCAAATACTAGAAAGACATAAAGATGAAAATATGCAAAACTAAAATAGTTAATGTGAAGAGCAAAATATAGGTAATAATTTCAGGAATTAGTGAAATGAATAGTGAATATGCTCCAAATATAGAATTCTACAAAACAAGTTTACCTAACATAAATAGATAATGTGTACCTACTTAATTACATATCGATATAAAACAACAGAAGCAAATGCAAATATAATTAGAATTGAAACAATCTAAGAGTCTATCTCCATTAATGAAAAAGTGTTGTGGCAGTGGTCAAAGTGGCTAAAAAAGAAGGGGTACGATCAGTGCCAACTCCCGTTCTCGAACGTAGGAGGGGGGAGGGGGGGGGGCAAAACACCGCCGAACATAAAAAATATTTATTTATTTTGAAATTGACATTTCAGATTTAATTGTTAAGGCTCTGCGGTATCGGTATCGTTGGCGGTACAAATTCTAAATGTTGTTTTTTTGAGAAAATAAGTTATACGTTGATAATAGCTCTGAAAAAAATCGCGAACATTTGATAACCGTAAAAAATAATTTTTGGTCAGTTTTGCATGAACTTTCTACTTTCCTAACTCGGTTACGGTTGAATGAATGAAGCTGATTTTTTTACAGATTAATGATATGTACTATTCATAACTTCACGGTGTTTCTTTTTTAAAATTTTTCTCTAATTATAAAATATAACTTCTTAACGAATGATGGTTTTTTAACAAGTTACATGTAGTAATTAGAGAAATTTTTTTAAAAAAGATTGTTTTTGAGCAGTCTAACTAACTTATTACTATGTAGGTACACAAAAGTGCAGGACGCAAACATTAGGACGCACACATTGTGACGCGGACATTAAGACGCAGACATTAGGACGCAGACATTTTGACGCGGATACTGGAACGCCGGAATTAGGACACCGATCCTAGGCTAGGACTAGACGTCTGCTTTGTAAGGTGATCTACAGTACATTATGCTTGCATTCTAATGTCCGCGTCTCAATGTCCGCGTCCCAATTTCTGCGCCTTAATATCCGCGTCCCAGTGTCTGCGTGTTAATGTCCACGGCCTATCGTCTGCGGTCTATTCCCTTTGCGGTATACTGTCTTGCGGTCCAATGTCCGCGTCCTTATGTCTTGCAGTTCAATGCCATAGCGCCGGAATTTCGTTTCAAAGGTAAAAATTTGTTTGGTAAATTTTAGAGCAAACCGTCTTTTTCATAATTTTTACGTTTTGCGTTTTTATTCAGTACTTGACTTTACACATGATATGTAGCAAAATATGTTGTTAATAGTTTTCATCATTTGAAATCGCTTAATGGAACTCTCTCGGAGCACGGAGTGTACCGCGTCGTTCTAAAGGCTTTCTATTGGCCAATTTGAATTATTTTGAAAGTAGTATACATATATTTTGCGGTGACATTAAACCAAGCATTAAACTCCAAATATATAATTCTCAACTATTACATTTAGCAAAATAATTAATTCTACTACTGTTTTAATAAATTATATTTACATTCGTTTTCGTTTTTTTCACCCAACAATGCTGTTTGTATGTTACCACACTGGCAGGCATGCCTTGGTGACAAATGGTCACAGATTTATTGAAAGTATTACCTGTCATCTCTCTTTCCTAGTCTAAGGCTATAGACATATTCAGACTACACTACAGCACTTGATTAAGATAGCAGACTCGTCCTCCATTTTGGAGCCCACTGACAGTCTGTCAGATATAACGCTGAGTTGTTTGCTCGTTATGTTGTGTTATGTTGCCAAGGTAACTTACTGTCATGAGAAGCACGTGTTTTGCAAGCGTCAATTGTCAGTGGGCTCCAAAATGGCGGACGAGTCAGTTGTGGTATATATAGTAGCTATAGACTACACAGTTACGTCACCGTCCGGCCCGTCACAATTTGTAAACAAGAATATTTTACGTTTCGTTGACGGTGCGGTAACGGAACGGTGACGGTACGTATAGATGAATCGCGCTGCATGTCAATGTGAAAAGAGCTACGTCAAAAATGAAGTTTGTCCCCAACAGGAAAATGTATTTTAAGAAAGCGGTTTGGGTTCTAACGTTGAATTCTAAAGCACTAACGAAGCACTAACGATTTATAAAATTTGATGCAAATTGGAGTCATTGTCCGGGAAACGTGAAGTTGGCTCGAATCAATAAAAAATTTATTCTGAGAAAACTGTTCGGGTCCTAACGTTAAATTATGAAGCACCAACAAGCACTGACCAAGCACTATAACGATTTACAAAATTTGATGCAAATTGGAGTCATTGTCCGGGCAAACGTGAAGTTAGCCCGAACAAATAAAAAAGGTATTATGAGAAAACGGTTTGAGTCCTAACGTTGAATTATGAACAAATAAAAAAGGTATTATGAGAAAACGGTTTGAGTCCTAACGTTGAATTATGAAGCACTAATAAGCACTAACAAAGCACTAACGATCTACAAAATTTGATGCAAATTGGAGTCATTGTCCGGGCAAACGTGAAGTTGACCCGAACAAAAAAAAATTTTATTTTGAGAAAACGGTTTGAGCCCTTATGTTAACTTATGAGGCACTAACGAGCACTAACAAAGCACTAACGATCTAGCATGATGCGATGCTGCCGGGCTATTTTATCCAGGCCAACTTCACAGACATGGGCGCGGCATATAGCCACAGATTTACATCTGTGATATAGCGTAGTCGGTACAAATTTTTTCGCTGCATTTTGTGAAAAAAGCATGAAACTCGGTACACGTGTTTATTACGTCCAAATAAAATTTTTGGCGCGCAGCAGCCATCAAAATTTTCGTGTGGGTTCAAAATTTGAACACTTTTGTTCAAAAGGGTGTCCAGGGTTTTAACCTGCAAAAAATGATGAATTTCTGGGTTCTAGGGGTCGTTTCTGAATGATTTAGGGTCGCTGATGCCAATGGCGGCATAAAAAAAGTTGCATATCTGATCCTTAGTGCTCTAGTGAGTGGTACCCTTTACTTTTGTTTGAAAAGTTATTTTAAAAAGCTGTTCAACAATTTTGTTCCTTAACACATCAAGTATGTATGTACATAACAAATTTCAATCAGAATTTTTTCGCACCCCCAAGTAGGACGTGTCACCCATCTTTGTAACTCTTATGATTGCTGAGAAAAAAAGAAAAAATCCAAATTTCACCACTTCTTTGGGAGTGGCTCCCAAACGAAAAACGCTCGACCCTCGGTTTATTTGGAAAAAGTGCTTATCCTGATCCCCTCTATCACCCCAATTTTTTTTTATATGCGGTCAAGTAGCACCCTGTATAGAAATTTAAAATTTAATTTAAGTGCCTTAAAAATACCCAGCTTCAAATTCCTGCAATTGGATTCATAAATTGTTGATATGCCCAAAAGGGCATTGTGAATTTTGAATCTATTCAACCGCAAATCCAGTTTGCCTTTGTCGGTACCCGCTTCGGACGTTCCGTTCAGTCGAAAATTTCGTTTGAAGTTTTGGCTCCACCACCGAATCTACTCAAGGATTTCCCGTTTGCCTTTTTCGGTAACCAGTTCCGATGACCCTTTCATCCGCAAATCACGTTTGGGGTTTTCGCTCCACCACCGAATAGATTTCCTCAAGGACTTCCTATTTCCCTTTCGATAACCAATTCCTATGCTCTGTTCACTTCCTACTTTCCTTTGTCGGTACCTACAGTAGCCTACTCAGTTCTGCCGCTAAGTTCACCCGGAATTTGTTATTTGCGTTTGCAATTTTACCCACCATCGGAGAGATCTGGTGGAATTTCATTAAAATCGATTCATAAATGTCCAAGAAGTCAAAAAGGCATTGCGAATTTGGAATCTATCAAATCCAAATTTTGGCATTGCCTATCGCACGGTGTCAGCTATGCATACTTGAAATTAGTGCAATTCGGTGCATAACTAACGCAGATGTGATTTTTTTTGCTGATATGGCCAATTTACGAACTCCGATCTACGAATTGGATAAAAAATCAGTCTACAAAATTTCATCGTAATCGGTTCATACGTTCTCTTTAAATGGTTCGAGGTGAAAAAATCGAGCGAGCGAACGATTTAGGAGAAAGCTCTAAAAAAATAGAAGTATAGAAGTAAAAGTGATATAAAAGGTTGTGACCCAACATATACGTTTTTGGTATCTTGTATCCTGTTTAATGACTGACACAAACTAACTACAATTTTTTTGAGAGAATTCTCTATCCCTCGCCCATATGTCCTCGCGTTCCTATATGTACGCGCGTCCTTATGTCCCGCGCCTTTTTTGTCCCCGCGCCTTCATATCTCGCGCCCTTTCGGCGACGTCCTAATTTCCGGCTCCGGCCTCAGTCATTGACTTCCCAAAAAAAGATCACTTAACACATTAAACCAATTATGCTGTTTTACAAGATGTTTTGACAAAAATCCAAAATCCGGTAGATTTTTATTGTTGGGGTTATTTTTGTAGCACAGAGGAAATAAAACGTGTTGTCATCAAGTAAACGCATGCGTCTTTAAGAAACGCGCGGCTAATTCATCGCCGATGTCAGATGTGTGACAGTTGCGCTACAACGCATGAAATATCAAACGGACGGTGAGAAGAGAACGACCGTTGACTCCTAGAACGGGCCACAACATTTAGGCGGGTTTCGTGTGTGGCCCTCTGCACGATTTTATATGTTCTAAAACGGACGTAGAAACGCCGGTCGCGACGTCTGTTTACGCTCGTTTCACCCTGGCCTAGGTTTTCCTGTAGCTGTTGTTCTAGTTGGTAAAGTAAATACCGGTGTAGTGACATTCTGTAGGGACCCCTCTGAAAAGCATTATGCGGATCACTCTGTAATTGGGCGCAAGCCTGTTGAGGGCCCAGAACAAGAGAGGCATAATAAATATCTAAATAATGGTGGTCTATTTTCTGTTACTGCCATATGTTTCGTAGTTGTAATGTTGGTTGAGGCTATTTTGGGTTTGTGGCTGAAAAAGATAATAACTTGTTTGAACCCTGCGGTATGATAAAGTTGCTATTGTTTCCGTCCTTATCCATCGAAACCAGCTAGACTCATAACTAACGAATGCAATTTGTTTCAGGTGGTGAAGATGATGATGGTTGTGGTGGTGATATTTGCAGTGTGCTGGCTGCCGTTCCATCTATATTTCATTGTAACGTCGTACTATCCAGAAATTACAAACTCGCCGTACATTCAAGAAACATATCTAGCCATATATTGGTTAGCAATGAGCAATTCGATGTACAATCCAATCATATACTGCTGGATGAATGCCAGGTAACGATCTTTTTTGTTACAGTCCTAATCGATTGTGATGTACTTGATGATAACTGGCACCTCACTTACCTTACACATACCTATCCAGTTTTGAAAAACATGAAATTCCAAATAAAGTTAACTGATTGTAGCGATTTTTCCATAACATTAACGAGGCGCCATAAGTCACCGGCAATGCGGAATAAATGAGGATGTGACTCATTTTTTCTGAGAAACATGCTCCCTAGATTTTTCGAGAAGGTTTATTGTTTGCTATATTCGTGCAAGAAAAATTGAATTGTGTTTAGTGTCAGCCTTATCATCGATGTGGAAGTGATAAATAATGAAATTCGCCCCGTGTTATAAGTGTGGTATGAATTTAGCGTTGTAAATACGACTCCAAGTAAGTGAAAAGTATTGAATAGCATCATGATCTTTGATAGCATATAGGAAGTACCTCATCGACTCGCATCTGCAGTAAACACGCACATTTTTGTCTAGGTCTAGATTTCTAACATGTTCTGTGCCAGAATAAAATATAGTACCAAAATGAGCTTAATAACTTCCCAAATTATCGATTATTTAGGAAATGTAAAGTAAAGGCAAATATACGGGACTAATTCAAGATAAACCTTTGTCGATAATGGTGGTGTCAAAAGCAAAAATAGATAATACTTATACTGGTAGTTGCAGAACGCCCGCCGGTAAAAAGTACGGTTGGACATTTGGTATTGACCAAAACCTTATTTACTTCTTATTGTTGTATCTTAATACGTTGGAACGTTTCAACATCACGCTTGTGCCATATCATAAATTCTCCGTAAATTCTCTATTTTATGTAGGTATGTGGATGTTCTCGTCGTTCCCGATCAATTTTCTAATATAATGGGGCGAGAATACGATAAATCTCCAAAAATAAATTGCGTGATGTGATAGCAAACGTGTAAGGTAAGGTTGAAATTACACCTCGAGTAAAGGTTAATTTTTTCGTAATAACTTACAACAAGTCTGAATTGGTTATCGATTTATCCGGTGTAGACAAGTTACATAAATAATCTAATATCACACTTCATTTCAACCTTTTTCACAATGTGTTGAACATCTCATCAATCAAATGTCAGAACACAATCACAATATCGTTTCGTTGCCACCGTATGAAAAGTTTCCAATTTGGGTTGCACGACAATCACAATACATTTATTGGTAAATTTCGTTATTTACGTCCTTACTTTGCGCAGACTGCAAATTTAACTGTTTGCTAGGGTCATTGAAACAGATTTTGTTTAAAATGCCTACCTACTTTTCGAAGATGTGCGTGAACTTAATTTACCGAAAATTTAATGTATCAGAGAGGGTAAAGCTCATTACGCGGTTCCTCGCATAGTTCGTTCATTGATCGTTGTCGAGTTGCTGTAGAGCACGGTAGTCAGATCATTTTTTGCGCGATTTTGAAAAAAAGTAGCGCTTATACAGGGTGTCTTAAATTGAGTAGGATAACATGGCTACCTTTGTTATTACTCGTATTATACTTACAGATCCGGTTAAATTGGCAAAGTTGTGTAGTTTTTGATGCTAATGGATACTCCGATGCGATATTTTGAAAAAATAAATCGTTTCGTATAGATAATTGAAAACAAGTGTAAAAAGTCATTATGGCAAACATAAATGAGAGCGTATTTTCCTCCTAATAATATTAATGCTAGGACCAGGAAAAAATACAGGTAGGCACCTGGGTAGACACGAGATCTTTACCCCATTCTCTTTCAAATGAGCCGCCTATCGTCGAAGTCTATACAGTTTAATGAAAAATAGTACATATACAAACAAATTTTAAAATGGGCATTAGTAAAGTTTTACTTTTATTCGAAGTGTCTACATAATTATGGAACTTTTTATAAATGCTTTCGTAAATAGCATTGGAAATTTCATTGAATACCTTCATAAATAAAACATACAGCATGCGTAAACAGTAATTTTAAAACCGGTATTAGTTTTAGTTTCATTCAAAGTGCCTACATATGATATTTCATTCAACTGCTTTCATAAATAAGAAAGTTGCAATTGCGCATGCGCAAAACCAAATTTTAAAACTGGTGTTAAATTTGCTTGTATTGCAAGTGCCTATGTATTAAATTTCATTTAAATGCTCTCATAAATAAGGAAAGTGGCATTGCGCATGCGCAAAATAACATTTTGAAAACGTCGTTAATTTTACTTATATTGGTAGTGTTTACATATAAAGTTTCATGTAAATATCTTTATAAATAGAAAAGTTAGCATTGCACATGCGTAATTCAAATTTTTGACACTGCTCATGAGCAAAACCAAAACCCTTTCAAATGAAACCCATATCGCCCAATCGGTTCAGTGGTGTAGAAGGAGTACGTGTGACGGGCGGACGGACACTCATTACTTTTTCACCTTTTATTTTTCTTACATTTTTTATGCCATACTCCTAAAAATTCCGGTGAACTTATCACGTGAGTACGGTGCCCTCTTTCTATTTTTCCGTTGCACTGCGGATGGTACGCAGAGGTTCTGTGTCACTTTGCGCCATATATGCAGGAAGTTAGTGCTTGGAAAAGTGCAATTTTGAATTGCCGGCCTTGATCTAGAAAAATTGTCAGGGGTGTGCCAAATTGAGATACCCATCCAGTGTGCAATGTCTCTGCTACTGTTTGGGTTTGCGTGTCAGAGATCGAAAAAGCCTCTGGTCATCCGCTGACCTGCCAATGCATGTTAGACAAAATTTGGCGTCAGAAGGTGGTAGCGGACCTAATAAGTCTATGTGGATCGCTTGGAATCGTTCGTCTGGAGTTGGTAGTGTTTCTAAGGGTGACTTGGTGTGCTTTATAATTTTTGCTCTCTGGCAATTCAGACAAACACGCGTCCAATTTCTAATGTCTTTTTAGCGCATTTTTTAAGAATAAAAAAACATGCTATTGTTTGTGTTATCTCCGTCCATCCGGCCGGACCCACTTCTGCCGTTTCGAACTACTTCTAGGGGAATGATCCTAGAGTCCTGGAATTTTTTGCAGTAGGTAGCCTATACCTTGAAGGTGTGCCCAACGGCCATCAAATTTCGCTGCTCTTTCGATGCTCTTTTTGAAAGTAAAACGTGCATAAGTTTTACATACTACAACCAATTGGTCTAAGATTTTGCATACGCATGCCTTTTAATTTTATCTGTCGTTGTATTCTAATTAAAGGTCTCAACGAAAGGAACCTTTTTCTGCCAACTACTGCCCTTCTTTCTGTCCTCTTATCAAACTACGGGTGGGGGGGGGGGGGGGGGAGAACTAGTTTTATCCTTCATGGTACTCTAATGAAAGGTCTCAACGAAAGGAATTAATTTCTACCAACCATAACCGTCCTCTTCGATCTCTTATCGTGATCGGGTATATTCCCTTATACCTCAAGAACGGATTGTCGGAAGAGGGTACTCACAAAGGGCGATTGAGACGTCTGCAAGAAATATATCCATTGGTGATGTCAAACAAAAGCTATTTCGGTTAAAAAA
>NW_022170249.1:28603817-28609365 GCF_008802855.1 Photinus pyralis
CCATTGATAGGCTTACCACATGTGGCATATAGTTCAACTGGGTAAAGTTTGAACAAATCGATCCAAGCGTATGACAGTTACCGTGTTCACGGACGTACGGACAGACGGACACCATCGACCCCATATAAAGCTTGCATCGCTTTGCTCTGCCGATTAATAAAATTTTTGTAGTTCAGGCAATTATTGAGAGTCGTGAAGGTAATGTGGGACTAATGTACCAGTGCGCCAATTTACAAGTCAAAATGTGACACTTGTGGCTAAATGACGGCTTTTTTTAAAACTGAAAACGCCAACTAATTTAAGTATTTGATAACGAAATTACAAAAAATATCATAAAAATCACTTGGGTCTAATTATTTTAGCGTGTTTTTCATGAAAAATCCACGCGTAAAATTCGTTCGCCCGTCTGATGGTTTGAGATCTCAGCACTCGTACCTCGTAGAAAACTGCTTCTGTTATTTAATAGGTTTCAACGCGTGAGGTGGGCGAAATGAAGAAAGAATTTCGAATAAGTTTCTGTTTCTGCGTCAGCGCATCCAATTTTGTAATTTACTAAAATATTTTAATGACATTTTAAATACAGAAATGTTAGTACAGTAATGGTTAGGTATCGTATTCTGATGAATGTGTGGTACCTCCACGTAGAATTGGGGCCCTCACTCGCGAAAATTTAGAAAAATATAACCACTAAAACTATACTTTACTGATATTGATATTGGTTTGGAATTACCGTATTAGATATAATGTGCGATTTAGTGCTTTTAATCAAGCGCTTTTACTACTAAACCCACTCACAAAACGTAATTTTTCGCGTCAGATTACAGATGCTTGATACTGAATTAACGCAATTTTCATTATTTTTAAAATCCATTTTTTTAAATTTTGAATTATACACCGTTTTTAAAATAAGTGTACGGGCCAGATAAAAAGTTATCTGACCTAACGTCATTTTTTTACGGAACACCCTGCATATTTTAATCTAAAAAGAGATAATATTCAAACCTCTTCAAAAATATAATACTGAAAAAATTTGAAAAGTTCAAGATTGATTCAAAAAGATTAAAGATTTTAGAAAAGTCAATAAAATTCAATAATCTTTTTGAATTTTTTGTGTATTTTTACGGTTTGAACTTTTTTTAAATTTTTTGGTATTATTGAATCATTTTTGAATCACTGCAATCAACCTTTTTCGAATATCGAATATAATAAGAAAATTTAATATCTTATCAGACTGAGTGTCAACGAATTTATTAGACAAGCCATAATTTCGTACGTGAAAAGGATAGTTTCCACATATTATTCTCTTCCGTTCCGGTTTCACTGGAAGTGGTTCAGGTTTTGAATTTTGAAATGAAACACCCTGTATATTTTTACATTTTTGGATAAAAGTAATAAGTTAATATAGTATTCTTTTTTCGGAAAGTGACTGTCAAAAAAGGGTTGTCATTTGAAAATACTAGTTAAATACGACAATATATGACAATTTCTTTTATTTCTGTCTCTCATATGAGCCACTAAAACTTTGCGATTTTAATTTTCTGAGATCACTTAAGGTCCTTAGATTAGTTTAGTTCCGATCATGGCCACCTAGATGCAATATTAAAAGTAGCTCTAAAAAATCAAGTAGGCGTAAACAATTTTGAAAAGGTTACATTCTGATTCAGAATTGTCTCAGAAATCCAAAAATATAAAAATATACAGGGGGTTCCATTTAAAGATTCAAAACCTGGACCATTTTCGGTGAAACCGAAAGTGAGCGAAAAAAGAAAAATATGCCAAAACTCACCTCTTCACGTACCATTTACCTGTACCAAATGTCATTTTGATACACACAATACTTTGGAAATTATTGCTTGTCGAATATAATCGTTGACACCCAGTATATAGACGCTGGATCTAGCAAATTGATATAATCGTTGGGCCATTTGGATGTAGCCCCTCCTCTGTCTTCCTTTATTTATTAAGCGGTAAAGCAAAGAGATGCAAGCTTTATAGGGGAATCGATGGCAGGGTCGATGGTGTCCGTCTGTCCGTCCGTGAACACGATAATAATCGTCGAGGAAGTCAGGTCTATTGAGATATAGTCCCTCCTGTGTTTTTCGATAATTATTTCAAATTAATTAATTTTTAAGCATGAATTATGAGCGATTGAACCTCTGCTAGTGTTGCTCGAGTGATGTCTAAAATATTGCTAAAGTTGCGAAATTAATTATACATTTTTAAAGACTGTATCTCGAAAACTATTGGGTCTATAGAGACACTTCAGGTCTCATATTGTAGTCAATTTAGTCTACTTTGAACGCACTACGTAAGTATTATTGAAAACTAGTTCTTTTGCATGGTTAAAATTGCCAAAATCTGAAAAAAGTCGAAAATGTTGCCGTTTTTTCGATTCTTTTACTTCTGTCTCTCATATTAGCCACTAAAGCTTTGCGATTGTTATTTTCTCAAATCACCTAAGGTCCTTAGATTAGTTTGGGTCCGATCATGGCCACCTAGATGCAATATTAAAAGTGGCTCTAAAAAAATCAAGTAGGCGTAAACACTTTTGAAAATGTCACATTCTGATTCAGAATTGTCTCAAACTACCGGATTTGACTCACGGTACCTTCCCTTTCAGGTTATTAGACTAGCTGGTTCAAAAGAACCTTAAAATAATCCCGTAGGTATATGTGATAAAATTTTGCTTCTTTTGTGTGCCCTTTTATGAGTTTGTAAACTTGTTTATGAAAATTATCACTTCCTAAATGGTTATAGCAACGGAGGGTTACCAAAAAGGCGAGCAAAAAGGTGTTGAATACCATGGAATTTTATAACCAGAGGATCAAAATCGCCAAGGTTTCCAAAAATACTCCAAATTTGCACTAGATCAGGTCACCAGGATATTTTTTGCTAAGTTTAGAAAGTAATATATTTAGATAAGATTATTACAAGACTGTGTTAGGGTTTGTTTACCAAATAGGTAAGCGTTTACTTCCTAGTGAAATAAAATGGTAGTTTTCCACTATTGGACGCCAAAAGGAGAATCCTCCGTGCTGCAATGACAGTTCATAGGTTATGCAGACAACACATTAACTACACGAAGCAAACAAATGCAGAATATTACGGCTCGTTTGTCAAATTAATAATATGCAATTAATTATCCGATAAATTGGGATCAAGTGTGTGCTGGAAGACATAATAACCCCTCTTCGTTTGGCTGTAGCGGTAGATATACATACAGGTAACATTAGAACCCTTTGTAGCCGGCCAATTACGCACGCACAGCATAGTGACAATGCCCGGGGACGTATTACCTGCGTTACGTCACATCAATCGATATTTCATCGCGGTAAAAGGGTACAAAATTTCAGCGCACAGGGTTGCATTAGCTTCCCATTTACGCTCGCTCGTCAAGCAATCGTCGTCCAATGATTTTTACTCGAAATTATACTGTAACTTGCACTTGCTCGAAAATGTGTTCTTGTTGTTTGCATTTTGGCGGTACCCTACCCGTCTTTGCGGAATTAAATTTTTAAATCGGATCACGTGTAATGCGGTTAGAACGTACAAAGCGAAGTAGTCCGTCTCTGTAGGTATTTGGGGGTTGGGGTCGGCAGGCAATATGTGTAATGGATAACGGGCGGCGCTTGGGGGTGGAGAAAGAGCCAAGTTAACCGCAGCGCCAGTTCTCTGTAGTACAAATTTAGCCAGGATGTTACAGCACACCTTTCCGACGTAGCACAAAGGAACCACTTCTTATTAATCACGTGCAACATCCATTTTCATGTTTTCAACAAGAAAGCTCGACGTCGTTTGATCCTACACGATTTCTTTTCCTTCATTTTTTTTCAACCAATCAGTTTCGCATATTGATTTTTTGTACCTACGTGAAATGCAAATCAATAGGCACTTGTAAACCGGGGCCGGCCGTACTAAAAAGTGAAGGCTTTTCGCTACATATCCACACAATATTTAATTCAGTTTGAGGAGATCGAGAAAGATAAGTGATTCCATTTATATCAGTGGGTCCTATCCATGAGCCTCAAGTGTTTCTAATAAATTGTCGCACTATATATCCACTAAATTTATAAAGATGATTTTGAAATTCCTGGTTGATCATATCTTACACATTTGTAAAATGTGTCGTTTGAAAACTATATACCTTCGAAAGCTCCAAAATTGTTTACTCGCCACAATTAACACATAAATTAAAGAAAGTTGATGATGGTTAACCGGAGATGAAACGTCAGCCTTAAAATTTAAAACTAGCATCTTGCAGAAGGAAAAAAGTGGCCATATTTTGAAATATCTTTTTAACTAACTTCGGTAAAAAATAAAAAGGAATTTGCAAAATTTCGTTTTGTTCCGCATCCGCATATCTCCGGAAGTAGTCCGAATTTTTTCAGTTTCAAAACTACATTTTTGTAAGCATTAAAATACTTTGCGAAATTTAAACTACTTACTTATCTGTTACAGTTTCCGAAATCTCCATGGTGACCCTCGAATTTGAATCAGCCTGTATATAAGATCCATACAGGTTTTGATAAGCAGATTCCCAGTATAATGGAAATAGTTTCCTCCTAAGCTTATTTTTGTACTGTACTTTTAAATAGCACAGTAGAGAACTTTGTTCCAGAACTTTATTTATTGGTTTAGTTGCTCAGTTTTCGTCTTTTATATTGTTAACCGCTCTAGAAGAATGTTGCATTATTGCCTGGAAACGGTTAGACAATCATACTTTTATAGAAATAATTACTACTTAATATACTTATACATAAAGTATAAAAGGGTTCAATTTTGTGAGAAGTGAAATAAATTTGTTGCGCCAGAACAGCAAATAATGGACATTTCCCAAACTAACAAGCGAAAAAACAACAGTGTGAGTTTAGGCTTAGTAAATAATTTCAGTGGCTTTATATCGATGAGGAAAATGCTCGCCTTATTTTTAGAAAACGTGGTCAATGGAAACAAATTTCGAAAGAAAATTCAAAGGGCTGTAACTTTTGAACTAGTAGCCCAATCTTGGAACTGTTGGAAATTATGGATTCTACAGGTCACATTCTATTAGAAAATTTTTTTGCCGGGTCGATCTGAGACAATTTTTTTTCGGGCCTCAAAAAAGGCAGTGAACCTTCCTTTTTTACCAAAAAATCGACTACACCAAAATTTCTCGGGAAACCCCTTTTTCTTATTAATTTTGGTGCGTAGAATCCAAAATAATTCGTACTTTTTCGATTAGACTTCTTAATCAAAAGTTATAGACTAGAAACAAATTTCGAAAGAAAATTCAAAGGGCTGTAACGTTTGAACTAGTAGCCCAATCTTGGAACTGTTTGAAATTATGGATTCTACAGACCACATTCTATAAGAAAAAATTTTTCCGGGTCGATCTGAGACAATTTTTTTTTCGGGCCGCAAAAAAAGGCATAGTATAACCTTCCTTTTTTACCTAAAATCGACTACACCAAAATTTCTCGGGAAAACACTTTTTCTTATTAATTTTGGTGCGTAGAATCCAAAACAATTCGTACTTTTTCGATCAGACTTCTCAATCAAAAGTAATAGA
>NW_022170249.1:28609465-28627118 GCF_008802855.1 Photinus pyralis
ACTGTGGGCATGCGCAGTGTGCGCAATGCCAACTTTTTCTTATTTAGGAGATATTTGCTTTGAAATTTTAACCACAGACGCTTCTAGGTAAAGGCAAACATTCGCACTAGTAAAAATAATGTGTGGGCATTGCGACCACAGGTGGATGTGCCGTGGGGCATACTGCGGCAATGCCCAAATTTCTTATTTTATGGAGATATTTCTTTGAAATTTAACCACAGGCGCTTCTAGTAAAGGTTAAACATTCGCACATAGTAAAAATTGTGGGCATTGCGCAGTGACTGCCGCAATGCTAACTTTCTTATTTATGGGAGATACTTCTTGAAATTTAGCCACCAGGCGCTTTCTAGTAATGGCAAAACATTTTCGCACATAGTAAAAATTATGTGGGCATGACGCAGTGGACTGCACAGGTTGCTTCATAGCCAATTTCTTAGGTATGGTAATATTTCTTTTGAAACTTTGTAACTTATACTCCTCTCTCTCTTCTGGGACGTGGATGTGCTTCAATATGCAAGATTCGACATTTTGGTGTGCTTTTGGTGACGATGCTCGTTTCAATACTTTGTGTTACGCGTGCAATACCCACGAGTGGGTTTTGGAACATTTTTTTTTATTTTTTGGAAATGCGCTAAAAGTAAAAAGTATAGTATTTAACTCGTGAGAAAGGCATTATTCACTCAGATAAATTACGCCACTCGTCTTCGACTCGTGGCGCAAATCTTATCTTCGTGAATAATTGCCAACTTTCTCACTCGTTGAATAATATACTATTAATGGGTCTTTTTTGGTAATCTTCACCCAAAAGAATCTCAGAAACGCCACCTCAACTACGAAAATCGGTCAAAACCTTTGAATCTTGTCGGACGTTAAAGATATCATACAATTGGCCTTATATATGATAAATGAAACATGCTTCCCACACAGAAATTAGCTTTGGATATTATTTTTGTAATATTCACCGTCGGAAACCTCGTAAACGTCAACCCAAACGTAAAAATCGCTCTAAAAGCATATATTTCCTGAAATTTAAAAAAATGGCGCCATTTTCAATCCTAAGGGACGGAACTTCCGGCTCTGCGACTCAAATCACTCCAATAGGTCTAGGGAACATGTGCTCCAAGTGGCACAATTTTAATACGAAATGCCGAATAATACCAATATTTATCACGAGCCGCTCCCACTATTAGTTCGATAGATGATTGTTCTTCTTCAGAGGAAGTTTCCGCGGCAAACACTTTTTCCTGGATCCACTCGTAATTTTTTCCTCTTTTGTCGACTATTAAAGGTGGACTGTCCAGCTTCTCTTTGACTTCGTAATAAGTTCGTTAATGTATCGTTTACAACTTCGTGTATATTATTATCATTTCCTCATGGAAGTTTCTTTAACACTCGCTCTCCATTCAAAGGGAAAACACCAGTGGCCTCAAATCCATTGATTAGAATTCTTCTTATGGCATTCTCCTGAGCTTGGTTTTGATGTTTTGTCTGGACTGAATCCATTTTCTCTAGCGCCAATTTTATCAAAGCAGGAAACTGTTCCTTGGGTACAGTACCGTTGCGAGCGTTACCTAATTTCCATTGCGTTAAAATGCTACGCCAGGCTGTTTTCAAAGGCCTAAAAAAGGCAACGTCCAACGGTTGCAATAAATGAGTAACTGTTGGGTGGCAGGCACACAAACGAAATGTCATTTTCTTCACATTTCTTGATCACATTTACGTTTAAATGTGAGGCAAGATTGTTGCGCATGAGGCAAAATTGTTGACTCAAACCAAACGCTGAAAGTTTCCGAGTCGATCCAACCATGTTTCGTTCAAATCGATTCCAAATAGCTTTTAATAAAGACCTTCAAGTCCCGTTCTCCTAGTTGAAATCCCCAATCGGAGCATTTGAGAATTCCATTCACGAAAGCCCGTTCCTCGTCTGTATTGAAAACCGGCTTGCCTCCAGGCTTACAGCCCTTTGAATTTTTTTTCGAAATTGACTAAATATTTTGAAAGTATTTGAGTTACAAATACAAATACTGCTTCCATAAAAGTATTTAATTACAAAGTATTTGAATACTTTAAAGGATTTGAATACTAAAAAGTATTTACAAAATCGAATACTGCCCAGTTCTGGTATGGACGCTAGTAAACTTCCCGAATGTTAGAGGAATCTCTATAGAACATCCATTCTGAATGTATACAACATACATAGAATATCCTATTGAACATCTTTTGCATATTACAGGAATATTCATGATATATCCAGTTGTCAGTATACCAATATACATAGCATGTCTGATGCATATACGTGCATATACATAAGACATCCAAAACGTATATACTATGTATTATGTGAAGTCTGCCAAACTTATATCCCATGCACATACATCGGACATTTGCGACATACTTTTCCACATTCTATGGATATACAATATCCCACGTGGAATGTACATGGTATATGCAATGTATATAGATCTGCTATGTGGGTATTTCGGAGGATGGCCCGGGATTATTTCGGTAGTGGGGGGGAGGGGGGAAGTACCGGAAATTGGACCCATCTAGGATGCTGGTTGTACTATCTTACACGCTGGACCTTGGATCTTGGATGCTAGAGACCTAACTTATTGAAAACCATTTGTTGGTAAGTGGTGAAAAATTAAACAAACTGTTTTTAATTGGTAGGCATTTTGATCCTTTTCAAATTGCCTATTTTCACAGATGGAATAAAATGCAAAACTGACCTTCAAAGCTGTCCTTATTTACGTCTCCAATCGCTGACATAGCAGTTCCAAATCGCGCACCAGGTTTCTTGCTTCCATATATTTTCCTGGGACTATCAAGATTGCCCTGAAAGAAGTATCTTTAAATATGGTTACCAGTGGGGGGTTTATCTGTACCTCTCCTTTATTTTTGTAAAAGTAAACGCAACCCTCGTCCCACGTATCGGTGGTATACGTCGGCGCACCAACCAACAAATCAAAAATTCCCATCTGAGCACCAAGATCTGACGTAGCTATACCAAGTACGCTTCCTCCAAAGTACGACCCAAACTGCTCGCCAATGAATTTCTTGTGAACAATCAAATCTGAGTCTTCGTATTGCGGAAACTCGAACAACAACACCTACGAAAAACATTGGTGACAAATTCTTCACTTCCAGTTGCTTACCATTCCGTACAAATCTGCAGCTCTGGGCGATCCGGCAATAAACCAGAGATCGCTGTATTTCCGAACGAATCTACCCGAAGATACGCTATAACCTAGGTGGGAGTATTTCAAACCGTATTATAACATACCTATACTCACCGAAGTAAAAGTTGTCTTCTTCCAACGAGGAGATGTACACCGGATTGGGAACATTAAAGCTGTACAGGAGTTGTCTTTTGTGACGCTGGTGAGTATCTCTGCGTTGAATCTGCAAGTTGCTCGTATCTTGGAAGGCGACCTGCACGATTGAACCTCTCCAACCTAACACGCCCGGAGCTCCCAGGAGCAACCTGCGTTGCCTCTAAAATTGCTTTGACGACAAGCGGAAATTTAAATTGACGCTTACCGTCACGTAGTGCATGGCAAAACCGAGCTGACCCATTGCATAATAATACTTCACGACCTTTGCAAGTGTATAGCCTTGCTTGCCTAAAACATCAGCGATTGTTAATCGAGAGATTTGCGTCGAATGCGCGTACCAGCATTTAATAACGGCATGTAGCGTTCCCAATCCGCCGTGATGTTGGAGGAGGTGGTCATTCCGTAGCAAATTCCGTTTGCCAAGTAGTGCTGCCCGTATCTGTCGCTCCTGTCATTTTTCCATCTGGGGCTACATACCTACGGAAATTGGGGTAATAAGAGCCGCGCAACCCGTTTTGATTACCTACATATAAAGGATCGTCCACGTTATCTCCTCCCTCTACAGCGGCGCCCATCAGACCGTTGTCTTTTAAATCTTTGAAATTGTATCGGTTGTCACCAGATTTCACTTCGGTGTTGCCTGAATTAACGAAGATTATTTTAGAGACGTGGCGCGTTTGGCTCCCTTACCTTTCGATTCAATCACGTACTGCTGACATGATGACGAAGTGCCAATATCACATTTATAAAGAGCTCCTGGTACCCCTATTGAGTTGTGGACAGCGTAAGATGAATTTGAGTTCGGGGCGCCAACTATTACCCTGCAATGAAAAACCATTTTTTATTTTTAGATCGCTTTGCAGGTTTTAAAACTTTTTCGATTTCGCATTTCATTTAAATATATGGAAATTTACATTTGTACCGCTTCATAGGAAACGTGGACGTAAGTAGATCTGGCGATAAATGAAACGCTTTTGAAATTAAAACATGGGCTGGGTAGATACGATATTGTGTTACCAGTTCTATTAACTGATTTGACGGAGTCGTGGGATGACCTAAAAGGTATGTAGATGTGTGGCGAAAAAGTGCACTTAACGACTTCACGAGGTTCCGTTTCAGAACTTGACTTAAAATAGCCAACGAAGCAGAAAAGTCGGGCACTCTTAGTTTTACTTCGATATCGGAGGCTACAAAGTTGCCTCATACGATGACTTATGTAATAATACACAGGGTGTTCCATATCAAAGTCACATTTTTGTTATCATCTGAAAAATGCGATGTGGTTTTGTTTTTTTAAATGCAGATTTGAATTCATTGGAAAAATACGCAATTTTTATTTATATATATACTTGGAAAGAACCTATAAATACCAACGGTTATTAAAAAGCACAAAATTTCATAACAAACAAAATTTGCCGAGGAAAATGTAAAACACTGATTAATTCACAGTTTTTTTGGGACACCCTATATATCACCACAGGATATATTTTCCTACATTTTCCTTACTAGCTATGAAGTTAATTAACCAACTCTTACGTATATATAAGTAATAAATTATGGAAAACAATTTAATACTAAATAGCACACAATACAATAGATAGTGGCGCCATCGTGCTGTATTTGTGAACTAGTGCAAAATTCGGCCTGGCAACATCCCGAATCGGATTCAACACATTTTTTTACATCTAAAAAACCATGTGGCCAAAATGGCTCATAAAATGCCGTTAGAACTAATAAACAAAGTCGTTTTTCGATTTGGCCACTTAACTATTTCTGTGGGGTTTTGCATAGTTAGGTAGAGAATTTAAAAAACGCCCCCTATCAACTGTGTAAATTTTCTGCTTTCACTAAATGTACACAATTCGGAAACATTTCTATTCTGTACAATATTACCCATAGCACGGTTGCGTACTGATTTTTCGAGTCTAAAACCTTTAGGGACCGTATTTATAAGAACGTGATGGCCCACCCTAGAGCTGGAAGGGCCCCGCCAGTTACACATTTTCTTATAGATTTTGGCCTGTAGAAATCCGTAATCTCTTAACAGTTTGAAGATGGGGCCACTAGATCAAAAGTTACAGTCCCTTGAATTTTTTTTTATGAAATAGGATTAAAAAATGATAGCACGAAGAAGACTTACAGGAAGAAGGTGGTGTAACGGTAGGATTTAAATTTTTTTCTATTTTTAGAGAGTTGGGTGTAACGGGTGTGAATATTTTCAATTACACATAATGCTTTTTGGCCCGGACGTAAAGGAATGAAATTTTGTAATTAATTGTATATAATGTATATTAGGTTTTGTAAACGTATCATTTGTTGTAAGTTTAAATTTAGAATGGAGGGAATGTACTTTGGACGGACAAAGGTGTAAATGAGTAGCGGGGAGAGAGACAGTAAATTTTAGTCAGTGCGAATTAAGTCGTTGTGGAACTCGCATTGTAAGCGCAAGTTTTTAACGAAATACTAAATTATTAAAAAAAGGCGCCTAAAACTATTGTCGTTTTAGGACAATAATACCCAATCAATAAGTGTGAATTAAAGCGAGCTAATCGTATCACCATTTACCTGCAAATATAACAAGGTGGAAATTTCCTAGAAGGAGCAGTGACGATCTAAATAAAAATCAAGTTACTGGAGTCCATTTATTCGAGGAGACTGCAGCAGAGGGTTGCAGATTTCAAAGCACCAGGACGTGGCCATCAAGTTCAACAACTCCAGCTGAATCAAGAGACTTCATTCATAAGGTAAAAGACAATATTCCTTTATACTAATTTTTATCCAACGGCGTACGTATTTTAAAACTTGCGGTCATTTTGCATGGGAATTAATGACAATTTATTTACGAACTTCGAATTAACCCCGGAGACTGATAAGTCCTAAAGTATTTCAAACGCACACCGAATTATGACAATTTTGCGTAATTCCTCCAGGCATATTAGAGTATCAATTTCGGTAGTAATATCTTGCCCAAATTTTGATTACTATCTGTTGAAATTAATGAAGGACCTACGAAGATCAAAATGAACTTAATTATTCCCTATTATTTACCTGAGCGAGCTGGAAGTATAAAAGTATAATTAAGGTAAGTTCCGAAATACTTCACACCGACATCGACCCCGAGAAACGAAGGATAAGAAGAATATACACGGTGAATCATGGATAATTTGTAACCGTCCGTTACATGGGTAAAGTTAACATTTTTGTAACTTGGGGGGGGGGGGGGGGGGATTTCATATCACAAACAATTTACAGGTCTCGATTTTGGAATTCTCAAGTAATATTCGGCAGCCGTTACGGATTTGAAGTTTGTCTTTTCTGCGTCATTTGATTTCTATAACACATTGTTTTTTAATAGCTTTGGGATCAAATTTATTTAAAAAATCTAGAGTGTAAACTTCGCCACTATTTAAAAAAAACAGTTAGAAAGCCGTTAATGACAAAGTGTTACGGTATGCAGTAGAACCTCAATAATCCGAACACGCTGTAAATGTAACCTCGCTAATCCGAAAAAATTCGGGATGATCCGAATAAAAGTGCGAACGCTCCACAATTCGCTCACTAAAACGTACACACGCGCTGAGCGTTTTGATATTTATTTTATTAACAACCTCTGGTCCCAATTAGTTCGGATTAGCGAGGTTTTACTGGAAAACTGTTCGATTGCTTGCTATCTAAAAGAATGAAAAAGGTTTTCGCCGCAAGGCGCATTTTCCATGAATCGATCGGTACTTCCCGAAAGGGCATAATAATGGATTATTTCTGTGTACAATGAAAACAAGTTAAGGCAAATTTATAATATGCTTTAGATAAAAAAAAGTAAGCGTTGCGCAGTCGCACACCTGATTCAAATATGCGATATGTTTGCCTTTAGTAGAAGAACTTTTTATTAAAATATCAAAAAAATATCTCAATAAATAAGGAAATAGAAGAGTCGTGGAGGGAGCCTGGAAAGACACCACAACGAAAAAGTTTAAACTGGAGAAGTAAAGTCTCTTTTCGATTGTAAAACATAAATACCTATTGTTTTTTTTTCTTGTTCCGTTCCCGTGGGAATTTCGAATGGTGTTTCAGTAGGTACATCAGAAACCTTCGCGGGCATACGTAATTGATACGTTTGACCATCTAGTTTGTAGTCTCACTTTATGTGGACGATATGGATTCTTATAAATTAATTTTATTTTTCATGGAATTCTAATTAAAGGTCTCAACGAATGGAACCGTTTTCGTAAATTAAAAAAATTAATCGCCTTAGGTGAGTAATTGTAGCGCATTTGCCATGAATTGATCAGTACTACCCGAAAGGTCATTTAACGGATTATTTATATGTACAAAGGAAAATAAAATAATAAACTTGGCATTGCGCCATTTGTGCGTGCGCACACCTTAAAATGCGACCTGTTTGCCTTTTCTAGAAGAATTTTTAATTAAGATTTCAAAAAATGTTTCTATAAATAAGAAAGTTTACATTGCGCAGTTTGCGCACGCGCACAATCTGATTTTTGCAATATGCGATATGCTTGTCGTTATTAGAAACATCTGTGTTAAAATTTCAAAAAAATATCTATAAATAAGAAAGGAGATATTGCACTTGCGCAAATTAATTGCCAAGATTTTCATTATTATTTATGGACATAAAATTGGAAGCAATGGAATCCTTATGTCCTTTGGATGAATTGCTGCTATTATCGCCATCAGCTTGGGTGTTATTCAATTTTTAAAAAAACGTATCAATGTATTTGCAAAAAAAATGTCTATATGGACTTCTTGTTAAAAAAATAGGTGTGTGTTTTATATTCCGGTTTTGGTGTAGTGCATATAGAGTAGTGATATAAACCGTATAACGTGACGTGTTATCTTTCCGTATTTAAAGGATCCACCACTTCCACCATACACAATCACAATTAGACATCTCTGTCTCTGGAGACCAATCCTTGCCCAGGTTCAAAATCTGGCAAGCCTAGAACGAAAGCTATTTGAAAGTAGGAGGTGTGACAAAATGCTCGATAGCGATATACGGAAGGCGGGAAGGAAAGAGGCGAAAAAAAGACGTGTAGGTAATGTCTAATTTTGAAGGTATAAACAAAGTAATGAAGAAAATGGTCCTATTGGTCGTAAAGAACGGTAAACGGGTCTTTAAATGGGTCTTGAAGGTGGCGTGAGTTATTTTGAAGTTTTAAAAAGAAGCAAAAGAAGACGTAGAGTAGGTATCAGTAAGGAAAGTGTTCGTGAATATATTGTATCCTCTCGAGGGTAACATTTTGAGATGAAAGCTGGGTTGATTTTATCGTGGCAGGACTTTGAAACTAAAATTACTCCTGAGTGACGGGTACAATGTCGATACACAGGAAGAAGCAAAAACATTGTTGAGCCCTGGACCAATAGCGAAGATTGAAGAATGGGCGAACACTGAAGAAACTGTATTTTTATTAAGACAACAGAACTCGTAGTAGAGGTAGTAAGGACAGGGCTGCAATCTACTACTATTACCGGAGATATAATATTTTAAGGGCAGCATCATCGCATGTTATAGTTTTTCTCGAGATTGTTCCTAAAATAATTTTGATACCTAGGTATACCACAAAATCTTTTTGCCTATAACTTTTTATTCAGAGGTCCAATTGACAAAATACGAGACGTTTTGGAATCTACGAAGCTAAATTAATAGGAAAAAGTGTTTCCCCGAAAATTTTTGAGGTGAAAAACGAGGCAAAATTGAACACAATGACAGTATTCTGAGGATACAGCTTTTTGAAATCCTACCAACACGAAATAATATCATTTTCAAACTTGGCAACCCTCTATCTCATCATGCACTTGGAAAAGTTCCGGAGATAATAGCGCGATATCTGAGATGAGCTGCGGTATCAAGCGGAAACACTCGGTATCCCTGAAGGTATTCCATTACTTCCTAATAAGACTTACCTCGAAACGTCGCCCTTCTGCAGCAAAAGAGAATATCCAAAGTACTTCTCGCCACTACCGACGCTGATGAGATCAACGAAATTCAAGTCAAAATTGAAACTGTCACATACTCCGAGAATAATTAAAATTGCATACGCGCGTACAGACACCATGGCTGTAAAACTACAACTGAAAGAACGCAAAAAATAATTATTAAATTAAATATTCATCGTTATCCAAATAATTCAGTGGCGCGACCGTCTCCAGGATGGCAGCATACAGTCTGCGTGCGTAAGTGATGTGTACTTCAGGATGTTTTTATTTGATAAAAAAATCCGACTGATAAGATACAGTAATGATGATAAATGATTTATAATTTGACTCATCGGCTCGGTTTTGCCAAAGAGATAATTGTCGGATTTTAAGCACGCCACTGGTACTAACAATGAAATCACGCTTTCCCGCAAAGTGATTCATTAATGAGGGTGTAATTAGTCGGTATTTTTGAAATCGCGAATTTCCAAATAATTTTTGTCAAATAAAAGGAAACGGTTAACAACCTATTAGCGCAATTTGCGTTAAACGTTTTATGTACCGACAGGTAATTTTCCTCAATTTTTTGACTGATTTTTAGGCTTTAATTAGAAGAGAATTTTTATCTTCTTTGTCCAAGGTGGGAATCAGTTTAGGAGGTGTGATCATTTTATTATTCTTAACGTATGGGCTTGTACCATTACTCATTATTACACATCTAAATCAAATAAGTAATGAATAATACATACTTGCTCTGAATTTATTAAATATACTTGAGGTACAGTGTTACTGTTTATGGATTGTTGTAGCATTTAGACCCGCACTCCCAGACTCCAGAAGTAAGAGTTTGGTACTCTTGTGCAGAATCTGCAGATAAGACGCATTTTTTTAAATCGAAATATCTTAGTAGATGGTTGGGTTATAAGGGGAGGAGGCTCTTTACACACAAACATTTAAAGACTGGTCGTTTTTTAGTCGCCTGGTACGACACGCAGTGCCTTCTGCTGTTATTCTACTATCAGCCCCTATACGGGGGCATACATTTAGAAGACTACACTATCGAAATATCCATACAAATTTAATGAACATTTAAAAAAAATTGCAAAGAATAAACTACACTAGCGGGCTCCCGTTACATTTTTTTTAGAATCAAACGTATAGCTGGATGCAAAACTTGATACAACATACCACTTTCTTCCTAGACATGACGAAGAACAAAAAATTGATACTTCACAACTAAATATTAATAATATTCTAATTGTCCACTATCTGGTAATATCATTGTTAGGATACTAAAGAAATATGCTATTTTGCTCATGCATACCTGTCACCTTACTTTCTTTTAGCTTCCGCATGGACATTTATATGCATTATATTCAAACTAGAATTTGAAATTGCATTCTATAATTCGTTTCCGTTTGCATATTTCGCAGTGAATACCCACATAGCAGACCTATATACATTGCATATACCATTGTACGTTCCACGTGGGATATTGTATATCCATAGAATGTGCAAAAGTATGTCGCAAATGTCCGATGTATGTGCATGGGATATAAGTTGTATACATTCAGAATGGATGTTCTATAGAGATTCCTCTAACATTCGGGAAGTTTACTAGCGTCCATACCAGAGCTGGGCAGTATTCGATTTTGTAAATACTTTTTAGTATTCAAATCCTTTATTCAAATACTTTCACAAATATTTACTATAGTCAATTTCGAAAGAAAATTCAAAGGGCTGTAACTTTTGAACTAGTAGCCCAATCTTGAAACTGTTTGAAATTATGGATTCTACAGGCCACATTCTATAAGAAAATTTTTTATCCGGGTCGATCTGAGACAATTTTTTTTTCGGGGCTCAAAAAAAGGCAGTGTATAACCTTCCTTTTTTTGCCAAAAATCGACTACACCAAAATTTCTCGGGAAAACACTTTTTCTTATTAATTTGGGTGCGTAGAATCCAAATCAATTCGTACTTTTTCGATCAGACTTCTCAATCAAAAGTTATAGACTAGAAACCAATTTTGAAAAAAAATTCAAAGGGCTGTAACTTTTGAACTAGTAGCCCAATCTTGAAACTGTTTGAAATTATGGATTCTACAGGCCACATTCTATAAGAAAAATTTTTCCGGGTCGATCCGAGACAATTTTTTTTTCGGGGCTCAAAAAAAGGCAGTGTATAACCTTCCTTTTTTTGACAAAAATCTACTACACCAAAATTTCTCGGGAAAACACTTTTTCTTATTAATTTGGGTGCGTAGAATCCAAATCAATTCGTACTTTTTCGATCAGACTTCTTAATCAAAAGTTATAGACTAGAAACCAATTTCGAAAAAAAATTCAAAGGGCTGTAACTTTTGAACTAGTAGCCCAATCTTGGAACTGTTTGAAATTATGGATTCTACAGGCCACATTCTATAAGAAAAAATTTTTTCCGGGTCGATCTGAGACAATTTTTTTTTCGGGGCTCAAAAAAAGGCAGTGTATAACCTTCCTTTTTTACCAAAAATCGACTACACCAAAATTTCTCGGGAAACACTTTTTCTTATTAATTTTGGTGCGTAGAATCCAAAACAATTCGTACTTTTTCGATCAGACTTCTCAATCAAAAGTTATAGACTAGAAACCAATTTCGAAAAAAAATGCAAAAGGCTGTAACTTTTGAACTAGTAGCCCAATCTTGGAACTGTTTGAAATTATTACTTTTACTCCCCTTAAATTTGTATATAACAATAGAAATATAAAAAAAAGCTAACCCCATACAAAGTATAACTTGATTTTTTAAGTAGCATTAAGACTTTTATCTAGTATACTATTTTCGAATACATTCTAAAGTATTTGAATACTTATTTTTTAAAGTATTTGAATACTTTTCAATGTATTTGTATCTAGTATTCGCTTGTGCTGGACGTATAAGTATTTAGTATTCAAATACTTTTTGAAAGTATTCTGCCCAGCTCTGGTCTATACCTTCATAAATAAATTCTTTTCACGGAGTTTTTGTTTATGAAGTCTCTTAGTGTACAATTGAAAATGTGCTTAAGAAATTATTATTGTTTTATTTAACACTGTAGTCTTGAGTCATTTTGATCGTGTTCTTGTTCAAAAATCATTACTTTCACTGTCAAAATTAGACAAACAAACTCATTAACAACTCGCAGAATAACACTCCTGATTTTAGAAAAATGAGCTGTATTTGCAATAGCACCTTACTATCTTCATCGCCGTAATTCACAGAAAATGAGACGCTAACGTTTGTAACGTCGGTAATACAGAACACGCATGTATCAAATCCAAAACGCATATACATAACATATAATCCCATGTATATACCTACATAGCACATCCAAAATGTATATTTATAGAATTATCCATACTGAACATAAAATACATATGCCTATCCTATAATGAAGATACATAGTATATACATAAGATGGACAGGATATTCCCTGTACATTATGGATTTAAAATGTATATACATAAGATATCAAATGCTATGTGGGTAAGTGATGTTTCAATAGTAGGGTCAAGACCAAGGAGATATAGCATAGCATCCTTGGGTCAAGACAATTAGTTAATTAATATTGAAACGACTTTATGCGAAACAAAATTGCAGGTGATTAAAAGTTATAGTGCAAACTCCGGGTAAATACCCTCTATTTACCTACACGGAATAGTAATTGAAAATGTATCCCAATTCTAATTAAAACACCTGATAGTACAATTGATTATTATCAACGGCATCAAATGATACGGGCCCAGTGCCCCAGTCAAATACTAAAAGTTTCCCGTAGCCAACTTCCCCTACAACCACAATAAACTAAATTGGATAATTGTAAAGATGTGTCACGAATAAAACAATTATTCAAATTTTTTTACATAAAAGACGCTTCAGTTATGTATTCGGTTGCATATACTTGCACTTCGTCAGATTGACGCGATCGCCGAAAATGACGTGCAGATTTTTCCTGACGCTCGCATTTCTTGCAGTTTGCTTAGTTGCCTTACGCGAAGGCAGTCCGATCCATCAACGAAATAGACGCGAGACCAATACGAAAGCGAACAATGAAGAATTTGAAAAATTTTTCCTGAAGGCATCCAAATCCGTACCACGAATTGGAAGAAGAGGATCTTCGGTATGTTCATCTTTAGTGATTCTTATTTTGGCACGTTTTTCAAACTTGTAGAACGACTTTTACCCAATGGACGAGGAAAAGTTTTCATTCTTTAGATATCCATTCGTTCATCAACCCAAACGGTCGATGGGAAAGGGGATTGACGGTAAGTCGCTTGGTCAAAATGAAATCTCAAAATTTACTTTTAGCGTCAATTTGGGCGGATATCGATACCATATTTGAGTTTAATCCACAATTACCGAGGATATTGGAGTATTTATCCAGTCTTCCACGCGACCGCCCGCAGTACGATGCTTTACATGCCAAGTTAAAAAGTCCACCCCTCGATGGAAGAAAGGAGCTTCTGGAATATAGACTTCAAGAAGAAGTATAAACGAATCCCAGAGAATCGGGAGGGAAGGGTGTACTTATCTCACATGTTCTGCGTTATTAGTTGAAGTTCATTTATTTCATTGTAGCGTAGGTACACACGTTGTACGTTAATAAACAATTTAATTATTTTATGAACTTAGCTCCTGCACCGTTCGAATTCGCACTGACAGGTCTTTGGTTCGCGTTATTTAAATCAACAAGTTAAACCGTCCCCAAGGATTGCGGTAATTCTTCTGAAGGCCCTCAATTAATAATTATTGTCTTAATACGGACACGTACAAAACATTGAACGTAAATGTATTATTTACTTGACAATAACTTAAATTGAATTATACGCGTTCAGGATGTGCTTCACCGTAAAATTACAAAAAAGTGGAAAACGGGGCGTAATTTGGGATGGAGCGATATAGCAAGTAATGAGTAAAGTGTTATTATGCGTGGGCTGCCATATTATTATTGACCCACAAGGTTCGTTTATGATTTATATTTGGCTCGCTGTTAGATGACAACATAAACATAGAAAAACTCCAATTTCATGAAATTTGCACCAACTTAGCACTACCGGGGTTCAAAATTACCACTGCGCAAGTTAGGGTGCAAAAACACATCACTGTTCTATGGAAGTGTAGCGTATATGCCAGAAAACCTGATAAACATAGGTGCGCCGTGATAGATTAGTCATCGGCGATCAAGAACGAAGGCGGATGTAACGAGAACATTCTAGAATAGTCGGATGCGTTCGAGATCTTCCGAAAAAGAAGCCCGTTTGCTACATCAGCCAATCGAATTGCGTGTCAGTGAGTTCCAATTTCGACGCCGCAGTAATAAATAGTTTATTATGTGTAGTCTTGAGTGATAAATACTATTTTATAGCTGTTATCAATCAATTCATTGCGTTACAGAATTGTATTACAGAAATTACTTTTGAATGTACAGTGTCCCATTTTTACGGTGTCAATACGCCTTGTAAATTTTTATCTGTTTCGATGTCATTTTTTAACCTCTGCATGGCAACCTATTCACTACCTATTTGGCTTTTTGGCAATGTTGCTAAATTATGAATTTTTTCCCATCCCACTTCGATAAATTGTAGAGACCTTGATATTAAACTGTTTTTTTGATCAATAATGTTAATCTGAATAACACTAGCGAATCTGTGTTATCTTGGAAATTGCATATATGTACCTTTATATTCATTTGACCGTGGGGTAATTATGAGAGTGAAAATATACGAATACCGCTAGGAGATTATCCATATCCAAAACAGTATATAATATTATTAATAAAATTGATGTACTTTGGGACACATATCTGTAGAAAGACCAACTGTAATTATATCTGGTAATACCTGCAGATCAATGTGTTATATTTATGCCACTGAAACATAGATAAAGAATACCATACAAATGCGTAATTGCCTAACCAATCCATTCTATATTATACTCTAATAAAGGCATCTACTATCAGCACGAGTGTTTGAGACATAATTAAAATAGATGCCCTGCCTTATAAAACCGAGAATGCAGGTAATTATAGTTTAAGTTGTTAGCGAGAAAATGGATAGCTACTAGATCAAAAGTTACAGCCCTTTGAATATTCTTTCGAAATTGGTTTCTAGTCTATAACTTTTGATTGAGAAGTCTGAATAAATGGCAGTTCAAAATGTACGGAGTCTTGCAAGATCTGTAGAGCAATTGTAGTTTAAAGGCCCGGTTTTTGAATAGATAATTTAAATACAACAAGTACTAGTGCGCCATCTCTATGGCAATCGATACACTTTCTAATCAATTATAGTTTTAGAAGTCTAGTTGAGATGTCGCCACGTACGCACCTTCTTTTAAAATTTTATTTGAATTTATGCGATTAATAGCAGCGTTGCACTTATTATTCCTTAAATGCAGTGCCGTTTTTAAGTTTTTCGGGTCCTGGGCCATTCGTTCGTGGAGGCCCTCCTTACCCTCAATAAAAACGGCAGATTGGGGAGATTCAAACGTATCCCTAATTTGAATATGGGCATCGATATTTGTGTAGCCTGGTTTGTAGGCAACACATCATGCTCAATGAACAGAAAACATTTATTTTTGCAATTTGTAACTTCTTATGCATAGGAGTTTATTTAAAGCCCTTGGAAGAACAATTTCAATAACAGATACATTAAACTGAACCGTTTACAACAACTTTCACACGAAGATCGCACAAACAACAAATTTTTTCGTGATTGCAAACTGCGTAACACTTTTGCCTTATTTCGCTGCCAATTTCACTACCGTTTCTATAACCGTAGTTCTATCAAATAAACTCTAGGCTCAATTCTTTAAGAAATAGCTTCGCACCATCGCCAGCTGCTGCAATCATGTAATCGTTCCGATTTTAACCTTGAGAAGTTTGAATTGCATTAGAATGGGTTTTCTGCGAGTTCTCCACGGTGTCCTCCTGTTTTGGTTACAAAGCATTTCCCTTTTCAATTTGTGTTGTCTGAATTGAATGCTAATGTTTCTCATCCATCGAGAACTACGTCTTCGATTGCACGACCCAGAGCGAACAGTATCATATTCCGCAAAGGTTGAGTCTGCCGCTTTCCTGTCACTCCCAGTAGCCAGTTCCCTAATTTAAACCTGTAAGCGAGAAAGGAATGATAACAAAGTTTAATTTTTGACTGTAAACAAACATTCATTATGCATTTGAGGTTAAAACTTCATATATCTATGGTTTTTTATCCAGCGCTCTGACATCTAACGTTAGTTTCATAAAGTACAATAAAAATAAAGTGTGGCGACATCTTTGAGGTGTAAGTTCCAACTAAAATAATGGTGGTATTAAGTTTCCTGCATTTAGCGATAAAATGTTAGTCCCCAATAATAAAGACAGATGTCAGCATAATGTATTCTGCTTTGATTATTTCAAATATTAACCAAAAACTCCGGCAAGGCTATAAACATTTTGGGATTTGTGCCTTTCGCAGTCAAAGGAGTAAACCACGTAACTCGAAAATTAAACAGTTCGCTCCTGTATTATAGCCTATTCCTTTGCGTCATAGCGTTTTTGGAATGCCAAAGGACAGGGCGGGTAAACGGACGGCCGTCCGTATACCTCTTCGGTATACCTATAGGTAGGTACCTAGATTTTTGACGATTTTAATAAAGTAAATTCGCCATACACGAGTTAAATCGTCATAAGAGTACAACGCAATAAATAAGAATTTTAAATCGGTGATCATTTTAAAGACTTGAAAGTTAAGTTTAATGTGAGTTAGGTTAGATACAAGATTTGTAAAAATTTAAAACACCCAAACTAATCTGAACTAACCTAACTACGACTCTAACCTAACCTTCAATCAACTCCTTGAACATTATCATGATACCAGATTTTTGACCTAACCTAACTAGCACGCTAACCTAACCTCACTTAAATTTTATTTTAACCTTCTATCTCCCCGCACATTATATTCTCCTGATACCAGATTTCTGAGCTAACCTAACTAGCCCGCTAACCTAACCTCACTTAAATTTTATTTTAACCTTCGATCTCCTCGCACATTATATTCTCCTGATACCAGATTTCTGAGCTAACCTAACTAGCACGCTAACCTAAACTCACTTAAATTTTATTTTAACCTTCGATCTCCTCGCACATTATATTCTCCTGATACCAGATTTCTGAGCTAACCTAACTAGCACGCTAACCTAACCTGACTTAAATTTATTTTAACCTTAGATCTCCTCGCACATTATATTCTCCTGATACCAGATTTCTGAGCTAACCTAACTATCACGCTAACCTAACCTGACTTAAATTTTATTTTACACTTCGATCTCCTCGCACATTATATTCTCCTGATACCAGATTTCTGAGCTAACCTAACTAGCACGCTAAC
>NW_022170249.1:28627218-28627751 GCF_008802855.1 Photinus pyralis
TGCGCCTTATGTAATAGCAATATCACCCACATATTGTACTCGCGCCATAGTAAATAAACAATTTTTGTCCTTGGCTGTCTTCTCATTATCCGTTGCATAATCATTTCATTTGTTTAAAATGTGCTCGCTTACACAGAATCAAAAAGTAAAGAAATGTGATCTAGATTTCAAGGTCACCGCCTATGACAAAACGTTATGCTTCTGAAGACAACTGCATTGCAATATTGCGAGCGCACTTTCTCTACGTGCACCACTAACATTCTTTCTTGGCAATACCGGTACCAACATTCATTTGACTTGGGCTAAATGAGTTTTATAAATAGCGTTTAATTTGTACCTACTCGTACAATTACTTAATTATTATTTTTCACCACCAGGCAACATATACTTGTAGCGTATTTTTATCAATTGTAGTGATAGTCTCAGATCGACCCGGAAAAAAAGAACAAGTTAAAAAGTAATCGTAAACGATTTACATAAAGCGCATTTCCACTTGCATTCATTTCCCATTTGTAAGATGCAACTTCTGTTAA
>NW_022170249.1:28627851-28662443 GCF_008802855.1 Photinus pyralis
TTAAAATAAACTTTAGTAATTAATTGCAGCATTTGAAAACCTGGCAATTAGAGTCCTTACGAAAGTTTCGGCGGAATTAATTTATAATAAGCTCTTTGAACAATAGCTGCGAAAATTTATCATCTTTGTATCTCAGTTTCCATTTTTTATCGATTTCTATCTACTGCTCAGGCTTCCGACAGGATAAAAAAATAATGAAATTTTATGCTTATAGTACATTTTTATAAAGTACGGCGTTACAACTGAAAGGCAAATTACTTTTAGCATGGCGAATTCTAGCCTTTATCTCGGTACAGTACTGTAACGTAAATTTAATTACGTAGGGTATATTTATATACAATTAACTAACAATAAATTTATAACAGTGTTAAAATGGATTAATTTATCACAGTAATTATTATTTATCACTTACAATTTATAACATAACACAAGCGTATCGAAGTTGGAACTGAACTGAAATACGCTCTAATCTGCTTATGCTCTGCAATGTTCTAGAAACATATAATTTTTCCCGGAAGCATTACGCACATTCGCTCTTTATCGCCCACTAATAATAATAATAATAATCATCTTTATTTAGGATAAGGAAAAGCCACAAGGGCCATTTATCCCTCCTCTACAAGCTTAATCATATAAATGTAGTTAAAGTTCATTAAATAGTAAGTACATAAGAATATAGATAAGTAGATAACATCAAAGAGAAAGAGTATATATACATTGATTGCAGTGGTATGAGTTATCTTTCATGGTGCCTCCATGTCTCGTACATGTGATTGTTGTATTATTTTGCCTACTATTTGTTTGATGTTTAGTTGCTAATATCTACAGTAACGATGCAAGTGTAGAAACTTGATTATTTTTTTGTCGATCATTTATTTGTCTTATCGTGTATATCTTCCAATTGGCATGCACAAAAGCAATTTACCTACATAAAACAAACAGATATTGATTGCTTGATTAATTATTACGATCAAGTTTATCATAATTTAACAAAGAAATTAAACAATAACATTTTCTCGTGCTATTCAAATGTATCCTAGCTAAAGCACAAATGTAATTAAATGTTTATTAAATGGAGAAGTTCATGCTAGTGAACTACTACACAGTCTAAATTTTCTGGCACCCATTAAAAGAACTACCAGCAAGAAATTATTTTACAGTACTATGCACCAGAACTAATTACGCCATGTTTACACCAGTCGATAAGATTTGCTCAGATGCAAACGAACTTAATATTAACATGTTTAGTGTACCACTTTCGAAGTTCCGGAGAGAACTGGAACATAAATTGTATGGTTAAATTATTAGTAATTTTTGTAATGCATGGATACTGTCCGTCAATATATATTATTAAATGTAATATTTATGTATAACTCAATAACCTAAAATACAAAAATGACCAATATATAAACGTTGCATGCCTAGTTATGTTAACCATGTACTGATCAACTCATATTATAAGCAACTCGCGTGAGGTATGAAATTATTTTAGTATCAATACAGAACGGGTACTCTTTTTCAATAAAAGCCAATAAATGTAAGGGGTAATAGTAGATATAAATATAGTATTACTATCGCGTCACCTTAATTATAATTATTAATGTTCTTATCATAACAGTAACAGTACATAATCCGTACATGCAATAAAACTTTAAGTACGTTCTTCTTTAATTTTTCAAATTTTAGATTTCTTTACCCGATACGTCTTATTTTAAAGGAATATGCTTTAGATTATTTTGTTGGTCCACATCCACCACACAAAGTGTCCCAATGAAAATTTGTACCCCCCTAAAATGTCGATTTTATATCGAGGGGGCCAATTTTGTATGCAAAAATGCTTCTTCCAACTTCAAACCCAGGAGACATTCGTAGTTTTACAAATTTTCGTTGGGGCACCTTGTATAATAGGTACCTACTTATAAACTTATAACAACTTTAAACCTTTAAAAAGAAACTTTATTATAGTAGCATTTCCTGTGTACATATAGAAATACTTCCCAACACAAATAGCTCGACCAACATAAATATAAAAGAGTTATAAATAAGCATAAATTTGAGTAAAAAGTATACTACCAAAAATGATAAAACCAATATATTTTAATTGGCATCATTTATATCGCAAAGTATAAAATGGTCATAAATACTCTTTACGAAATTCAGGAAGCGAGATTTCGAGCGCTCGCAGGTTTTGTAAATGAGTTGTTTCACGCCAAAAATGCTTCAATAAAATCGTTCTAATTTTGAAAATATGTTTTTCAACTGTTGAGGTTTGGAATATGTAAATCAGTTGCGTTTGTCAGTTGCCGAAGACGTTAATGTTTAATTTTTGACAACCTGCAGAAGCCGACATTCATCACGAGAAGTTGGCATTAAATACTAATTTCGGTAAAATAATAGCCATATTATAAGTAAAGGTGGCGCGAAACTACGCATTATTCAACATCGTAGAAATATACAGGGTCGCTGATAAGTCTGGAAACGGTCGATTTATCGGGGAAACTATACCAGATATCGAAAAAGGTTTTGAGGTTCTTCAATGTTTATTAGCTAGTAATAATTTTAATTATACATGGTTGGTCATAATGACGTTAGTATTTATGTAGTACTTATTGGTGAAATTCACTCTTTGCTTTGGTAACATCAGGAGTTCCGCAAGGATCTAAAATTGGTACCTTACTATTATTTTAATCTTCATTAATGATTTGCCATCGTCAGCTTATTATTCGCTGACGATTTAGAGATTTTACATCCATGTATGGTATTGATGATTGCATTTACCTCCAACTCCAAATAAATGACTTACAAATTAATCGATTAAAACCGATATTTTCTTAAAATTCAAGACCTTTAGGTTGTGTAAAACAAAACCTAGTACAAGGTCTCGTAATGTAGCTATATAAAAGCCAAAATTAAATTTTGAAGTAATTGAAGTACATGAAAATTGATTAGAATGATTTTTTAGGTGTAGGTACTACTATACTACTAATCAAGGTACACTCTTAATTTACGGCACAGGAAATGGCAGTCATCGCCATATTATAAAATGGCAGCCATTTCCACGGCCTTCTATCTATCAAAATTTTGTTGCTTCTGCCTTATTTGCTAAATATAATTTTTATAGCCAAAACGGAATTTCCTATTTTCCAATCGTTTCTAAAATCGATTTTCAGGACCATTATAGAGAGGCCTTCTGTAGTTGGTCATGTGCTGAAAGTTTTAAATCTTCGCTTCGGAAAGTGATCGGAGAACTGCTAACAACAAACTATAAATCTGAAACAAACTGACACATCAGGTCCAAAAGGCTGTGTTATACACTGCCTTTTTTGAGCCCCGAAAAAAAAATTGTCTCAGATCGACCCGGAAAAAAAATGTTCTTATAGAATGTGGCCTGTAGAATCCATAATTTCAAACAATTCCAAGATTGGGCTATTAGTTCAAAAGTTACAGCCCTTTCAATTTTCGTTCGAAATTGGTTTCTAGTCTATAACTTTGATTGAGAAGTCCGATCGAAAAAGTACGAATTGATTTGGATTCTACGCACCCAAATTACGCGGAATAAAACAGGATTTAATTTGATACCATTGTCATTAAAATTGACCTAATATTTTTTTATTAAGCCGACAGTATATAACGGAACTACATGTGAATGATTCGACTTAATGGTTGGTGTATCAATTTCCACAAAACAACAGTGGAATTTTGCTAATTGGACTTTAGCAATTAGCTCGTGCAAGTATTGAAATATTACTTAAAATTGTAAACGCAACAAAGCGACCTTACAATGACGTTAGCGTACTTGACATTCTTGCAAAGCAATATCGCAGGAATAATGGTGTACAACGCCATTAATGGAACCAATAAAACGCCGTCGGTAGTGCAACAATAATTATTATTGTAGTTGTATCGCGGCAATTAAAATGAATCACTATGGATTTTTAATTAAAACATAAATTACATTTGAGCGATCGATTAGCGACATTCGTTAATTGTAGTTGACTTGTCGGTTTCAAATCCATTTAATGTTAAGGTAAATTAATGACTTTAATTAATCAAACTCTTGTTATTACTAACAAATCTCTAATGGCCTTATTACAGCTTAATACAAATTGGAAGCTTACATATTACGAAAGGAGAAAATCAATTCTCCATAATCAAATTTTTCTGTTAGGGGTGCGCTAAATTACTTTCCTAAGTTGTAAGAAATTTTCTCGGGGGAATTGCACATCCCTATAACGCCAATGTGAGTTATCGCTTGTGAGACACGTAAAGACATAATGCAGAATTTTTGAGGCTTTATATTTTCAATTTACTTTCAGTAAATATGGATTTTGTGCTGTAAATGCAACCCCTCCTAGATGGTCGATTTCTTTCAGCTCTGCTTTGCAAACGTCCATTTAATGCTTTACTAACTGGGTGAGCTTATGTACACTTTAAAGTTCAATGTCATAATCGTTCATTGCTGATTCGAATTTATCTTCCCAAAAGAATTCAAGAGAATTTGGTTACTAAGCAAACTTCGGTCCACGTGGAAATTGCAAAAGAAAAGATGTGACATAATGCTCTTAAAATTTGTTCAAGTTCGCTTTCGCAACTGCTGTATAGCGTACTCGTACAACTTTGGCGATCTTCCAAATGATCTCATTGCATTATTGACCCTTGATATAACAGTTTTGCAATACGTGTAGGTACTGCAGAAAATCATTGCGGAAATGCGACGTAATAGAATGCATATACCTTTAATACCGATACTAAAACTTTATAGCATATAAAAAGTAAGATGAAAAGTAAACATTTCCATGGAAACAACCTGTCACATTTAAGCGATTCTTCCCTTATCCCTTTCAGATTATTGATTGTTACCCTTGTTTCTATAAAGATCACGAATTATTGGTTTACATCAAATACTGACAGGTCTGCAATCATATTTTTTGTGATGGGTATTTAAATTCTATGGAATATTGTTCTCATATTAGTTTCTGGAAGTCTGAGGCTCCAGTGAATCGGAGATATAGGACGCAAATTTAGTAGGGGTTTTGTTGCAAAGATAGCTGACCTAAAAGTAGCTCTCATAGATTTCCAGTTCACATTATAAAAATACCATTCAGCACAATTCCCATGTGTGGGTTTTTTAAGCCTAGGTTTTCTTGCACTGTGGGAGTACGGCGATCCTTATTTGTTTTTCAAAAAAAGGTATTGTGGTTTTTCCCCAGTTGCACGTTCGAATCTGTTGCCCATGTCAATTAACTCTTTGGTCAATTCCTCAGCACTTTACCGACACCGAACTGTCGGCATAATTATATTTGATAAACCCGTCCGCTATCCGTAATAAATGTAAACTTTTAAGGAATTTTCTGGTATGCCTTGATTTATAATGTTCAATCTTCTGATGTGCACTCATTTTTTGTCACGTGTAGTAATACTTTAAATATGCCATCAAAATTACTTTCGAAAAATCGATTACGGTACAACATAAAGTCTGTTCACTAGAATTTGGTCTTTTTAACACCTTGCTCTAAAAACCAAATGTAAGCCATTAATATCGTGGAGGAAGTTTATATTTTTGCATGATTAGAGATTGGCCCACCAGAGCAATTAATCCTAATTTTCTGGTAGTTTTACTTGTCGCGATTTGGTTTCTAACTAATGTAGGGTTGTAAATACCAAAAGTTTTCAGAAAATCATCTAATAATAGTGCGTGTTCCGGAGTTCAGAATTCATGACGTGATTGAACGTAATGTCAATTAATATACCTACGTTGCAAATATATTTCAACGGAATGACAACGAATAAAAGTAGTAGAGAAATTGTAAACATACCACGCGAAACAATTCGTCACGGAATAGTATTGTAATTAACTATTATTTTCCGAATATATTTAAACAAAGTTTAGTGATACGCTTCCATTATCTAGCCACTTTGTACGTAATAAGGAAAAAAATTCTTGTAAAAGTATAACCGCTTATTTCAAACGTTTTTAGTTACTTTTCTTATAGAAACAGATAGGTAGTAAATTGGCTACGGCTCACAATTCACAATAAGAATATACTCTGGAATATACAAATTAGAACAAGGCCAATAAAGCAATCCAGGTAAAAAACATGTAAATTCTCAATCAAGTGCGAAGAGAAGTTGTTTGCAAGAATTGCAAGGTAAAGTGCTATATTTAATCGATCAAAAGAACTTACCTGAAGTTCGATCGTAATTATATGAAGGTCCAGTCCGAAAATATTACAATAATTTGTTTACTATGTAGTATATGGTTCTTCTACTCTAGAGCACAATGTTTAAAGAAAATAAGTCCGGCCCTGCCTCATCATAATCCTGCCTCCTTGATGCTCCGCGCCCGGCTTCTCACTGTTATTTAAAGATATCCCACCCTGTTTTTCGGTATATTATGGATGGGGGTGGGTGGGTTGTAATATTTTCGGACTGGACCTTCATATAATTACGATCGAACTTCAGGTAAGTTCTTTTGATCGATTAATTATATTTCAGGTCCAGTCCTCAATATTACAATAATTTGTTTACTATGTAGATGTTTAAAGCAGAAACCGAAAACAGGACATAAAAAATAAGCTGCGCGTAAAATGAAAAACAAAAAACCTTTTATTCTCAACAACTAAACAAAATTTACTTCTTATTTACCCGTATTAGGTAAGTGGTAACCGCAAAAAGGTAAGTATAAAAAAGAGATATAATATTCTTATCTCTTACGAACGAACTCAAAACAAACTTATAGGTACTAAGGTAACAAAAAAGTATAGTAATTAAACTATAAGACACCGAATTTAACTATTTTGTGCCTCAAAAATCGAAGCCAGAAAACTCTTATCTTTAATTGGACGGTTATAAAACCGAGCAAAAGCGTTGGAATTTTTACTCCAACCTGCTGATTTTTTAATGGAGTCCAGAGAGAGTCCATTTCTTAATGCGGCTGAAGTGGATGCGTGTCGAATCGAATGAGGTTTGAAAACTGACGAGTCGACTCCCGCTGCCTGTAAGGTCTCCCTTACCCATCTACTTAGAGTTTGCTTCGTAGCAGGTTTATAAGGCTTTTTATACGTGATAAACAGCTTAAGACACCCTTGTCGCAAATTTTGTGTAGCTTCTAAATATTTCTGAAGCGTTGAGGCTACACATAAGTTGGCATTGTTAAAAAAAGGTAAATCTAAGCAAGGTTGCACTGAATTGACACTGGATGTCTTAATAAAATCAGGGACAAAAATTTTGACTCCTTCGTTAGTAAATTGAATATTTGAATGCGTTATAAGAGAAAAAGTTTGCATCCTATGGCCAGTTCCTAAGGCAAGTAACGTGATTAATTTATGGGAAAGACATTTTAAAGAATCTGCCTCTGTTTTTTCTAAATAAGTCAAAACAATTTGAGGATCCCATGTACAGTCGTACTTTGGTCTCGGTGGTCGAAGCCTAAAAATCCCCTTCATAAACCTTTTAATTTGAGGATCCTCTCCTAAATCGTGCGAAGTTATTAAAGATAAAGCAGCGCGGTGGGAGTTAAACGTACCAAACATGTTTTCTGTTGTTTCAAAAACATTTTGAAAAAATGATATTATATGAGAACTATTTTTTTCAAAAGGTGAAATGTTTTTGTTTACACAAAAACTCCACCACTGCTTATATGTTGAATTATACTGCTTTAATGTGTTGTCACTTATGGATTTTTCCATAACGTTTATCGCATTATTCGGTATGCCTTGTATTAGAAACGCTTGCCTGATAACCTGGCTACAGCCAGGATAAGGACCGAGGCCAGAGGATGTTTCTGATCGCTGAAAGGAGAAAATAAAATATTATCCGCTGGTCCAAAAAGTAGCAGATCACCTTCAATCATTTTCTCAAAAAGAGGAAACCACGGCTGTGATTTCCAATACGGTACAACTAATATTCCAGATGCATTGTCATTTAAAATTTTTTGCAAAGTTCTTAAAATTAAAGAAAATGGTGGGAATGCATAAAATTTTAAATTTCTCCAACTTATAGTGAAAGCGTCAACCGTTTCGGCTTTTGGGTCTATCTGCCAAGCGATAAACCTTTGACATTTACGATTTTCCATGGAAGCGAAAAGATCGATTTCGGGTAAGCCAAAGTTTTCTATGACTTTTAAAAAAATGTCATTGTTGAGAGCCCACTCAGTTTCCGTATTCGTGACACGAGAAGCTTTATCAGCATGACAATTTTCAGCTGACGGAATGTATGATGCAAAAATCCAAATATTTTTGGATTCGCACCAACGCCAAATTTTTCTCGTAATTTCATTTAGTTTCAAAAATCTTACGCTACCCATCTTATTCACACTAGAAACTGCAGTAGTATTATCGGTACGAATTAAAATACTACAATTAGAGTAATTTTTGGCAAAACATTGCAACCCAAAGTAAATAGCTTGGAGTTCCAAAAAATTGATATGTTCTTTCTTATAACCAGCTTCCCACCATCCATTGGTAGTTACGCCTTGACAAAAAGCGCCCCAGCCTGTTAAGCTTGCGTCTGTAAAAATTTCAAGGTCAAATGAATCTTTCCTCAAATCATTTTTTGTTGTATAAATATTAGAAAGCCACCACTTTATATCGTTTCGAATAGGATCTGAAATAATCATTTTCGCATAATAGTTCTCATTATTATGTTGCAGAGCCAGATGTTTTTCCCTTTCTAAAAATTTGGTATACACCCAGCCGTATTTTACAGCTGGACATGCTGACGTTAAAATCCCTAAGAATTTTGCAAGTGTAATAATCTGGCAATTTTTCCTGTTAAGTAAAAGTTGAGACCATTTAAAAATCTTGTCTCGTTTTTCGGGTGTAAGTTCTATGGTCATTAAACTCGAATTATACATAAAGCCTAGAAACTTAAATTTTGTGTCCGGAAAAAGCACACTTTTTTCCAAATTTACAATGAATCCCAATGATTCTAATGTGGACCTGAGAATTTGAACACTTTGAGTGCATTCGTCCTTCGTAGCCCCCAGAACCAAAAAATCATCAAGAAAATTTACACAAAGCACGCCCCTGGCACACCGTACATGTTCAACCACCGGTCGCAAAAGCTTCGTGAACGTATAAGGCGCGGTTGCCAGGCCAAACGGCAAACAGGTAAATTCATAAAGGGTGTTATTAAACGAAAATCTTAAATATTTTCTATGGGCTGGTGCTATTGGAAGTAAATAATATGCATCTTTTAAATCGAGAGAGGCTGCAAACGAGTTTTTCTGAATTAACCTATTTGCTGTTCTGAAATCCTCCATTTTAAAATGCGGTGCATAAACATATTTATTTAAACGTTTTAAATTCAAAATAAAACGTTTTTTGCCATTGGGTTTATCGGCTAAGAATATTGAAGACAGAAACTGATCTTTCAAAAAAGTACATTTCTGTATTGCCCCAATATTCAGTAAGCTAGCAATTTCATTATTAATTTGGCTACTTTCTTCCTGACCAAAAGATTTTGGGCGTAGAATTACTTGATTTGGCTTTTGAATAAAAGGCAATTTATATCCTTTAATCCAACTCAAAACAATCGAGGAAGGATTTATAAAAAGCCAAACTGAGTAAAAATGAATGAGGCGACCTGCATAAACAGCATTGCATTTTAAATTTTTCCTTACCTTTAAATCCTCTTCTTCCACGTGCTTTGGTTTTTGTTGCGATAAGTCTTGGCTGGTTCCGACCGGTAGGCAAATTTTTGTGATCGGGCCGGCCTCGTCTCGGGGTAATGACGGACCGGCCTGAACGCGTTTAAAGGCCGACTTGATCCGGGTTTACTTCGGTCACTTACAGTATCGCCCCCCCCTCTTTCTATTAAAAAGAGGTTTTGGCACCGATTTAAGTTCCTTACTTGCACTCTCAATAGCTTTGAGAGACTTAAGCTTTTCTGATAGATCTGTTCCAAACAGAAATTCGGCAGGCATGCATTTTTCGGCAACCGCCTGCAGGTTCTTTAAATGGGGTGTTATAAGATTTTTTCTTATAACAGATTCACGATGGAAGAGATTAGTAAGTATACGGCCGGAGTTAAACAGATCTGTCAATAAACCACTCCTCATATCTCCGGGAATATTCTCAATATTTCCCAGGATATTAGAGATTGCTTTGCCTAGAGCACAAAGCCCCTTTCCTAATTGATTTTGACCCTCGGAGTGAGAAAAATCTACCGAAAGAATAGGTTTTTGTAAGGCGGCTTTAACCTCTGGATTGAGAATCGGGGCCGTTAGCAAAGATAAATTTGAGGGTGTGTCATATTTACTTAGGATCGTTAATAAATCATCCTTTTTAAGGCCATTTTGCAAAAAAACCTTCCACCTCTTTGCAAGTTCATTGTGCAACAATGAACCGTTTTCCGCAGTGCTTTCTGGATCGTCGCCGAGCATATCAATGACATCCTCTGGTAAAGATACGTCATTATGAATTACAAGTTCATTATCTCGGGACTCACTTGACAAAACGCTACAGGCATCGTCAATTTTCCTTTCCTGAGTGGCATTACCTATACCTCTCGTATCGCCTAAAATAGATTGAGCACTACAGGCACCCAGATCTACCAAACTGCCCTCTGAAACAACGCTACAGGCGTCATTTCGAATAGCTCGATCAGCAGAATTATCTACAGAACGTGACAGCGTCGCAGTTTCGAGCGAAGCCCGCGGCATAGCAGAAGATGTTGACGAAGGCGCTAACTGCGCTGGAGCGGCACTTTTCGTTTCACGTTCACGGCGTACGTGACGACGGAAACTCCTGGACCTGCTTCGTCCCCGCGAACGCGAGCGTGCGCACGGACTTCGGGACTGAACCCGTCGCCTAGCCTCATGGCGGGGCTCGCTAATGGAATCTCGTCGTCGGCTGCGACTACGAGACCGGGAAATCCGAGATTGTTGTTGTTTTATACTCTTAAATTCCCTACGCAACTTCTTTAAAAGTTTCCGAGTCGATACGTGATCATCCTCGCTGCTCGCAGAGCAACTACGACTTCTATTCCTTTTGGATTTTCCCATTTCAACTATGGACGATAGAACGAGAGAAGTGTTTCGACAAACACCTGACCAAATTTGTCTAAAATTAGGGTAACATTAATACAATTACTTACGCCAGGAAATGATAGATCACACAATAAAAAACAAATAGGCCGAATGAACGAAATAAACGTCGCGAAGACCAGCAACGTGTTGATGCTCTGAGCACAAGAAACACAGTGAGAAGCCGGGCGCGGAGCATCAAGGAGGCAGGATTATGATGAGGCAGGGCCGGACTTATTTTCTTTAAACATTGTGCTCTAGAGTAGAAGAACCATATACTACATAGTAAACAAATTATTGTAATATTGAGGACTGGACCTGAAATATAATAATACATTTCTCGCAATGTTGACATGAGGTGTTACACCTTCAGCTTGTGAAAGACTAAAACAAAAGTTAAATACGTTGCAAGTGTAATTTTTTGTTTACTTGTTTGATGAACAACTTGGTAATTGGGGTGGCAACGCAATATTAGTAAATTGTCTCCAACCTATAAAAAATTATAAGTATATCTAACAGTTTAACCACTAAAGCAAACAGTATTAAATAACTAATATGCCCCCTTTGAATGTAAACAATGTTGGGATAAGAATTTTGCGTCAGCATTTGATGCAAGAAAATTTAACTATGAAAAGCACAACATGCAGTTCTAAAGGTGATTTGGTACCACAAGGTCATTTACTATGTTACATTTAAATTCAAAGACAGAGCTGTTTTACCACCTTACTCTTAGAAGAAATTTGAGGTTCTGAATCATCATCAGACAGAAGCTTGGTTGGCTGAGTAACCTTTCTTTTCCCTCTTCCTTTTTCTGCATCATCGGTAGACACGTAGTCAAGGTTATCCGCTAACTTTCGCGCCTTTTCCAAGGAAACTGCAAATTTATACATTCACTACATGATCTATATTACCATAAGTTTGCCATACCACCAAGTATGTCTACTTTTATTTCTTCGAGATCCCATTTGTCGGTATTGGGGGGAACTTCTCTCGTAATGAGGGAAGTTACATTTTTACTTTGTGCAGGCCACCAACATTTTGTATTGTTCTCGCATAACCATGACATGGGGATTTCTGAACTGTAATACTCGTCCGTCTCCTCATCATCATTGTTTAAAAAGGTCACAACCGCATATGACATTCTGTAAATAACTTATATTTACATACTTGTATAGCAAGATATTTTTTATAAATAATGATTAAAGTAAAGCACAAATGTTAAATAAAAAAATATATAGGTACATAAAAATAATTGGAAAATACAAAAAGTTTAAACTGAGACATCTAAAAGTTTACAATATAAAATATTTAAATTTCAGAATGTAGTAATGGTAGTACAACATATTCATGGTTTGAATAATCTAACATAATACATTTTCTTTTAATTTCTTCAATTGAAACTGTAACTTGTTCACCAAGATTTATATTTATAACACCAATTCCAATCTTTCTTGAATCACAAGGTACATTAAAAAAAGGTTGAACATTAGTGAACCTTTGTATATGTACTACACATTTATGATCACACATAGATATGTAATCTACTAGGCCAAATACACAATCATCCAACATAACACAATTGTTATATTTTGAATTTGAAATTGAAAAACCACAAAATTGAACAGATCGTATAATTTCTTCATTTTTTTTAGAATATTTCACAATGGGATAATCTCTAGGAGGTTCATACTTCTTAACCAAACGATTTTCTTCATATATTCGATTGACAAGTTGTTGTAAATAGTTTCCTGAATTTTGAAGCTTGTGCTTGATTTTCTGCATGTAGTTTTCATACTTGAACGCACTGAAGCTATCCAGTGGTCCAAAAGTTTTAACATCCGCTGATAAATGTACAAGATTGTGCACATTGTATGAAACAAATTCAATTCCATACAAGTCACCAAAACATTTTACAAACCACACCAACAAGGAATCTGCATACTCAATCAAACTTTTAGAGAGTTTAGAATCAACCAGGATTCTAATTGCAATGCTTAATGAAAGAAAATGTTCATAATAGATTGGGGGTAGTTTTTGACGTAAGAGTACAGGTCCAGTGTACAATAAAAATTGTCGGAACTCGGTTGCCTTCCAATGATCTATTTCAAATAGACTCCTGGGCAGTCTAACAAATTCTTCTGTAATTGAACATTTCATTTCAACAAATATACCAGAAATTTGATCTATTTCCTTTAATCTAACATTCATTCGACCTTTCACCCAAAACTGTAAAAGCCGTTTCATAACTCCTAAGCAAACAAGGTGCATGTAGTCGAGGGGAACTTGTGATACCATTCCAATATCTAGTTTGTCAAGGCAACAGTCTCTAACATGATGTTCTGGTTGCAGTCTGCTCTTAAATGCTGCATCTGTTCTTAATGGACTATTAACTTCTGGAAACACAACTCTATTTTGCACAAAGTCCCCCTCTTGGGTGCACTTACTGCATCCAAAATAGCCTGTATGACTTTTTATACCACATATAAACGCTTTGGCAGGAGCATCACATATAATTGCATTTAACATGATCTTAACCTTAACTACTTCTATCAAAAATTCGTTGTTTGTTAGCGATAAGCATTCGTCAACAAAGGGTTGCAGATACTCATTTGCATCTTCAGGTTTCTTAGTTCCATAAAAAACACCAATCAAAAATGGTTCTGTGTAATCATCAGCAACGATAGACCCCAATAGTGGCCAAAATTGTTTGGTTGAACTTTTAGCTAATGGTAAACCATCAATGTTGATGTTCACCCTAACTATTGATGGAATATTACAAAAGTATTTCTTTACAGATTGGGAAATTCCAGAACAAAAACCTAGATGTGCATACTTCCCACCAGACAAGCTAGACACACAATTAGTTGTAGTAGCTTTCGGTGTTTTTACCAGTGTTCTTACATCTGATGGTAAATTGTGACCATGACGTTGTAGTAACTGCAGCAACTTATTCACAAAAACATGTGGAACATTACATTCAATTACTAAATCGGCTAATTCTTCTTTAAGTTTTTCATCATTCACAGTATCCTTAGAAAACATTTTAGAATGTTGAGACTCATCACAACTCTGTCCTACTTGAGATTCCACTAATGCCTCCGTCTTCTGCCCGGATGAAAACATGTCATCGGAGGTGTCATCACTATTCGAAAATGCAGGTATATTTAGATCAGCATTTTGATCAAAAAGGTTCTGCCGTTCATCATAATCCAAAACAGAATCATTACATGGAATATCCAATGCTGTTCCAGTGGAGCACAAACCTGTTGTTTCGATTGAAGGCAGTAAATGTTGCTCATTTGCACTTTGCTGAATTTCTGTTAGCTTTTGTTGAATTAGCTGGTTTCTACGCCTCTTGCTTAACAAATGCAGTTCTTTAGGCATGATTCTCAATTATTACAATTTACTGCTCCAAATGTCTGTAAAATTAAGTACTTCAATAAATCAAAAATATATTCATTACTTATGTAAAACACCATTTATCAATTATGGAAAATGCAAATAAAAGAGTAGAAAATTAAAGTTTACAGTCACATTTAACTAGATGTAACCCTCTGTGCCATACTACAGTATAATTATAAGTAACATCGTACTACCATTAGCCACTTCAGACAATTATACTTGTGTGGAGGCTTGTGTACTGTGTAACTGATTGATTCTCGGTTAGATTGAAAAATAGCTTTGGGACCTAGGATCGGTGCAGTAATCCGACCTTGATACAAATTACTACAATTTGGTATCCGAGGCACTATACCTATATTGTCAAAGACTTCCGCTATGGCTCTACTATACTATAATGATCTATCTAAATACATATTCACACATTTCTAAGAACAGAAAAAATACTGTAATTACTGTAACTTACCTTATTAATACTTCCGCAAAACTCGGTGTAGAAAAGAAATATTAAATAAATTAGAGACCAGCACAGCACTTCTTTATGGCACCAACCAAATACACGAGGCAAAAAATTAGAACCTAACCCTACTTAGTATACGTTACAATTTTACAAAAGGCGCGACGCGGGACGCGCGATGGTTCGCATGTAGAATGCACATAAAAATAGCTATGTTCATGTTATATTGTTACGTGATGTATCTGCAACTTCCAAAATGTTTGGAGATATATTACTTTTACTTTAACAGTAACACTTGATATGGAATGTAATATAACTTAATGCAGTGTAAAAGCTATGTATACGTTATATATCATTTGTTATATAACATGTGCAAGCTGCAATGTTACGTACCAATAACATTACGTGTTTGAGATATTTGTTATATAACTTGTGATTTAGGTTATGTAACTATACAACGAATGTTACGTATCATGTATGTATTAACAAGTTTAAATCTGTAGGTTTATCTAGTGCTCTTGCAACAATGTTTATGTTATATAGTGTCTGTTATATAACTTGTGGCTTCTGAGATACATAACAACTACAACTAATGTTTGCTGGGTAAGGTATAACCAAATATTTCAAGACAAGCCGTACTTTACACTTCAGCTGGTTACAAGACAAAGACCATGAACACACATGTTAAATCCTATTTATTTGACCAACCCAAGCCACGCGGTAATTTGATCTGCTAATACCCCTAAACCACCCAAAAATCGCCCATTCCCTGCAGTTCACGCATTTCTAAGAAAAAAGTGGACTGCAGGTGTTTGAAATAAATTGTAAACACATGTGGTCTTCAAGAAATTCCATCCGTCTCATCTTCGCTCTCTTTCCCTTTTCTGTAATCCCACCAGATTTCTGTTTGCAGCTTGTGTAACTAACATAATGTATAGGGTGCTTCGTATCGACAATCATATTCACAGGACGTTGCTAAGGTTGGGGTATCTCAACAAATTTGTTAATATGTGTTTTTGTGACCTATTCCCTAAATTACTTCCAATATTTATGGTGCCTACGCCTTGGGCAATGATTTGTTTACCGTCTCCGACTGTTATAGCCTTCCGCTTACAAATCGTAAATTCTTCATAATTGTCGAACCATTGGCGACAAGGTGACATATGTTGTGACGCGCCCGAATCCGCGTAAAATATCATATTGCGATCGCCTACGACGTTAGAATTAGATGCCGAAAATAAATAACTATCGGAACCCGAATTATTAGAACCGCTTGCAGTATTAGCAACGCTCTTACTTAAAACTTAAAAAGTTTAAAACAGTCCTTCTTTTTATGGCCGGTTTTCTTGCAAAAATTGCATTTACCCGCGAACCCGGATTTTGATGTAGATTTTCCGAAATTTCGTTTCTGCAAGACATTTCGCGAACAAACTAGCCCATCGCTTTCATTAGATAATTCTGACTTACCGCCACACTGAAGCATTTCTTGTTTTAACAACCGTGGCACTAAATTACACTTTTTCTGCTCCTTTTTTATCAATGGAATCCCAGGCGGCGATAAACGGTCTATATTCCTCTGGCTCTGGCAAACTGAGTAGAATTTTGGCAACAACTTCGGCTTCAGAACGGGGTTGTTCTAAATCCTCCAAGCGCTGTGCCATTTCTTCAACGGTGGCGATATGTTGCGAAACTGTCATCTTTGAGCCATCTCATACTTGTAGAATTGTTGCAATAACATGTGAACCGAAGTCTCGTTTTTCATTTCATAAATTGAAACTGAACGATCCCACATCTGCTTGGACGTTTTTAAATTCATTATGTGCCGTACTTGGTTCTTCTCTAGCGCAAACTCTATGGTCATCCTTGCCTTTTTGTCAAGTCTATTCCACTCACTTAATTTTTGTGCCTGGTCTTCATTTGGCTGCGACGATGATCCATCTACGACATTAAGTAGTCCATGTACATCCAAATACGATTGCATTTGGAACTTCCATACATTGAAATCAGTACCGTCGAACTTCGGAAGCGTTACCTTTTCCATTTTCAAAAAAGAGGAACATGAACGCAATTCTTACGAAGAATACGAATTTCACAAATCACGAAAAAATTACTTATCCCGCAACGAAGCACGCTGCTCCCATAACCTGATGATATATTTATAAATCCCTTAGGAGTCCGCGAAATAAGTTGACTAATTTATTGAATGTACTTTAACAAGATGTGGGTAAAATGCAATTTAGATAAGTATTTAAAATGTAAAATGCAAAATGGTTTTGTCATTTATTTAAAATAGGAAAAAATAGGTATTTGAAATAACATTTCGAATACAACATGGTTTTACAATTTATTTATTTGCAATAAAATTTACATTAGCTGCGTATGAAAACAGCCTTTCAACAGGAGCCGATGACGGAAGTGGTGTGTTGTATTTTATAAATAACTTTTTGATGTTAGGAAATTGATCCAACATTGACAAATTTGTAAGTGGACTCTGAAGATATTGAAGGGCTTCAAGCTGTAACCCATTATTTAAATCTGAAGAGCCAGGGCTATCTGTAGAAGAATCGTCGAACAAAAAAATATGAGTACACATTACCGATTACTTACCTTTAAATGGGTTCGAAAGTTTGTAGTAGCATTGATTTGCCCTTTAATAAGTTTATTGCATTTGGAGCATTTTGCTGTAACCCCCCCGTTTCATTTTCAATATGTATTATTTTAAAAAACTTTCCATCTAATATCAACGGTAATGGCGTACGGTCGTTACTACTAGAGCCCTGGTCATTAGTTTCTTTTTCCTCTGCAGATATCTTATCCTCCTGACCACTGGACATGTTGATTTGTACACAGATTATGTGTATTTTTAAACCACTAATTAACTAAGAAATATAGTCAAAGTAAACGTATAATACTTGAATTTGAAGGAAATTTCTAAATTTTTTTATATACCGTTAAAAAAACGCGTGCGTAAACCACAGAAATCACGTAAACAAGCAAGCGACAACAGCACAAGCAAGCCAAGCACGTTTTGTGCAAGGAAGCGTTTTGATGCACTTCTTTACCCATTTTTAGTTTCTTTCCACAGATCACATTTGCAGGTAAACCAGAAAAACTTTGAATCGAATCTATACTACGTTATTTTAAATAGAAAATAGTTATACTGATTTATTTAAAATAGAAAATAGAAAATGATTTTATCTACAGTATTTAAAATACAAAATATAAAATGGCATTTTCTATTTTAAATACGTATTTCAAATAAATTCATTCGAAATAGGTACCCACCTCTGTTGGCGAGAAGTGTGTGCCCCTGCCTTTAAGTCCCGTTAATTTATGACATTAGGTTTCCTTTCATTATCGTGGCTAAATGGGCATTGATCCCGAGAAAAGCCAAAAAAAAATAAAAAATCGGTTTAATCGTTTAGCCGGCGCACTAACGTGCGAGTGGTAAAAAACGAGTAACAGCGTTAAAAGTTTTAGGCACTTCTGCCACTGCCACTGTTCGCATTTACGAATGCTACGCCACTGGTCTCATTATGTGGCAGGTGGTAACACTGCTTCCATATTCTTCCCAGAACCAACATATAACGCTAGCCTGAGATCTATTAGCGAAATCCATTGGTGAAAAAATGCGCACCGAGTGCAAATTTTTATAAACCATTGGTCATTATAGTGCAAGTATTCGTATTCCATTGGTAAACTGGTGTCGCATTTGTTGCATTTAGTGCAAAAAGTTCCGCACGAGGTCTTGAGCAGGTGCGGCACTGGAATTGATCAGCTGTTTTTTGTTGTGTTTATTTCGAGGGTTTATTTGAAAATGGCCACAAGCAAAGAGGCAAAGGCGGTTTTATGTTTAGCCATTTTATCTAGCAGCAGCAGTAGTAGTGAGGATGAGGAGTTTGTTGCCTTGTTAAAGGAGAGAGTGAAGTTACCAAAAATTAAAAACTTTGTGGATGAAGTACTTAATAAATTAAGCGACGATCAGGTAGGTACTGTTAAGCCTAAAAGGAATTGACATTAAATTGATTTTTAGTTTCAGAAATACTTTCGATTACAAAGAACAACAGTGCAGTTATTAATTAACAAATTTCAAAACTCGAAATATTTCCCGAAAAATGATGGACATGGTGGTCGGGTACCTATACCTGCAGAAGTGCATACATATGCATTTTTATGGTATAATTTTATAAGTAACTTCAGACTTTATTAATGTGTATTTATATAGGTTCGCTGGCAATAAATGCACAACTAAAGATGTTGGACAAAGGTTCAATATAACTGAATCATCGTTTCACAGAGTGATGGACCGGTTTATGGGATTTCTGTTAGAATTGGGCCCAGACATTATAAAAATGCCAAAGTCTGCTCTAGAATTGGAACAAATAGAAAAAGAATTCAGAAAGGTGCATACATTTCGTATTTGTGAAATTTTTGTATTATAACTATTTTTCTAGGTAGCTGGATTTCCAGGTGTCGTGGGATGTATTGATGGAACGTCAATCACGATTAGAACGCCTGCTCACAAGATAAAATCAACTTATGTTAACAGACATGACATACCATCCCTAACACTACAAGGCATATGTGACTACAAGCGTAGATTTATAGATGTCTTTACAGGCATACCGGGTAAAGTGCATGATTCTCGTGTTTTCAAAATGTCGGAAATATTAGCTCTGTTACCAAACCTGTGTGGTACCAAATATCACATTTTAGGAGATGGAGCATACTTCATAAGACCATGGCTTTTAACTCCATATAAAGATTATGGAAAGCTAACACCTGACCAAGTTAACTATAATAAGAAGTTCTGTGCTACTCGTGTCTTAATTGAAAACACTTTTGGCATTTTAAAAAGCAGATTTCGCCAATTAACCAGATTGGATATGAAATCTGTTGTAACTGCAACAAAGATTATAATAAGCTGCTGCATCCTCCACAATTTTTGTATCAATGTTGATGACGTAATAATTGATGACATTGAATACGAAGAACGTTTTCAAGAAGGTGCTAGAGGAGAAACTGAATGGCAGCAGCGAAAAAAAGGCGAAGACAAGCGCAATAATATAAAAATGAGTTTAATATAGGTATTAGGTTAGATACTTAAAAGTTATAATAATGTAAGAATATGTAAATATTATATCTTATAACAATACTACTTAGATACATTTTCTTCGAGGTTTTCTTTTCCTAAAATTTGTTTTATTAATTGTAACTTCTCCCTGTGGCGCCGTTCACGTGCTTTTTCTTTCACTTCAAATATTTGTAGTAATGTTTCTTGTATTGTTTTATTTTTTGTCTTCTGTTGAGGAGTGTGGCTTGTACTGGGCATATCGTCAGAGCTACATTCTGCAACTGGTTCTTCAGAAAGTGATGTCTCTCTTTTTCTTTTTATAATTGTGACACCTCGTGATGATCCAGTAACTTCAGGTTGAATGGAATCATCAGAAGCCGAAATTTTATTTAACTCATTTTCAAATGGTACAAGCGCTCTAGAGCTTCCAGAGGTCATGTTATTTTCAACAGCAGCTTTTTTACGCTTTAATACAGTTTTATATCTATTTTCACACTGCAGTCCGGTCTTGCCAGTGTGAAAATATTTATTAATGCGTTCCGCAATGTTTACCCACATCACCTTTTTTGTTTTAAATTTTTGTAAAGGTCCTACTTGTCCCATCCATTGCTCGTACAGATCAAGTAACATTCTTGTTTCGTCATCGCTCCATTCTATTGCATAAAATAGAAAAACAATTTAAAGAAAAATCATATTTCTCTTCTTAATACTCACCACTAATACGTTTCCCCTGAACATCGTTTTCTTCCTCAATGGGTTCACTATTTTCTTCGGTGGGTGGATTCTCACCATATATTTGAATTGTGCTAAAATTTATAATTATACATTAAAAAAATTACACTAACACAATTACAGGCACTTACGAATCATCTTCATTAACCCTGTAAATAGTACTTAACGCTTCCTTTAAGGAAATAAATCCATTACTTATTAGTTGTATAAGATAATTTACTGTAAAATCATCATCATCTGAAATCAATTACCGATTTATTTACATACGTTCACATTGATTTAACTTACTTGTAATTTTGAATAATATATCAGAGTCGTTATCTGGTACCTATATTCAACGTTATAATTTCGTCATTAATTTGAAATTTGACTTGCAATACATCCATTTTTAACTTTTTTAATAAACATAACCATGAATTCAACATGCAACGTGCCAACCAACTGTACTCCATTGACAACGACAACGCACTATTGAGATCAGCTGATACAACTCGCGCAATTCGAGTGTCGACCTAGCGCAGATTTTTTCCGTCCAATGGATTTTTCGCTATAACTTTTACCTGTTGCTATTTTAAAGATTGAATAAAAGGTCCAACGAATGTGTTTGTGTTATTCATGTTCATTTTGTTTTATGTTTACACAAGTCTGAAGGAAACTGAAAACTGGCGACGCCGATACTCTTTTATAAAAGGAAAGAGCGCATAACATTCTTAGTTGTTAATTCCAACAGCATCAAAAGTTGTTTTGTATCGACCGACCCAACCCCTTTTTGTTGCCTTGAACAGTTTTATTTTTATTTTGAACCCTTCTCCGAAGTGTAGCTTGTGGAACACCATAGAGTTTAGATGCTTTCAACCATCCAGCTTCTCCGCTAGTGACGGCGTCTATAGCACGTTGCATGGAATCCTTACTCTAGCCCCGGCCGGTAGGGCTGCCAGATTTGAAAATGTGCAAAGCGGGAGGATCTTCTCGAAGGAGAAAACATAAGCCACACCCAAAAAGCATTTTTTTTACTACTACTATTAACAGCATAAAACTGCTCAAAAATAGTTAAAAGATTACGTTTAAAGTAAAGATGATTAATTGAATTTTCTTTTTCGCCAACTTTATGCAATTTAAATTTAAAATAACCTAAAAATATTTATAGGTACATATTTTAAGCTGCTCCCTACTTTATTAATAATATGTTTTCCATCTTTTTCTAAAAATTTAACAAATTCTTGGCAACTTTCTGTATAGTTATACTTAATCATTAATTCAGATTCTAAGATATCTATTGCAAGAGAGTTTCTTTCCTTTCTCCATGCTACAGACATTGAACTAAAAACTCTTTCGCACATTGCATTAGAGTGGGTAAGAGAGAAAACGTATTAACAGATTTTCAAAAAATTTGGACACTTGTATGATTTAAAAACAAACCCATTATTGGTCAATTATAAAATTAGAAAAAACATCAGGTACATTTTGTAAAAAAGAAGAAAGTCGTACAAGTTCCTCAAACAAGATGTCCACATCTACATCAATATTAAACTTTTCAGAAATTTTTAAGAAATCGTTTAATTTCGGGTTGGTCCTGTAGCGCTGAGGGATATGACGCACGTTTTGAAATTAATTAATTTCTTTACCACTGAAGCATTAAAACTATCATAAGCACTCTGGGTGTAGTTATTCTGATTGTGTGAACTATAGAAATTGAATGAATTGCAAAAGCTGACCTTTGCGTCATATCACCGACAGGGTTGGGATATGATAGGTATCAAAAAATGGTAAATATCAGAATTGCAATGTTTTAACTGAAATATAATTTGTTAGGATTATAAAATTTCAGTTAAAATAAAACCCTAAAATGGTTGTATTTACCATGTTTTTATAGCTCAGTAAATAACTCTTTTTGGTGAGGGGCGGGGGTAATATATGATGAATAATAAATGATGATGATTATTTAATTATGGAATTCTTATTTTTAATTTAATTTTTTCAAAACTTATCCTAGATCAAAGTTATTCTTGATTGGTACAAAAATACTTTTAAGTTAGGTACCTAGCAAATGCGCGATAAAATATACAGCGAGTGTTCAGAATTCAGAGATAAAAAACAAATACCATAGTTGTGAGATTGTGACACTGGAAAGTGCCAAAATACATAAGGAAGACACATCATTATTAGAATTATTTTAACAAAGACTTTAAGATAGGGTTAGATGGTTTATATTGAATTTAATTAGATGGTTTATTTTGAATTTAATAAATCAGTGACAAAGGGAAAGCTTAAAAGTAAAGAAGAAATTCAATCATCTTGTTCCTGATTTTCATCAATGTTCTCATCGCTGTAAAAAAAACTGTATGTGTGTACTTTTAAAACAACTAGATACAATTTGCTAAAATAAAAACACTTACTGAGTTTTGTTAGTGGTATTTTGTTTGTTCTTGTTATTAAGTCGAGCGGTAGCATGTCTCAGCCAATTTTTGATGGCGCTTATTATATCTTGCTCAGTGGTAGACTTCAGGTTTGGACTTGCAGCAGCTGCTTTTGTAACAATATATAGACAATGCAAATATACTATTTAAACAACAATAATAAACATACTTTTAATACATTCCGAAATAATTAAGGACGATAGCATCTTCTTCCCCTTTTTGCCTTCCCAATTGAACTGGGCACCAACAGAGTCTGTCAACACTTTTCTTAAAATGTTTTTTACCACACTGTTGGTATCACGTCCGCCAACTTTGGCCAAAAAGGCTACCTGATAAAAAATTAGAAGCTAAATATTTAGAATTAAAAAAATGTACAAACCATCTTTTTCTGCTTCTCCTTTGAACCTGCCCATGCCTCTAATTCCTCAGTGGATGTTATAGGTAAGTTTTCTTCAATGTCAGATAAGGCATCATCATTATCATTATTTAATACAGGCTGTGTACAACAATCTGTTGCCCTCTCAAGATTCATTCCATCACTTCTGATCGATGAGGAGGCAGAACTACTCATTGGTAGCAATGACCGAATTGCTTTTGAAGTGGTAAAACCATTTGAATTTTCACTTTGTTCATCATGTGTCATTACCTTTTTTTTTGTGGGACCTTTGGGAAGCTTGAGATGTCATCTATTTCTGATTCTTCATTACTTGAAGGGTCAGAAGGGATCATTGATTTACGAAGGAAGTGATAAGATATTTAAATCCATCGACATCTTGTAGGTCAAAATATAAATTTAAGACGGATCTCAGTGTCCATTGAAATCCTTCGATGCAATATATGTTATTTCTTTTGGTGTTCTTACTTTTGTCATATACTTCCACTCCACTCACTTCGCTTCTTTATGAGAATGTGCAAAAAATCCAGCACTTTGGTCCCAAAGATTTTTCGCCCTAGAGTATCATTCATACGGTTATATGTGAGCGGAAAATATTAATTTTTCTATGTTCCCCAACATTTTCAAAACTTTTGCTGATTGTACGCATAATTCGCTGCCGTAGTTCTATTCTTCTTTCCTTTTTGTTTTGGGGACATTGTGTTGATTTGTGCCCCAATTTATTACAAGAATAGCACTTTATGCCGCAAACATTTTTTACATGTTTTACTAAATTACTAAATGGAACAAATCCGGTTCTTCTCATTGCTCGGTGTAACAGTATTTCTGTACAGCTTATTTAAACTTTTATTTTTACGTGATTCAAGTGTCCAGTCTAAATGTAATCATGACTCCCAAGTATGAATGATGTGACTGAATGGGAATGCATTTAAAGGAGAATTGTTTATTTTAAGTTATTGTAGCTGAATGTGCATTTCAAAGATAGCCGCTATGACGCAGAAAGAGAATTAAATATAAGTAAATATCGCGACGTAAATAGAATTGCATTCATCGTATGTAAATAGGTAAATTAGGGTACAAAACTGCATAGAAATAACGAGTATTAACGCTAAGGTCAAAGTCCGAGTCATTGTAAATAATTAATTGAGAGCTAGTAGAGCGATTCAAATCCGTCTATTCTCTACCGCTGCCAAAGTGTCAAAAGCTTAAGTCACGGGCGTTCAAACTATTTATTTATACATGTGCGAGTTTGCGCGATAACGCGAATTGATGTCAGTGGATACAAAGTGAGAAAGTATAAATACGGGGATTTCAAGCACCAAAAAGGAGTTGCCCGCCGCCTTTTTACGGAGCAACATCTATGTCAGTCGCGCTCGCAAATTATAAGCGCGAAGATTAATAAAGCGTTAAGGCGACTTTTATAAGAAAAGCAAGCAAAAGAACCGAGTGAAATAATCTCCATTGAGCCAGCGTAGAAGACGAAAACGATTCTTTACAGCGCGCCGAAGAAAATTGAAAATTTACCAGACTACTGCAGACGAGAATTTCTTGTCGGTGTTCCGTTGTCGGTACGTGCACAATCCAGCTGGAGAGTACCAAATTGAGATCAAGAAAAACCAGCCTGCCTGTGATTGGTCCAACTGAAAAGCGAATAGCAGCCTGCAGTGGGCGGTCTGAATTCATTCGCCTTCCACATCGATCGTGCGACAAAGTGACCTCCAAGTCCTGGTGCACTTATGAACTAGAGGTATTAGTAGACAATAATTCGTTGTAGTTCGCCTCGTTGTCGATTTATTATTTCCTTGTAGTTCGCATCGTGGTCAATTCATTATTTCGTTGTAGTATTTTTATTATTACACTATTATAAATTGGTATGTTTGTAAAGACGATTTAAATTACCTACTAGTGTTGCGTTCAATTCAGTGCTTATCAGCACTATTTGCATTCACTTTAACGACTCGTACCTGAAAGCGTTACTACACGCATTTACAGCAGTTTTGTGTTGACTTTCGACTAAAGTGGATAATAATTTATGAAATACGAATTAATTTTTTTTCTGTACTCGGCGGTTTTGAGAGTAAATACTTTGATTTAATTCACATAATAAATACATGTTTTCCTTTATATGCAGTGACTTTTTGCGTATGAATGAGTTAACTTTATTTTCACAGGAGTGTACCGCCTCACCCCCATTTTTTTTAATATGTATTACTTACAGATAAAAGGCGATTTCTAAGACAAAAAGAACCCAACAGGTTTTAATAAAGATTATTGATTTTTATTTATTTATCCTTTCCCCTCTCCTTGAGGCCAGAAGAATTATCGACTGAAGTTAGCCGGCGCCCAACAACCCTTAATGTTTATAAGAAGAACCACCCCCAAATAAAGGATTTTAAGAAGAGACGGTAAAGAGAGTTGGAAAGTAACCAGCCGGTTACATCGGGCGCAACATCCAAATACATCTTCTCTGTTATATGTTGAACGGTGATGTTTTCTGCGTGTTTGAGGCTCAAAAATTTCTGTATTGGTGTTATTTGGTAACGGCTGAGTCTCACAACAGTCAAGGATTGAGTTTACTAATAAAGTTACATCTTCTTTAGGAATTTGTTGTTCGGATGTTACGGTTTGCGTTACAACTTCAAATGATTGATGCCAGTAAGGATAATTATTCCAGTCATTACTGTTTACGCTTAGGTCCGTGCTGTTATCGTCTTTGCTCCTAACTGTGGTTGCGGGGCACTGAAAAAATGAGAAGATACAATAATAACAAAATAATGTGAAGATAGTACATTACGTACCTACTGAGCGCGGAAGTAGATTATTTCTCGAAGAATGTTATATATGGCGATTAAATGGTACCTTATGCATAGGTTGTTTTGGGTGAAATTTAAAAAAAAGAGTTAAGTTTGTGTCTTTGTCAGGTTTGTTGAAGTATGTCTGCTCTTCTGGTTTTTCATTTTCAGATAAAACATCATCTTCATCGGGTTCAAGTTCATTTTCCTTTGCTTTTGAATCCTAAAATTAATTTAATTAATACTTAACATATATACATGCTTATTTATAAGTTGTATTCAACATTTAATAGAAGAAATGTTTTTTTTTCTACAAAAAATTCCCTAGTGCTAGTCCTATACCACCTAGTCAATTACTTACTTGATTAACAGAAACAACAAGTAAATGTGGTATAGATTCCTGCTCAATATCGTCTGAGTCTGGTGCTGAAGACTGGATATCTAACGTTCCAACCTATAAAATAATACAGTAGAACCCCGATTATCCGTGCTCAATGGGACCGGATGGCGCACGGATAATTGAAAAGCACGGATAATCCAAACAATTTATTGTTTCTTAGGGTAGGCATACGTATGTATACTAAAAATATAAGAAAAAAATCAAACTAAGGTATGTACCATAAATTCTACAAAAAAGTTCATAACACAATGAAAAAAAACAGAATTCTAGATAAGGTCTAACACTAAGTAAGAAAATTAAAAACCTTGCGGACGGTCAATTTCCATTTATGTATAAAAGCAGATACATATGTGGCTATGCTTTTGTAAAAAAGTCAGTCACTTTAGTCTGTGTTAAAATTCTTCGATCCATTTTTATTTTCTGACGTATTCGGCGCAAGTTTAAAATGTCTACAAGGTCCGAAGATTCTCCTTGCTCAAAATAGTCTAGTAGAACGTTGGCATCTTCTTCAGCCTCTCGATTAGTTACCAGTTTTACTGATACCATCCCATCATTTTCTTCGTCTTGACTCATTTTCGGATGACTCATATTGTGGATTCTGGTTCTGATTCAAAACTTCTTCGACGATATCGTCGTTGCTGAAAAGTTGATGGCCTGGGTCATTTTTGTCACATTCAGTCCACTTCTGAATCTCAGTGTCACCAATTTCTTTGAATTCATCGGTATTGCGCACTAATTCAGTTAGTTCGGTTATGGTTGTTTCTTCAACATCAGGATCCACGATGCTTTCATCTTCCTCTAGGGTCATTATTTTATAAAGAGCTCTTTTGAAAGTCGTTTTTTTCACTCCACACCACGCATTTGCTACTGTAAAAATTGCGTCTTTGATCGTGAATGATTTCCAAAACTTCATCAGATCAACTTCATCCAACAAGTTCATCATATAAATTCTTTTCGGTAGAGACGTTTCATTGTTTCAATAGCACCCTGGTCCATTGGTTGAGCAATTGATGTAACATTGGGCGGAAAAAAAAGAACAAAGAAATTTCCATCGTCAGACCTTAAGACTGCCTCATTGGGATGAGAACGAGCATTATCCAGAAGAAGAAGAGCCTTTTGTGGCAACTTTTCCTTTCTCAAATAAGACCGTACTTCAGGAATGAACTTTTTATGAAACCAATCTTGGAAAATCTCAGAAGTTATCCAAGCAGCTTGCTGGTTATAATAGTGAACTGGGAGATTGTGTGGTTTCATATTTTTAAAAGCACGGGGATGTTTGGACTTTCCAATCACAGTCAACTTCAGTCTATGCTCGCCAGATGCACAACACAACACTGTTATCCGGTCTTTACTTTTTTTTATATCCCGGTGCACTCATCTCACTACTGTAGCGGAACACCCTTATTGGTGCAGGGCTGGTTTCGGTTCGTCGGCAATGGGGGGAAAATAAAACCCACGTATGCTGGTTGTAGTTTATGTTGAGAAACGCTTAACGAATAAACACACTAATTACATAAGGACATTGACAAGTGACGACGCTTACCTTAACGACCTTACATTAAAATTTGTACCTAAAAATAATTAGGCGAAACTACAGTAGTTATAAAATGGTTCGTGCAGCGAAATCAACACTTAGGAATACAATGGCCCCATAATCGATAAGTGAACGAAAGTAAGGGGTTATCTTCGAGATTTCGAGTTTGAACGTTTAGTTTTGCGCAACGACCTCTCTAGGTTAAGTTACGTACAATTGGTGTAATGTTGAAAAGAATTCTTTAAATTTGGTGCGTTCCACTATACTACTTGCAGCTAAAGTTTTAGTAGGAATTGCTCGCCAATATAATCCGGTTTCGTCAGCGTTATAAATTTGAGAAGGTTGCAGATTATTTTCTGTAATTATGGTCTCCAACTCCAGCTCATAACAAAATTCGACCATCGCTTCTCCATCAGCACTGAGATTTTCGCCCTAAATGGTAAGCTCACGAATTCCGTGACGTTTTTTGAATCGATGCAACCAGCCACTAGATCAGTGGCGTCGCTAGAGTACGATGCGCCGGGTAGCAAAACAATTAATGCGCCTTTCTCCAAAAATAAAAAATAAAGATTTTAGCAATTTATTTTAGTATTGTTACAGTAATGTATAGGTACACTAAATACACATTAACACAATAACAATAACGCAAATAATGAGATCCTAAAACACTAAAAATCTTTTTTTCTGGCCTTGGCTTCGGCAAATACATCTATTAGATGATCTAAATTTAATGCTCGAGCTTTGTCGTTTTCAATACTTAAAAGTGCCAGGTTACTTAGCCTTATTTGTGACATTGAACTTCTCAAACAATTTTTAATTAGTGTTAACTTTGAAAATGACCTTTCGGCAGAAGCCGTAGTTACAGGAATGGTTAAAAATAACAAAAACGCTGTGTATAAATTTTTTAAACTTGCCGTGGCTGTATGGTGTTCACAAATTTAAAGTTTCGCAACATCCTTTACAGATACACAGTTCATAATTTTGCTTTTAAATGTCCTGCGGAAACTTAACAGCTCATGAACTAATTTAAGGTAATTGATTCTTTGGTTTAGGGCATTAATCCTATAATGCAAAAATTAGCGATTAAAATTCATGCAAGCACGGAAAGAAGCATTTCGGACGTTTGTAATGAACGATATTTTTTTATTTATACTTCTTTTTTAGGTATCATCACAAAGCGTGATTTATGGTCGCTTTGCGTCCATAAAGTTTCACTTCTGTCGCTTCTGTCATAACTTTACTTTATGTACCACATCTGTCAAACTGTACTTATTTGAAACTATGTGTGAAAACAGTAATTTGTTTGATACAAACGTCTATTCTGTCTTCGTCCCAATCAGGATTTGGGCCATCACGTTGCGTTTTTTCATTTTCGGACTATTCTAGAATGTTTCACACCATTTTGCAATTAATCACAATGTTCACATTTAAAATTACCTATAGGTTTGACGTTCCAATCCTTTGCTGCTTGCAGACCTTTTAAGTGTAGAACCAAACATGAGGAAGATTTATTGCCTACATTATTTACCTACCAGAACACCAGCATTAAACCCGAAACACAATAGCACTATACCTACCATCCAAATTACGGTAATTCAGTTTCTAATAATTGTACAGCATTGTAACATATAAGTCTTGGAAGCCACAGTTACGAACCTATTTGCATTTGACATTATTAAAATCTGTGCAGCGGAGAAGTTGCTATTGTACTTTTACTCTCAAACGCTCCTATATCAAGCCGTATGATGGACAGGGTCGCAATCGCTTGCAGCTTCCAAAATTTCACTTTGGTATCTCGAACTGTCGCTATCACCCATTTTGATACGCATCAAACACACGCAAAGGATGCAATTATAATTTTATTACATATGACAGGGAAAATGCTTTGTTTATTAATTGCTCTAAGATAACTATATATTTCAGAAAATAGTTATTTGTTCATTAGTACAACAAAATCGTCAGTTTTCGGACGAGGAAATAGTTGCTGCGACGGAACGCGTTAGCCCTTTAAAGGTGGATTTATAAACTTTACGTTCGCAGTTTGCAGTTGACGTTGCCGTTCAGTTGCAGTTGGAGTTTGCGTTTGCTGTTACCTTACGATTTATAAACTCCTTGACGTTCATTTTATGCTTGACATTGTAACTACCAACTATTTGAAATGAACTACACAACTACATAACCTATAATAATCTAATCTGTATTTGTGGTTATAAACATGTAAATAAACTAACATTCTATAATTAAAATAAACTGGACTATAACTAAGTGTTCTGGATATGTTCCAAGAAATAAATAGGAATGTTTTGTTATAAATTAACAATGCTATCCTGCCAAGAAACTCTACCTTTATCGGACATGAAGTATTCTGCAAGGGCATCTCTTACAGAATACACGTAACGTGTAGTAATGTTAGCACCTAATCGTCCAACAGATCCTAGTGGCTCCTGCTCGGTTCTCCATGCACCATTTGCACCATCTGTATCAACATAATTTGATGGGCAGTAAATGTTATCAGATCCTGAAAATTCTGTTTGGCAATAGTTGTGAAGAACAACAACTGCTTTCACAATCTCATCTACATTTTCCGCCTTAGCATTTATCGTAGTTTTCAGGATCCGCCATCGAGCGACTAATATTCCGAAGGTATTTTCTATTACCTGTCTAGCCCTGGAAAGTCGGTAATTAAATACCCTTTGTTTAATTGGTAAAAATTTCCCTGGAAATGGTCTCATTATATATTGTTTGAGAGGAAACGCCTCATCAGCCACAAAGAAGTATGGCATCGGATCATTTCTTTCCGGCAAGGGCGTTGGTACTGGTAAATTCATTAGGGAATCTTCCATTTGTTGTCCAAAAATACTTTTCTTGAACACCCCTCCATCACTTTGTGATCCGTATGCTCCAATGTCGACTGCTGTGAATTTATATTTGTAGTCGCACGCGGCTAACAAAACAATGCTAAATGTTTTTTTATAATTGAAGAAGAGAGATCCGGTTTTAGGAGGAGCTTGGATATTAACGTGTTTCCCGTCTATACTTCCTAAGCAATGTGGAAAATGCCATTTATGATTGAAACCATTGCTAATTTCCAACCACTCTTCTTGAGTTTCCGGTGTTTTGAGATACTCGGGACTTAAAACGTTCCATAAAGCTACGCAAGTCTCATAAATAATTTTATGCACAGTGGTATGTCCCACGTGGAAAGTCCATGCCAAGACCTGCATGCTACTGCCTTGTGATAAGAATCTAAGAAAAACAAAACTGACAACTTAAAGAAATATTTGAAGAACATGCCACTTACTGTAATGTTATTACAAGTCTTTCTTCTGGCGATATACCATCAGACCTATATTGTCTTCGGATTAATGGTTCAACTTTTTTAAGTAATTTTTCAAACACAGGAACTGTCATTCTTGTGTATTTGAAAAATTGTTCCGGATCCCCTGTTTTCATTTTCTTATAATAATTGTAATTACCAGCCGTTTTTCGAAACCTATTAATAGGTCTAACTTTATATCGTCTAGATCTTCTATAATTACGCAGTCTGAGTGCTGCATAAACGCACAAAACAATTCCTAATGAGCCAAGCAACACCTTTTCTTCATCCATAATACAAAAATTTATAGAACTATCAACGAAAAATAATAACACAATTCCAAGGAAACAAGTCAGCTAATAATGAATCTAGCCCTTCTCTGTGAAATATATAAATTAGCCCAGGGTATGAGTCATGCCCTCACAGCATAACAGGTTATGTGGGGGTGTAAATTTGAAAGCTACCCATAAAGATTTAGAAAACTTCCCAAAATATGTATATAATTTGTTTAATATGTACTATTTATTTACAGTAATTTAAGTGCTGCTTTATCACTCCAAATCCTCCAGTATGCGTAGCATAGATCGACGTTTTTCTTTCGCCTGTTCACTTGGCATTTCACTCAACCGAGAGTAAACATACTCCACAAAAGTGCGATTTTGATTCGGTGGAATCGCACGCGTATCAAGTGACGAGGCGATTTTTTTTGCAGTTTCTATAACTTCGGCAAGTTCATTTTCACCTCGTTTTGATGTACTGCTTTGTACTGAAATTTGCGTAAATTATAAAATAACACTACATGTATTATTTACCTTTCTTTGTTTTTGAAGCAATCGGTGTTGATGCCGTTTCATTAACAATTGTTTGGTCAGCAGTTTCTTCTATTGCCTCTTCTTCCGATTGTGGAGAGAGAATTGTCTCTATCCCAGACCATACCGAGGATCGGGAGGATGTCCGGGATGAGGATGGCGAATCTTTCACAACTGATATAGTGGAAGTGTGAGTTCTAAAAATATAAGTACTGCTTAAATTTTGTGTTTTATAAAGTAACAGAACTTACTTTCTTGGCCTTGTGCAATTATTATAAAATGCCATTTTTTCTAAATGAATCCAAGATGATTCGGCTCCTTCAGATCCAGAAGGCTTCATTCTCTTCTCCCTTGTGAAGCGATCTCGCAAAGCTTTCCATTGCTTCATGCAATCTTCCACTAAAAGAAAAATACTAAATAACAAAACTCGCTCAGTAGTTGTACACGAACCACTTACATTGGTTATATCTGAGATTTCCTTCCATGCTAACTCCTTTTTTTTTGTATTTTTATAGTCTTTATGACTTAAGTCATATAAATACTCGTACTGTTGTATGACTTCGATTAGCAGCCCTACAACATCCACATGTTCTGGAATTGTAAGTATTTAAGTACATGTGTGAAATAAACTAAATATATAGACCTTCAATAACTAATAATTCCTCATCCATTATTTAACGACACACAAAATTTAAATCACAATGAAAAAATATAATATATACAGTGCGTTTATCTTAGATTGGAACATACGATTTTGCATGCAATGTTATTTCCCTATGTTCCATTTTAAAAAAAACGCATCAACCTGAAGGATATGCGCGGTTCACAACTAAAACAAACGTATTAGAAATTTGCGAGTCACATTTGAACCAGCCTTTATTTTTAGGTTATGTACGTGTACGGTCGAAAGTCGAAGAAAAATTGTTTAATAATAAATAAAATGAATTTAATTATAAGTTATAACAAATGTTCAAAGTGCCCTCCTTCACATTCCAAGCAGTACCCTAACCGATTGCGAAATTCCTGAATACTATTTCGTAAAAACGTAGGATTCATTTGATCACATGCTGTTAGTATTCGGGTTTGTAACTCTTGCACATTCTGAATGGGAACATGATTATAAATTTTCGATTTTAGATATCCCCAAAGGAAAAAGTCATTTGGCGACAGATCGGGAGATCGTGCTGGCCAAGATATTGGACCAAATCTACCGATCCAACGGCCCGGGAATGTTTCATTGAGGAAACTTGTCACTGGTCTCGTAGAATGTGGTGGAGCCCCGTCCATTTGAAACCATGGGTTGTTTATATTCAACTCCTGTAACCGTGGAATAATGCGCGATCTAAGTAATTCGAGAAACTTTGTTGAATTTAGAGTTCCATCGATGAAGAACGGTCCGATTAGAATATTGTTTATTATCCCGGCCCAAACGTTAATTTTAATATTATATTGCGTATGCGTTATGTTGTGTACATGATTATTAGTTTGTGACCAATATCTAATGAAGAAAACGGTATCAGTAAGATTTAATATGGAGATAGGTACCTACCGATAGTTTTGAGAATTTACTGTACCGTTCAGAGAAAAAGATGCTTCATCTGTAAACATTATTTTGTGCAATATTTCCTCATTATTGTTTAACAAATTAAATATTGTTTCGCAAAAGTCTGTGCGTTTTATTTTATCATCATCAAACAGTTGTTGGTGATTTTGAAATTTGTACGACTTGTATTTAAATTTCTTTAGCGTTTTAAACACGGAAGTTCTAGAAATTTCAAATTCCTTGGCCATTAAACTTAGTGATGCTGTTGGGTTTTCTTCAGCATAGCACAAAATTTCTAATTCCAATTCTTCATTAAGGACATGGTTAATTTTTGCCTTTTTTGTGTGAAGATTTGCAACACAGCCATCCCTATCAAATTTTGCTATAAGCCTATAACTCTGTGGATCGTTGAAATGGATGGTATTTGTTCGTCAGGATACTGGACTGCAAGTAAATCGCGGACTTGTCTTGTACTGTTTAGGCCTTTGTATAAATTTATAATTGCAATTTTCATTTCTTTAGGCAGCATTTTTGAATTTATTGCAGGGCGGTAGATTTAAAGGTGACAGTAGTACATTGCGCCTACTACCCATTTGAACTACTCCTTCAGGTTGATGCGTTTTTTTTTAAAATGGAACATAGGGAAATAGCATTGTATGCATAATCGTATGTTCCAGTCTAAGATAAACTCACTGTATA
>NW_022170249.1:28662543-28841449 GCF_008802855.1 Photinus pyralis
ATAACTTTAGGATTATATTGCGCGCCCATGTTGGTAGACGTGTAGACAAAGATAGCAATGTGTAGAACTTTCCTCTCTTTCTAAAGTTTCAGTGATGTTCGCTATTTATATAAATTCAAAATCCTTTTCGCGAGATTTTTGCGACATTATAATTCTTTTGAAAAAATCAAGTCCTCTATGCCGATAAAGTAGAAATTTAGAAATTTAAAATGTCAATTTATTGTTGTTCAAAACTTCTAGTGTATTTATATTTTCTTTTTTACTCTTCCATCATACTACTTATTAGTTTATGATCCGCACTAAATAGATAATTACGTTGAATTTTTAGGCACTAGTGCGCGAAAGTAGATAGTCAATTGTAAAATTGACGTTCCCGACGTTCGTGTTTTATTGGGAAAACGCGATTTAGAACGAAGGAGTGCTTTTCAGAGGTGCCTCTACAGAAGGTTTTATACTACTCCTGTATTTACCTTATGAATTAGGAATATTACACATTCTTTGTCTACGATCCTTTCGGATGTAGTCCCGCGTATGGTTCCATAGAATTTTCAGTCATAGAAAAAGCTGTATCTATCTACAAGAAAAATGTAAAGAAATTTACCGCACTCGATTTTCTATGTCTCTCGGATGGGGTACCCTCAATTTGTTCTCCTGAATCATCATATTTAGACTACAATTATTCATTACGTCACCGTCTGAAATTCTTCCTTGAGCGCCAATGTTTGCATACAAAAAATTATAGTCTGCATCTACTAAAGCAAGTAATACAATGCTGAAATGTGACATAATATTATAAAACTCTGTTCCATGTTAAATGGGCACTGGATTAAAATATGCTTTCCGTCCAATGCTTGAATTCCACGAGGAAAATTCCACAGTTTGTTGAAATTATTTTCTATCTTCATCTACTCTTCGGAACTGGTTGGAATCTGAAAATTAATCTTATGCAATTCTTTTAGGATGTAACAATGAAGCTAGCACTGCAGATGAAATCACTGAAGAAAATACAATGTCACAACCACCGCGAAAGAAATCAAAACCAGACCCGAAGTTGCAAATGCTTAAGGAGGCTTTTGGCATATTAAAATCCGAGTTAAAATCTTCTGCTGAAAAATCAGCACCCTCACAAGAAAATCCGATATTAAGATCATTTTGTGATTTCATTTTTCAAAAGCTTAACAATTTCAACATGCATACCATCACTTTGGTACAGCAAATATATTCAAGTTATTTTTCGAGCAGACCAAGGGTATTATTGTTCTGCGCAACAAGTCGGTTCTCAACCCACCATTTACCAACAAACGTACGCTCATTCGCTAGGTCATCCAGTTCACAACTACAGTAGTTACCAACAAAGGCCCACTACATCCTCAACAAGCTTAACATCCTCTCCACTTGGAAGCCCACAAACAAACGCATCTCGCTCTCCGCATTCAGACTCAGAATTAGGTCAACAACACACCCATTGACAGAGAGGGAAACCGGGGCAGGTTGTCACAATTTAGGTTTTTTAATTTTTTGAGAAGAAGGGGTAAAAGTTTCCCTTGTTATGATTAGTATATCTTGTAATGCGTTTCTTTGGCTACATTTTCCCTAATCTTTAAGACCGTAGCAAGAAGAGACTATTCAGGAAAAAACAAATTTATCAAGCAAAATTTTGTGACAACCTGCCCCGTCACCGGGTTGGTTGTCACAGGCATTGGGGTTGGTTGTCACGGATTATTCATACTTGGAAAAAATTTTTTTTAATTTGAAAAACATTGTGTTAGGAACAGAAAAGTAAAAAAAGATATATATGTCGCTAATACAAATTTTACACAAATTCAAACACTTAAATATTACCTAATTTAAGTAAATATGGATAAGTTAATGATAATAAAAAGCATTAGCCGAATCACTTTCGAGCGCACTGTCACAATTTTGACATGTATAAAAGTTATTATGGCCGGGGGTGCATAATTCATGCGCCCATCCCTTAAATTCCAATACACTGGATCCATTTTTCCTTTGCCTTACTAATACAAAATGGTTCAATACAAACTAAACAAAAACAGTCATCCTTTTCTTCGCTGCTGGAAACTTGTCGTTCCTTCCTCTTTGTAATTCCTTTCTTATTTTTTGCATTCTTTTTATTTTCTGTAATTCTGTCGAACAAATCTCGCTTTGGCTTATTTTTACTGGCTTTTGCAGCCTCTTCTTCAGAATTACCGGATTTTTTGCGACCTTCGATGTTTAAAATGACTGGTCTACAACTGGTAAGTCTAAAAACTATCAGAGCCTTAAAGTGGTAGTTATTACAACCTCTCAAAATTTTAAATCGACAAAATCATTTAAATAACTGTTCAACTGCGGAGGAATGAACTTCATGTAGGTGCTGAATCAGTTCTTCGTCGTTTGGTCATTCCGTGGTTGTTACAACTCGATCTGCTTCATTTGCTACGGTGTATTGGGTAACCTATCCAAAATAGTTATTATTTTATATTACCTACCTATTATAAAAATAGCTACCTCATCCTGTTTTTCGATTTCTTCCTCCATGTCATTATACAAATTCTTCCGGGCATCTGGTCCAAATGCTATTTCGGCATATAATTTCATGTCCCCAATAGTTAGTCGAGGGGATGTTGGAAAAATGTTAACAAATTTATTTTGTATGGCACATAGATGCTTGCACAATCTCCCTCCTTGTCCGTGGACGCAATCGTAAAACCCAACATCCAAATGAACAGTATAGAAAAGATCATTTTCAGAAGTTACCAAACACGTTCCTTCTTCTACCAACAATAATGCAGATGATTTTAACATGCGTCTAAAGCTAAACGCTTGTGGCGGCACGCGCACCAAAGCGCCGAAAAGAAACCATCCCAAGTGCGCGCGTCTGCAAAATGCAACTGTTTTGTGATCTTAAATGTAAACTACTTAATACCCTAAAACTAAGGACTTTTATTGCACCCATATGGGAGGCAATACTAGCGCAAAGGACTGCATACAAGCGGCTCCTTTGCCTAGTAACGTATTACATAATTGAAATTAAAAATTGTCTATAACAATTCTGAAACAAAAAAAATGCTTGAAACTTATTCTAACTTAACGTATATTTGTTTTTCAACAGATAAACATTAATATCGTAAAAAACACAATATTCTGTTCAGCACGAAACAAAAAAACCTAAATGTTATGTTATGCACTACACGCTTTAACGTATTTCCATTTGAAACTCTTACCGTAGCTGATCTGATGATACCGTCGGGGGCTCTGTGTATTTCGACGTCCCTGCCAAGACTCCAAGATAGAGGAGGTGAGTTGTCTTCTTGGATGCGTACTAAAGAATCGATTTGGAGCAGATCTTGCATAATTTGGCACCATTTGGTTCTTCGCTGTAAATCAGATACAACTTCTATGCTCCAACGTTTCCCAAAGTGCTGAACTAAGCGTTGTCCAAAATACAGGGCTCTGGTATGGTTTGAAAGGATCAGCCAAGAAGTGACCAGGTGTCAAAGGGTTCAGATCGTTTGGGTCTGAGGACATTGAAGATAACGGTCGGGAATCTAGGACTGATTCGACCTGGATTAAAACTGTGCTGAAATCCTCATAAGTGAAATTTGTATTACCTAATATCCTTTTTAAATGAAACTTTGTGGATTTAGTGCCATAAATTTCCATTTTATACCTTGTGAACTTAAATTTGAAATTATAGAATCCTGCGTATCAGGGCTTTGCAAAAATTTGTACCAATCTTTTAGCTGGTTATTTGCCCCAACAAAATTCTCTGCATTGTCACTAAATAACGTGTGGAGTTTACCTCTGCGTGCCGTGAAACGCTTTAAGATCGCCAGAAAGGCATCAATTGACAAATCTGTGATAAGTTCTAAGTAAACAGCCTTAGTAACTAGACAGACAAATAAACATATGTATGCTTTAATAAGCTTGCAACCTCGCGTTTTCTTATCTTTAACTCATTCATAGCCAAATTTTTTTCTTTAATTTTTTATTTTTTTTATTAAGATATAGCTCACTTGATAGTCATTTGATGATTTATTTCGCTGTTATACGTCATTGCTGCACGTAAAACCACGATGTTGTTTCCAAGTACCAGTGCAAGTGTAACCAATTTCTGTCGTCTTTCTAATGAGTGGTAATCCAGTGAAGAAATTGTCCGTAAAGAAATTATATTTCTTTTCATTATTTTCTTTCAACTTTGTTGCAAAGTTCAGGATGACAGATGCTCCAAGACCATAATCTTCGTAATCCGAGCCTGTACCCTTCCCTTGGTACGCCTCTGTACTTATCAAGTAGCCATTAGGGGCATTCGGGGACCAGAATTTAAACCAGTAACGTATTGGTTTGCTGTGAATTCGTTGTTTGCAACTATGGTGGCTGTAGTAAGGCACCATGGACTCATCTATGTGACGTTATTTTCTTTACCGTGTAATCTTTGCTTTGGCTTATATTTGAATTACTATGTGGAATCCTTCTCGAATAACATTATGCGAACTCTTACCTTTATATAGCAATCCTTATGCCATCTAGGTGTTCACATTATAACCCGATCCTTTATTTGCGATATAGTTTTCTTTTAAAAAGCTTTTGTCTAGTGTTCTGTTGATTGGCGCGATTATTCTTCTCCCACTCACTGTCGACGCGCGCAGTCCTTGTTGAAGAACTCGATTCGATCTTGACTTGTATTTGAACTACACGCCATTACACTTACTTGACATATTCGTCTACCTTTATTGGGATTTAATTAGTGGTGTTGTACTAAAATTAGTGAAGTTTTCTCTTATCATCTTACTTTCAATTTCGCTGATGACGCATTGCTGCGGTTTATCTTACAAGTTTAAGGCCGTTTTGCGGTATGTTATCTATGACGCATTATCTTTTTATTTTAAATAATCTATTTTAGGCTACTTTCGTACTCCCTAAGTTTTCTTACTTATTATTTTGGTTTTACCAATTGCTTCCTGACTGTACATTAGGCTGGAGCGAAATTTTTTTTTTCATAATTCCCTAAAGCCTATGTGTAGAAAAGTTGCCTTTTACTACCAGTATTCACCAAAAAAAATCTCAGGTCAATCAACTTAAAACTTCTACTGCCCAAACCGCTTTGAAAATTAGAATTTTCCCTATATTTAAAAATATATATATAATATCTTATTATTGTCACTAATATCTTATGAATAATTATTACTGGATAATTACGTAAAGAAGGTATTACAAAACATTCCTAGAACCAAATAGCAACTCAATATAATGACCTTGAAACAATACTACATGCTCTTTGACACCGCGTTGCGCCGGCTTAGCGCCAACGAGGCTAACGTACAGGATTCCACGAACTCCGTCGCAATAAATCGGTTGTGGTCGTAGACCTACGTATCGTCTGCCCCCGCTGATTTATGTTGTTGAAATATTTTAGTTGTTTGGCAGCATTAGAGCAGTTAACGTATGTAAAAAATGTCTTTTACGCGACGTGATTCATTGTGCCCTGTGTTTGGTGTACCAAAACCATTTAAGAACAATGTGTTGCCTACGTACGCGGATATTATTAAATATTACTTATATCTTCGACAAGAAATTGTACAACAAAGTAAACAAAGACCTAGTTTCGCTGATGATGTCTGTTCCCGTTTAATAAAAGACTTGAAAAACTTGTGGCAGAAAAGTTCCATTTGTGTTGTATCAGACCAACAAATATTACATAAAATTCGAGAATACCACGGTAAATATCGTAACATAATGAAACGGCTAAAAAAGGACGGTAAACTTAATAATTCAAAACAGGTTGTTTTATTTAGAGAATTGGCCGAGAAGAAACTCTTTGATATATCTTTATGCAAATGTAAAGACTTTTTAAGCTGTTCTTGTACAATAAAAGTGCCTGTACTTGAACGTGAATTTCTAACCGACCAAAGAACTTCGCGTAAAATGGTAATCGGTATAGTTGATCAAAAAACTACAAAAGTACTCGAAAAGAGATGGAAGCGTAAAAGTAAAACCGAGGAAAGGAGAATCAGGCATGATGAATATGATGATCAATACAAAAAATCTTTAATTGGCAGAGCATACCAGTCAGTGTCATCTAATCTAGAAGAAGAGACTTCAAACAGCAGTTCATCAGAAGAAAATGTCATTAAATTAGAAGACAGGGTCGATACTCCTTCAACTTCTCAGATGAGAATAAAACTACCAAGTGTAGCACAGGCATGTGACAGAACGGGTGTTTCAGATAGGACGGCAGCAATTCTTGTTAGTGCAGCGTTAAAAGATATAGGAATAATTACTACAGAAGATTCATCAAAAATTGTCGACCGCAGCAAAATTCGTAGAGAAAGGGCAAAAGCTCGATTTGAGCTCAAGAGAAAAGATAAAGAAGACGGTTCTGAATTGGTATATGGAATATATTTTGATGGAAGAAAAGACCAAACGTTAGTTCAAACTAGTGAAGAAGGAATTTTGTCCAAGAAAACGAAGATTGAGGAACATATAGTCCTAGTTTCAGAACCAGGATCCAAATATATTGGTCATTTGACTCCTGCATCTGGCAATTCGCAAAGTATAAAGAAGAGCATTCTAGAATTTTTGGAGCATAATTTTGACGTTTCAAATTTGCAGGCTATAGGTTGTGATGGTACAGCAGTAAATACTGGTAATAAGAATGGAATTATTAGACAGCTTGAGCTTTCGCTGAATCGATCCCTACAATGGTTTGTTTGCCTATTGCACGCAAACGAACTACCTTTAAGACATTTGCTGCAACATTTGGACGGGAAAACGACTGGCCCAAAAGGATTTCGTGGCGAGATAGGAAAGCAATTAGAAAAATGTGAAACCTTACAACCTACAGATTTTAAAAGGATAGAAATTACTTTGACTGAAATTAGTGCTGATCAACTTAGCACCGACCAACAATACTTATATGAAATTTGTAATGCCATTTCAAAAGGTAACATCTCTTTGAACTTGTCGAAAAGGAACTCCGGGAAAATGGCTCATTCCAGATGGCTTACGACCGCAAACCGGATTTTACGATTATATGTCTCCACAGCGAAACCATCACAAAATCTAACTATTCTAACAGAATATGTCATGAAAGTATATGCCACCACATGGTTTGCAATCAAAATGCAACCATCATGTCGACACGGGAGCAAGCATCTATTTGGTATGATTGAAAAATCAAGATTTTTACCAGAAGATTTGAGAAAAATGATAGACCCAGTAATTCAAAGGAATGGCTATTTCGGTCATCCTGAAAATGTATTATTGGCTATGTTGGCTGATAGTCGCAAAACAGTGAGAGAATTAGGCCTTAGAAGATTATTGAAGTGTAGGAAAACAGCAAACCAACAAGAAATACGGGAATTCAAATTGCCATCTTTAAATTTTTATGCTGAAGACTACATTGATATGATTGACTGGCAGTCGACAACAATAACAGAACCTCCTCTGACAAAATGTATTTCCAATGAAGAACTAGAAGAAATGATTTTAGATGTTCCAGCTGAAATTGAAATTCTAAAATATCCATGCCACACGCAAGCAGTGGAAAGGTGCATCAAATTAGTAACAGAAGCGTCAGTTGCTGTATGTGGAAATACAGCAAGGGATGGATTTATAAGGGCACGAATTGCTTCTAGAGCTAGTTTGCCAGTATTCGAGACAAAAAGTCAATATCTTCAAGTTTTTAATGAAAATTAATCACAAAAGTACAAATAAGGGTGGGAGGGCGGTGGAACTCGATATGCAGCTACCTCCACGTGGTGAGTTCTGGGTTATTTCCATCAAAAATTACGAATTTTTTATGGAAATAAGCGAAGAGCTGCATCGCGGCTTTAAAAAATATTTATCTTTAATTTTTTAAATTTTAAGGCCAAATGGGCAGTAGAAGATGACAATATTTTAAGCCACTTTTTTTTTCTAGAATAGACCATTATATTAGGCAACTTTTCCACATATAGGTCAATTGATTTAAGGAATTTTTTTTTCGAGCCAGTTTTCACTCCACCCTACTGTACATTGATATTTTGACGTGGAAACGCGAATACCCGATTTTCCATATGGTGCAATAGAATTCCATTGAAGTTTCGACGCCATTACAATCAAAAACGCTCTACATATTTCTACCTTACAGACTGAAGAATCACCGCCATTTCATGTGAAACCGATATTTGAACTGCTGACCCAATTTTACGAAGTTCGTTGACCTACGATTCATTCCTCCGAAACGCAAGTACTTAATTAACGAGACGTGTGGAGTTAGTACTGTGTAAATTTTTAATTAACGTTATGTATTTTACTTTGAAGAACTTGCTCGTGTAATTTCTTTTGAATTGATAAGATTGCTTTGTCATTGAAGATAGATTCAGTTATTTTATTTGTACATTTTTATAGTATTTTTCTCTTAAAATTTCATGTCATTTTTTTGATATCTCATACCGATTGTGAAAACCAACCCTTAGTCGAACCAAATTTTGTTTTGTTGTAAAGTCATTTGAATTTTTGATTCTTTTTAGTATTGATTGCAATTCTACGTACAAGAATAACCATTCGTGTCTTACGTTAACCATTGCTTATGCGATATATTGTGCAACGCGAATCACTACCCTTCTTATATTTTTTTTGTTTTTGTGTCTGACTGTTTTCAGATTTGCAGTTTCGCGTCCTCTGAGCTCGGAAGGTTGCGACCGGAGTTCAAGGTAAATTTAGTTATTTTCGTCGTTTTTCCCTTTTAACGTTTGATTACATTTTGGTTGTTGATACTAACGAGTTGTGATTATTACTTTGTTTGAAAGTCACTTAATGATTATAGCTCCGTTGTTTCTGCGGAAGCCTTTTGGATAAATATTTTCCCCAGGCTACGTGTTGGCTTCTCATTTGTTTTATTAGAGATTATTTTAAATTCCCAGTTTGATATACTAGATCGATATATTACAGTGTCAGATTTGTGATATTTTGAGATCTTTGTTATTAAACTACCCGCATTTATACATCAAATACTGTTTGTTTTCCCCATAATTGTGTATTCCTTTGAGTTTAGTAAGACGAGAACAAGGATCTCTTGGTCTGCCTTGTTCATCCCTTTAGTATTCCTCTCTCTCTCTAAATTCATCAAAGACTAAGTGGCGCCTATCCGGATTACTTTTACTGTTTCCTTCCCTTTTTGGCTTATTTGTGTGTGTATAGAAGAACCCCATTTTCACCCCGACCCACCTCTACTTTGCCTGAGCTTACCGTGTGCTTATCTAAGGTAATTTTGTCACGTTGGCCCAAAGTGAACGTAACATCTACATCAACATTCTTTGTACAATTCGGCAACTTTTCCAAACTTATCTTCTCTAACTAAGCTGGAATTGCCGCAAATTTGAAATTTACCTCCAAAACTTTTCGTTGAAATTGTTACAAAAATTTTGGTAGTAATTCATACGCGTGTAAAAAGGCTCTTAGGTGACAATCACCTATGCGGGAAAGTCAAATATGTAAAGTGAACAATTCATTGGGAGTTTGAAACCTCACACTTATTGCACCTTCAGTGTTTCAAGCAGGACCACATTATGTTACATATTAGGTAAATTTTATAATATCTAAGGAGTAAGGACACTCCGCAATATATGTATAGTTGACGATAACTTTATGAATCAGGACTGTTTATTAGGTAGAGACTTTATTTCTCATGAGCAAATCACTGTTACCTTCGAGCTAATGATGTTATAACAGAAAATATCTTGCTCGAAACTGAATTAATATTAATCGATGTAGGAAACGAACCTGATTTGAACTTGGATATGGGCGAAGATGATTGTAAAGGTAAGGTAAAATTAGAAAATGTATTTCGAGAAAAATATTTAAATGCAGTTCGCCTCGCCCTAAGGTTGATTTTGTGGCAGAAATTTGTTGGATCATCACTCCAAATTTTATTACAAACACGTAGGCTGGCATATTGTGATAGATTAAGAGGCGCAAAAATTGATTTCTGATATGTTGAGTCTGAACATAATTAGGGAAAGTTCATCTCCATACACATCACCGATTGTGTTGTGTTGAACTACAAAAATGGGTCTAAGAGATTATGTGTAGATTTTAGAGATTTAAATACGATTGGCGTTGAAGATTTCCTTTACCATTGATCGAAAACTAAATGAATCCAAAATTGTTTCATTAATTGTTGTTAAATGGAACGCATTGAAATTATTATTATAAAGGTTAATTGAATCTAACATAAATTTCTTTCCGTGTACCCACTTGTAATAATATACATACACATTTAGGTACATTCCAAATGTATCAAAATGATCGAATTTCTCTCCTTGTGTTGTTTTTTCTAAAAACGATGTAACCTTTTGTAGCAAATCATTGGCTTTGTCTATATTCGAAGCTTTACGTCGTTTCACGCTGGCAACAGAACTGCAGCCACTCGGTATAGATGTTGATATATATATATATATATATATCTGCTAGTAATTTATGACTTGGAGGAAATTTGTTTCATTTGGCGCAAGAAGTAATATATCCAAAATTGATCGGGAAAAGAACACTTGCCGCAGTATAGTTACTTTCTTTTTGTAAAAGTCAAGTAAACCCTACAGTGTTACCGAATAAGGCAAGTTTTTGGGCTAATTCTTCTAATTCCCGTGCATTTATCTGCCGATCGATTGCAGTGTACGGTTTTGCAGGATACATATCCTCGACTGTTTTTATTTTCACATTTTTTCACCGGCATAAGAATCCAATCGGCAACTTTCTTTTTTATGAAAGCAGTTAAATGAAATATTATATGTAGGCACTTTGAATGAAACTAAAACTAACACCGGTTTCAAAATTACTGTTTACGCATGCTGTATGTTTTATTTATGAAGGTATTCCACTATATATATATATATATATATGTATATATATAGATATATATATATATATATATATATATTCGGAGTTTACAGGTCGGAATTATAAAATACTTATGGCCCTTCCACGCCTTCCTATGTTTTATTGTTATTCTGCAATTTATTTGTAAAGGCACGCTCAAGTGTCTTCCACTTATTTTTACACTGTAGCAGTAAAATTATGTCCATGGGCTATTAATTTCTTGTTTAATTAACTCCCACATTTGTTTCATGGTTTTAATTTTTCTCTGTTCCACAAGCATTTTTGTTCTTCGTAACTTTCAACAAAAAATTTTGTAGGAGCATCCGACCACTCGGAGGGTAGGGTTTGCGAATGTAATTCGGATGTGACCTTAGAATCTTCGCAGTTATTACTAGCAACAATCTCTTGCATTAATTCGCAGTCTTTATGCTATGATAGCTCGTTCAAAAGAGAATTAAAAAATCTATCAAGTAATTTAAAAATCCAATATGGCGCCTATTTAACTTTAGGAAGTTGATAAATGTTCCTCAAAGGTAAATTTTTTGACATCGATTTTAAATTTGGCGTATCAAAGACAGTAACTTTTATATAAAAGTTTGTTTTTATATCTCTTGTACTTTCGATGATATAAGACATTAAAGGAAATGGCCAATTTTAATTTTTTTGAATTTATGTCGAACCTATACGACTTTTTGAATTTCCACAAGAAAATTTTAATTAAGCATCTAAAACTGCAAAACATTGCCCATTTAACCAATTCTCCTATCTTTAATAATAAGAAAGTTACCCATGCAATCCCACTCGATCTGGGACACACTGTGTATAAAATCCAATCCGAAATCACAGCAAGATAATATTGTTGACTAGCAAGCATGCACAAAAATGTGCCGAAGTGGTACCGATAGAGTTGCGCAACACTAACGCGGTTTCATTTAATAATACTGTAGGTTCGGTTAAACCAAATCGTATTGCGTGCATTGTGCTGGTACGCATTTGTGGCAGATATAGTCTGCTACATGGTAAGTTTATTTGTTCGAAGTCATGAGTTAAGGTGGAACTAGTTTCCTACAGTTATATCTTTGCATGGTTCTTTTTTTTTAAGGGGAAGGGGGATGTTGTCTGCTTGATTCGGCGATTCACTTATTAGTGTTGCTGTTGCACTCCGATTACTTGTAGTAACAATTTTATATATATATATATATATATATATATATATATATAAAATTGTTTTTCCCGAATTCGCCACATATAAAGATAATATTTTCTTCTTCATTGGAGGCTGAGGTTTACGCTAAGTTCTTATAACTTTCTTCTCTTTTTCATTACTCCTTTCAACTTCTATCTTTTGCTTTGCAGTTGTGCTTGTTTCAGCTAATCCTTCATCATTCAAAACTTGTCTCTTAACCATTTCAACTTTCTTTTTTTTCCTCCTGTTTCTGCACTCTTCTTTTTATTGGTTTTTTTCTTCTAACAAGAGTTTCATCGGCGTTGATGTAAATATTTCAGAATGTTGTTTTCGGCCTTTTCGCTTCTTGGAGTTTGCGGCTCCTGAATTTGATGTCCCAGGCAAGGGTAATATTTCAACAAAAGAGATTTATTTTTGTGTGCTTCTGTCAGCTGACTTCTCTCGTACTGCAGAGACTCGGAGATGTTGTTTCTTCCAAAAAATGATTAATCTGTTGGTTATTTGGTGTTCTCGTTAACTTCTAGTGCATTTTGACTGTTATTATGAGCTTCTACCGACCTACAACCGTAATCGTTTTCAGACATCAATGAGTGGTGATTGTCAACAATCAATAACACTGGATCTTCTTTATATGCCTTTACAGACGTCCGGAAATGCTGCAGCCATTCCAAAAGTATTGTTTCTGTGATCCAACCATGGTCCGAGCAGCAGTAGATAGCATTCGGGGGACCACTCTTCTTCGATTGGAGATTCATTCTTTGGTGCGCAAAAATAAACATCGGCGGCACATATGTGCCCGCTGCACTGAGACAAACACATTGCAGTTGTCTTTCCCTTCTGAACTTGTTGCAAAACCCACTCTCTTTTGGCCTCTTCGAGCGAATATCTTTTGCGGAACCTGAACCGTCGACAGTCCTGTTACATCTGCGTTATATATTCGATTCTTAGACCGGGCGCTAAAGGGTTTGAGCATGCATTGAAAGTCTAACGCAGTTTGACTTTTGATTATTGTTGGGAGCATATAGTAGATGAAGGATATCATTTTGTGTAGCATCAGTCAGCAAAGTCTCAGGTTCCTTATCCGTACAATTGGTTTTAGGGGGTCCTTCTATTTTTTCTTGTTCTAGATCTGTTTCTTCTGCAGGAGCAAACATCCAGTCGGGAAAAATGTTTGAAGGGATATATTCCTGTTGTGAAAAAACCCTTTTCCGCATTAGAAAGTGTGGCTGCCTTCTGGTAGGTATCCATTTTTAAAAAGTTATTTGCAATAAACCGAATCTTCTATTTTTGAATATGCTAGCCAAGTGAACCTTTTCAACCACACTGATTGAAATTTTTCATTTTGAGCATCAGTAGTCCCGAGAAAATTGTAATTTGGAAGAGAAGCCCACATGTTTTCCAATGTAGAAATAAGTTTTTGTTCGGAAAACTCTTTCAGTTTGAGTACAGCTATATCATTTTCAAAACTTAAAGAGTCTGGTGGTACCGGTGGTTAAGAGCCTATTTTTATTTAAAAAAAGTACTTTCTGGCTGTACTATACAATAACCTAACCTGAGTTTCAGTTTGGATTCCTGACAGATTAGATTTACTGCTTCCACCAAACGTCTCGCCGGTCCCGGTACTAACTTCCTCGTTTACTTTAACATTTTTTATATAAGGAAAACATTGATGATTGTCGCTTCCTTTTCTCCATCTTTACACTACACTAATCTAATTCTTATAAAAACGATTGTCACGAGTCACGAATATTTAGCGCTGCAAAACAAATGATTAAATTTTGGTGAAAACACAATGCACCTGAAAATAGTTCAAATAGATTATAGAATGCTCCTACGCAATACCGCCGCCCCCTTTCATCTCCTCTGGCAGTTGCCCATCGCCCGGGCACCTGAAGTTGCTTCAGGTTTTCTCAACGCTAGCGTAGGATGTCGCTTCAGAAACTCCTTCATCCATGTCTCGCCCGCCATTTCCGTATTGCAGTTGAATCTATTATTGCAATTATTTCGTTAGCTAGTTGATAGGTCATCTTTCGAAAAGCTGTCATTGTTAGGCCAAATGATCTTCCTTCCATGTCTGTTAAATATCGTACTAAATCTAACTCCTGTTCTTGCGTGAAAACTTTCTGAAATTTCCCAACCAATTTATCAATTTTAAAATTTTCACCATCTCCCCATTCTGCCCCAAGAGCATTAATAGCGACTGTGGCTAAATAAAAATATATGCGTTTGAACTAATAATTTGGTTTTATAGGGAAAAGGTGTCATAACAGAGGGACTTTCTTCCTATACAATACCAAATGCCAGTTAGTAAAATTAAACACACGGTTGTTTGCAAGCTCCGTAATTTGAAAGGTGATACTCTGTTCTTCTAAGTACGTATATATATATATATATATATATATATATATATATATATATAGGAAACACGTTCAAGTGGCACCAATAATGAGCATATATAGACGTTGTGGCACCCATATATGCGTAGTGGCACCAATTTAAGGTGCCACAACGTTTTCGACTATATTTACGTTCAGGCACCCTATGGGACTCTAAAAACGAAGTATGGCGAGGGTGCCACTTTGACCATATACCTATAGAATCGCGATTCTGGTTACACGCGTATGTCTTAAGGCGGCGCTGCGGTCGGAAATATTTACAAATTGTCTAACTGGCACCATTTACGTTGTGGCACCGTGGAATTTTAGCGTGCATTGCAGGCAAGGTCAACCGCTTCTCACCGATTATAGCTCCCCTTTTATGACCCCAGTTGTCTACCTACGTACTTCTATTTTGTCGACGAGTTGCTAGAAATTATATTTCTCGTTTAAAGGACATCGTTTATCGTCTTTGTTAACAAACGCAATTTTCCCTAAAATGAATCGATTACAAGCTTTCGCATTGCAATGAGCACTTCATATAAAAGGTTATTTTGCTAATATTCCTAAGGTTACTTTATAATTCCAAAGAGTCGAACACTACTGAACTTTTTAGCGGCGTTTGTAAGGAAGATCGATCTAACATTGACCGTTAGAAAAAATTTGTTAGGTAACCTTTGAGTATACGTCTTTGCATATTTACCCTTTTAAATTTATAGAACATGATCAACTCCCTACTGCAGTTAGATTTTGCGCGTCATTTTAATTACGCTGATCGTTAATTGGATTTGTCTATAAGGTGACATTATTGCATGCTTTCAAACTACTCCTAAAATTAAAAGTAAGTTTGGCCACATTGTACACTGTAAGATTATTTTTTTATTCGTAATTTTGGTATTTGAAACCCAATTTATGAATTACTCGTGTAAGGATTAAGGATGTTGATTGATAGCAAAATCAAAATCGATTATGTTGATTTCTATTACTGATATGAATTTGATGATCATTTATTTTGGAAATTGTATAGCATAACGGCCAATTCTCGCCACAATTTAAAAAATAGTAGTCAAGGAAGTTTTAATTAGTTAATGGTAGATCTATACAATAATATAAGTTGGACCATGGTAGTCGGGTACAAATTACCGAAACATTAATTTCCAGGCTACAGTATATTATTAGAAACCTAACTGGTTTTAATAAATCGCCAAAAACTTATCACCAGGCACTTCGGAAACTGTTAGATGGTTATCGAGCCCACATTATCAGGAACCAAGAGACCTGCTGGTGCAAATAGATACCACCTGTTCAGTGTTACATATCTGCATAATTCAATTTTCATAGTTTACCATTTTTTGAAAATTTGGGCCATGGTAATCGATTAATCCCAAACATAAAGCTGGCACAAATTGCGTAAACGACTACAGAATATTAGTAGAAATCTACTGGTTCTAATAAATCGCCAACAACTTATCACGACGCTCCTCGTGAAACTGCTGGACGGTTATCGGGGACCACAGTATCAGAATCCGGAAGACTTGCTTATTCTAAATAGACACAACCTTTTGAGTTATACAACTCTTCATAATTCAATTTTCATAATTACCCATTTTTTGAAAAGTTGGTCCATGGTAGTCGTTTAATCCAAAAAATTAAGTCGGTACAAATTACCTAAACATTCATTTCCAGACTACAGAATATCATTAGAAACCTATTGATTTTAATAAATCTCCAAAAACTGATTACCAGGCACCACGTGAAACTGCTGGATGGTTATCGACGACTACAGTATCAGAATCCAAAAGACTTGCTTGTTCTAAATAGATACAACCTGTTGGGGTATACAAATCTGTATAATTCAATTTTCATAATTTACCATTTTTTGAAAAGCTGGGCCATGGTAGTCGTTTAATCCAAAACATTAAACTGGTACAAATTACGTAAACAATCATTTCCAGATTACAGAATATCATTAGAAACTCACTTGCTTAATTAAATCACCAAACACTTTGCACTGGGCACTTCGTGGAGCTGGTGCATGGCTATCGGTGACCACAGTACAAGGAACCAGAAGGCTTGCTTATTCTAAATAGATACAACCTGTTGAGTTATACAAATCCGTATAATTCAATTTTCATAGTTTACCATTTTTTTAAAAGTTGGGCCATGGTAATCGATTAAACCAAAACATTAAGCCGGTACAAATTACGTAAACATTCATTTCCAGACTACAGAATATCAATAGAAAGCTACTGGTTTTAATAAATCACCAAAAACTTTGCACCGGGCACTTCGTGAAACTGATGGATGGCCATCGGGGACCACAGTACAAGGAACCAAAAGACTTGCTGGTTCTAAATAGATACAACCTGTTGAGGTATACAATTCTGTATAATTGAATTTTCGTAGTTTACCATATTTTGAAAAGTTGAACCATGGTAGTCGATTAATCCAAAACATTAAGCTGGTACAAACTACCTAAACATTCATTACCAGGCTACAGAATATCAATAGAAAGCGACTAATTCTAATGAATCGCCAGAAGCTTATTACCAGACCCCTCGTGAAACTGCTGAATGGTCATCGGCGACCACAGTACAAGGAACCAAAAGACTTGTTTATTCTAAATAGATTCAACCTATTGAGTTATACAATATTTACCTCGGCCTCACATTGGATCACAAATTGCTCTGGCGTACGCACATTCACGAGAAAAAGAAACTGGGGGACGTCCTGATTGCGAAACTTTACCCTCTGATAGCCCGCAACAGTCGACTGACAACAGACAACAAACTACTGATATACAAAACCATCGCAAGACCAGCAATGCTTTATGCCGCGGAAGTCTTCGGGTACGCCGCTAAAACGCATATCCAAAAACTACAAGTAGTGCAAAATCGTTTCCTTCGTCTCGCCATCAACGCGCCTTGGTTCGTAAGCAACAAGCGCATCCACACAGATTTGAACTTTCCTACCATTAATCAATACATAAAAAACTCCGCGGTGAAGTTTCAACAAAACGCAGCGGCCCACCAAAACCCACTGGTATCCAACACCTGGGCGTACGACCATGCAGAAGTGCGGAGGCACAGGAGGCCTAAACACGTCCTGCAAGTTTAACTCACCACCTCATAAACAGTCCGTTTTTTTTTAAGTTGGGCCATGGTAGTCGTTTAATCTAAAACATTAAACTGGTACGAATTACGTAAACAATCATTTCCAGATACCGAATATCATTGGTTATAATAAATCGCCAAAAACTTATTACCGCCCTTCTCGTGAAACTGGTGGCTGGTTATCGGTGACCACATTATCGAAAACTAAAAGACTTGCTTGATCAAAATAGATACATCCTTTTGAGTTATACAATATTCTTGAATAAATCTGCAAGGTAAGTTTTCGAATTGTTGTACATCTTCCGAAATCTTCATAAATGAAAAGAATGCAGTAAGTGTATAGGTTCAGGAACGCCAAAGAAGTTTTCCTCAGGAATTAGTATATTATATACCACGGGACGAAAGTGCTTATTTTAATCCTGAAGTTGACGGCAGCAAGCAACACTCCCAAAAATAGCCCCGTTGGAAATGAAATAGGCCCTTTTTGCGTGTTTTTAGATTTTCTACAGCACCTGAAGCATTTGGGGTGATAGGTACGTTTTAAAAGAGACGTGTACGTAGTAGAAACCGTAATTCAACGTAGTAGGTATTTAAGAAGTTTGAAAATTTTGCACAAATGTGTAAATGTGCGAAGCTATCAACTGATTAATTAAAACATGTGCGGACGACGAAAGGCGTTTTTCATACGTGGGTTAATTTCTTGTCCCTGCCTATTGCGGTAACGCTTTTTTGCTGCGTTTTTAACAAAATTTACCAAGACTAAGTTAGTTATTGTGCATTAGGTCAATACATTTTTCAGTTTCTGCGACAAAACTAATGAATAAAGGAAGATTTTTCTCTACTAACTTAACTAAAGGGGGAGTATGACAAAAAGATCACAAAATCTAGTTCCTGTGCATTAAGTCAATATGTTTTGCCGATTCCTCTACGAAATTTGGACAAAGTTGGACATCATCCCGAAGTGATTAAGAAAAAATCATTTCTTTCCTCACTAATAGGGGGCCTACAAAGGAGACATAAACGGCTTTTACACTACTTCCCATAGTTGAGATCTCGTCCCTCAAACGACGGACGTAATAATGCATTTTTGAAAAATGCGGTAAAAATTTAAAAACTTACGCTCTCTGAACACCAACAACAGTAGATATCCATCTTCTTCAAAGTTCAAAACTATTTCATATAGGTACAAGTACAACACATTATGTGGTCAAACAGCAGATTAAAAAAAATTTAAAAAACACTACTATACTATTAACCAAAAAACAAAATCCGTATTCCCGCCAAAGTATAAGGAAAGAGCACCAAACGTTTCAAGAAACAGACAAATAAACGTTCAGTTGAGAGGGCATTAGAACACTAATCAGTGTTTAATACCTTTCATTAATTCGGAGGGAACATATTTCAAATTATACAAAAGAATGCCAATTATCAAACATTTAAATCTCATTAAATTAGTCTGCTTTGTAACATAATAGATAGGGTAGATTTTTGTTTGTATTGAAATAATACAACGGATGTCATTACCTTTCTATATAATAGTAGGTAATCTTTTTTGGATATCAAAGGATTTCTTAATTTACCTTTAATTGCTCAACATTATCTTAATTACATATTTTAGATAATATTGGCAGGCATTCATCTATCATTTTATTTGTAGGAATTTGTTGCCAGAAATAAAATTAAAGAAAATGAATTTTAAGATTTTTTGTGCGTTTAATTACAAAAGATAGCTTAATAACTTTTTACAATTTTTTTAAATTTGAGCTCACTGTACGGATTATCTTCGGAGTCGAATCTTTCGAGATTGAATATTCCAGGGTTGGAGACGAGTTTTTTTGGCGTAGGATTTCGATAAGGTTTAAGAGCGAAAAGCAATGGTAGAAAAAACGGAGATAACAATAATTGCGTTGCAATCTATTTTTGCTTTCCAAAATTTGATGTTCAGTAAAGATTCAACAAGAGCTTTTTAAAAGGCATTTTTTTCTCGAATTTTATTAAGTCAATACGTTTTTCCACATTACCCATTTTGCTTTATTTAGCGGGGTCGTATAACACATAATCCAAAAAAAATGGATTTAACTTACTAAAACACAGTGAGTTCAGTCATTTTTCAGATCTTTTCGTGCTTGGTGTTTCTTATATGTGATTAGAGAAGGAATTAGATGATTTTAAATCAAAAATGCCGTCTCTATAGTTTGAACCAATATGGACAACCAAGGCAACTTTCTTCAAACAGGAACTTTTGCAAATTTTACTCTAAGACAATTCTCCTAAACGTAGTTCAAAACCGCAGAACTGGGTCCGGACGGACGGACGAAAGAAGAGATAACAGTTGCCCTTTTTAATATTTAAAAAATAAGAGATACCATTAATCATTGATGGGCAACTAGCTTTTTTCCAGAATATATGGGGTTTGTTAAATGGGCAAAATATTTTCAATGTGATAGTGTGCTTAACGCAATTTATAATTTGCCATCAGAATGGCGGAGGTACTTTTTCCTAAGATGGTCAATTTTATTTTTTTGGTTATTTAAATACAGAATTATTTTCTAGTTAATGCAAAAGTACTATGGCTACTAAAGTTATTTAGTTTTCAAAAGAGTGTTTTGGAAACGGAACACGCGCGTGAATTACCTACTTATAATATAACTTATAAACCAATATGTGGAAAACCGGCTTGGAATGATTATTATTAATTAAACTGTAAAAATGAATCTAATTAAATGATAATTAGTTAAATTTAGAACATATCACGCTTTATTTTATTTGAATAAATTATCCTGGTAAAAGAAAATCTTAGTAGGTGGTAATGACATTAATAAAAAGCAATCTTTATCAAAAAATTCCAAATTGCAAAATGACCATCGTGAGAAAAAGAAATTATATACCATTCTGCGGTGAAACTGAAGGTTACGTTAAAAATATCGTATTCAAGTTCCTATTAAAAGATATTTTAATAATTTAATCAAATTAATGCAGCGGCCCCAATAAATTGAGCTAGGTAATGTATCTAAAATAAAGTAAATACACGGTCATTCATCGGGTGGGTGTTTCTCAAAAACAGAAGCAGGTATTTTAATCTCAAACTGAAAGTATGCTTAGTAAACTAAATAACGTCCAAAAGTGTTTTTAATATGTGGGTAAGTACAGGTAGGGGTCCCCTATTGTTAGAACCGCATTCCACCAAACAAAGGGTCTGCACGGTCGGAAATCGACTATACGTTGACCTTCATATATAGGTGGTGCCACATCGCATATATGATTCTGCTCATATATAGGGGTCTGAACGTAGCTTTATCTCATTCAAAAGCCGGGTGCCGGTACGTCGATTTGTATTTGGGTGCGTCAACGTCGATTTACCAATATATATATATATATATATATATATATATATATATATATATATATATATATATATATATATATATATATACATATACGCAATAAGTAGTCACTTCCGTTACACAAACTGGGCGACCTGACTTCCACCAAAAGAAATACACCTAGATTTTTTTTCAGTCTATTAATAAGTTTAGGGGGATGTGCTTTATCAAGTTTTCTAAAGAGGGGAAGCGATTTCGCTTGTTTATTTTTAATATATATAATATATAACTGCAGTCATATTCTCTACCAATTCACTTCCGGTAAATGTGTAATATCTCTCTCGTTGTCACTTCCGGCGATGTTGCCACTACCTTTACTACTAACATTTGGGTAAATGCATTAACGTTTTACTCTATATTTTATAGTGAGTGTCATAATTAATTATTTTGGTGTCAACGAACATATCGCAAGGTAAGTGTAGGTACATGGGTTCAAGATGTACTGAGTCGATTATTGTATGGGATACTAATGTGAAGTGCATTTTCTAAGTTGCACATAATGATAAATTAAAAAAACGTTTCACCAAAATTTTTTTCACGTTTATAGGACTGTGTTCTACTGATTGGCCCACATTTCGTTATCATAACTGCAGTAGTGCTGTAGTCTATGTTTTGCAATGATTATGGTAAATTTGATATATCGCCATCCCCTAATCCAAACGGCTTTTGCATTGTAGAATTTTGTATGATATTATTATTTCTGCTTGGCTTTGTATTTATTAAGTTTTGTCCTATAATTGGATTTTTTTTCTGTTTGGGCATATATATTATTAATTGTTCTTTTTATTTATTATATTTTTCTCCATTTATGGCACTGTTCAGGCGTGCGGCAACAGCGACGGTCATTGGCACACCATGGGGGTAAGTTCTATATTTCATAATTTATAGGCATGTGTTTAGATTTTGTTTATGTTGTTTATAGTTTTTATATACTTAAGGACGTTTTTTTAGGTTAGAGTCGGATAGTGTAGTCGCTACATCACCTTTTATGCGCTTCATTCTGCGGTATTGTTCTAGCGTAGGGCATGATTCCAATATATGGGCATTGTTAGTGTATGATTATTATTATCATTACCATTGTCATTATCATGATCATCATCATGATGATTATCATACCATTATCATTGTCATTATTATCGTCATCGTCATGATCATTATCATCATTATCGTCATCATCATTATCATCATCCTCATCGTGATCGTAGTCGTGGAACATGATCATTATCATTATATTTTAATTTTGTCATATTTTTCTCCGTTAATAGCCCTGTTCCGGCGTGTGTTGACAGCGACTGTCATTGGAACACCGTGGAGTGGAGGTAAGTTCTACATTTGTTCTTTTTATTTTATTTAAAAGGTTTTATTTTTAAGTGACCGCAGCTGCTTTACGAACTCAACTTAACTTAAACTTCAGACCTAGAAGGACCAATAAAAGCTATAGCATATCCTGTTTAACACATCAAGGTTTCATACTATGATGCACGTGGGTAAGTCAAATTATGCCATTCGTTTTGCAGCTACCTATGTGTTGAAGATCTAGGTGCGTATCTACCAAATGTATATCAATCTACTTACTACCGCATAAGGTCTGTCGACTGTAGGTGCACAACATTAATTGTACTTAACTAGTAATAAAACAAACATTGTGGAAGAATAAAATAAAAATGTATTCTATTACGTAAAATAAAGGTAACATTTCTTGTAGTTTATAGTCCTTTTTTAGTTTTAATCAAATGTTGTAGCTTTGATTTGGTTACAATGACGCTTCTGTTTATTCCATTTCTTTCAAGAAATTCCTTTATGTCGTTCCCTGCTGGATAGGTACCTTTATTAATGTAGACACTGAACTCTTTTTTTAATAAATGAAGTTCCCGATTAGACCAATCTGGAAATTTAAATGTAGTAGTTAGCAAATTATGCTAATACTTACAGGTTCTCTGTCCACTTCTCTTTGGAACTTCAGCTACACTATCAGCGTCAATTAAATCTGAAAGCGATACCTATGTATATTTGGTTTCTTACTTCATAATCGAAAGTACCTGATGGTCTGTCCTGTACTATCCGAGATGTTTCTGGTGACGCATGGATCGGTAAATCTGAAAAAAAAATGTGTTTGGCTTAGTTTAATAGATATTTATGTATCAAGTACGCAAAATACCGTTTGAGCGAACAAATCGGTATTAAAGACGAGGCGACAGAGGAGCCGAGTCTATAATGAGATAAGTGCGCTAAAACGTTTTGCGTACGTGGTACATACAAAATTTTTTGGTAAAAGCTCTAAAAAAATAGTCTAAACTCTACCTATATGTTCTATCTGAAGTTATCACACTTTAAGTAGGCCGTTAAAGATTTATTTTGCGGACTCAAATGGATACGGAAAGTAACAATTTTGGAGAGCGTGTACCAAAAATTTATTTAGGTACCTACCTGATGGTATTTGCGGTACTGTCCGAGACCTTTCATTAGCTGCAACAGTTATATCTGAAAACGATATCAATTACATTTAAATTTCAATAAATGCTAGTTGGCAATGGTACCTGATGATAATTCCTCTTGGGGAGAGGAACCTAAAAGTATTAAATGTATAGATAAGTATTGTTTTAAATTAAGGGCCAGTTGTATAACGTCTGGTTGAACTTCCGGTTGAAATCAACCTGCGGTTGAACGTCAGTGATTGGATAAAATGTCAGCCATGATGAAAATAAGGCCCATGATTGACGTTCAACCGCAGGTTGATTTCCACCGGAGGTTCAAACTGACATTATACAACCGGCCATAAGAGAAATCCATTCCGCTACTACTGAAATAAAAATAACCGATCCAAAAAGCCGAAATATCCATCTATCAATACATTTATTCGCCAAATAAATTCCTTAGTTACGATTGTGCTAATGATGGCTTTATTGGTAGAATAGGTTATAGGTGATGGATATCTCGGCTCTTTAAAGAAATAGCATTTCTACTTACAGGGACTTCGATTTTCTCGATCATTCACATCTGAAAGTTCATAATATAGGTAAGTAAATGAAGGTTGTGGAAACAAAAAATAATACCATTAAATCCTGTATTTACAATCTCAATAGATCTTTCGTTTGCATAAAATCCTGGAGGCTCCTCACTTCTTTTATTTATTGTGCCTATAAATATTTTAATGTTTCACAGTAACTGAAATCTACCTAAATTTACCGTCAATTTTGTCTTCCTCCGCATATTCTAGGTTAAAATCTATATTAATCTCTTCCAACGACTTTCCTTTATATTCGATTGGCATAGATCCTTTCTCCATCATCATCAACAATTTTGACACCTTTGCAGTTTGGTAAATGTCAACCGGTAATCTAATACATTTAAAAAAGGTAAGTAGATGATATCTGATGTTTCAGTCGTTGCTTGTTACTTACTCATAAAACTCATCGTGAGTCTTTTGAGTATGCCCCATGAAATTTGCAAACTGTTTTGCCTCTTCTGGTTTTAAACTTAAAATTTGGGTTACAGTGGCAATCTGTTTCCGCAGGTTGTTACTTGAAATAGCTTTAGGGTTTTCAATTTGAATTTTTTTGCACAATGCCCGAATTGCCACATCACCTTTTCCCCATTTAATCGTACTGTCGGGCATGGCAAACACATAGTCATTGTTAGAGTCTAATATGTACTTGTTTCTCTCCGCTAATAAAACATTAATCATGTTTTGCAGTTCTTCAGGTATAAGTATGACAACAGCCCTCGAACCTTTACCGCTGTTGAGTACTCTCTTGTATTTTTGGGTCAATGATCTTTCCACATCCGTAAGTACATGGTCGAAATCTGTGTAGTTGCTCTTTTTATCTGATTTGTAGTCGCTGATCTTAAGATATTGAACGTCACCTATTCGGCGACGATTAAACAAAATTAGTAACGATAAGACACATTGTATTAATAATTTAAATGCGCGTTTATTCTCTTTTAAAAGTAGCTGGGATACGGAGTCATTTGCCAACTTAGTCACTTCGTCTCTAAACTTTTTCACGTCGCTCACCAATGGTAGTAATAGCGGCTTTTTCCAACGCTTTTCTTGAAGATCTTTATTAGCTAAAGACGAAATTTCTATGGTCCATCGCGATTCAACCAGTTTCTTAAAATTCTTAATATTCGTAAGCCAAACCTGGGCATCTTCCGCCGATTTACATCTGAAACCTTTACTTTGTTTTAATACCAGGTGTGTAAGTTCATCGCATGCTAATTTTAATGAGGTTCCTAGATGCATAGCCAAACTTGGAGTTTGAAATGACTTCTTTTCGTGGTCAAAACCACTAATCTTCCGAACTGCCATTAATACAGTATCGAAGTGTTTAGGATGCAATATATCTTTAAAATTAGCTTTATTATTATTGGTTATCATGCGAAAATTTAATAATATCCTTGAAAGTTCACGCATTCTATTACTGCATGAATAGGCCATTCTTTCACGCCTATGTTTTTTTAAATAAGACTCGCCAAAATTGGCTATTAAAAGATCCTTCTTCGCTTCAAAAGCAATGTCATCTGGTTTCATTATGTCAAACACCTAAAAAATCCTTGCTGTAGTCCAAATTCTAAGCTCTAGGAATTTCTTTTCAAGCCATAAATTGATAAATCTTAATATACATGTACAGGGTGTCTCTAAAAGGTCTGTACAAAGCGCTAGCATGGGTTCTTGGTATCAAAATAGGTCAATTTAACCCAACTTACCTCTATCCAAAAGTGCTTCGGTTAGGCGCTATCGACCGTCAAAGATCTTAAAAAAATCGTATTTTTTATGGTTTTACGGATTAAAGTAAAGTTCGGGATGTGAATGTCTCATGTAAAAAGGGTCTTTATAATATCATTTTTTTAAATTGTAGCTGCTATGTAGATGGTAAAATACTGGCCATCCACATCTAAAGAGGTGTAAAACTTTTTAACGGTCATATTAACAGTTCTGAACTTTTACCCACAGTAAGACAGTTTAGTTTCAAGCATTTTTTGTCTCTTGATGAATTTCATTATCTGTGATGGTTTACGAAAAAAAAAAACTAAAATGATGCACGACATTTACAATAAGTATGAATGTTGCAATAGAAAATATCTGTGCAAGTTGGAAATAGAGGTAGGCTATGAACAATCGCATTGGTAGTGATCCCATTGCCATACATCATACCCCAGATCATACCTAAACTTATTTTTTTTTTTCGTAAACCATCACAGATAATGAAATTCATCAAGAGACAAAAAATGCTTGAAAATAAACTGTCTTCCTGTGGGTAAAAATTCAGAACGGTTAATATGACCGTTAAAAAGTTTTTTTATTTTACCATACCACCTACACAGCGGCTACAATTAAAAAAATGATATCATAAAGACCCTTTTTACATTCACATCCCGAATTTTATTTTAAATCCGTAAAATCATCTTCCGATAAAATAAAAAGTACGATTTTTTTTAAAGATCTTTGGCGGTCGATGGCGCCTTACCGAAGCACTTTTGGATAGACGTGAGTTGGGTCAAATCGGCCTATTTTTATAAAGAACCTATGGTAGCGTGTTGTACAGACCTTTTAGAGGCACCCTGTATAGTCTTCGCATACGAGCATTATATGAGCAAACTTATTTTTTATACGTAGATTGTAGATACATTGGCATCTTGTAATGCTTCTCCAAGATTCAAAGAATAATTTTACATATGAAGTTCTCAATTTTTTAGTTTCGATTTTAATAGGGATTTGGTTGAAATATATGGAACTAAAATATATTTCAACCAAATCCCTATCAAATGATAATACCAAAATCTGAAGTTCCTACGTAAAATTTGGTTTCTATGCATCAGAGTTTTGCCTATTCCCCGACCAAGTTGGTAAATAAGTAAATGATGGTTTTTCTTAAATCATCCAAAATTTGTATTTCAAAATTCTTTCTTGCTGCATTTGTGAGAATTTTATACCTAGAAAATTGAATGTTGTTGAGATTTCTAAGAGACACAGGCGAAAGGACGGATAAAATACTCGCACCACTGTTTCTTAATCTATGAAAAATATGGTAATAAAACTTCAAGGAAGAGTTCAGTAGAAGGGTAGAATCTATCAGATTTCAAACTCGGAATTTTGCGCTCTTCCGATTTTAGGTGACTAGTTCACACATTTCTTTAGTGAAATGGGCATTAACGATATGACACATTGTACATCTCTTAGATAGCTCAGCAACATTTAATTTTCTAGGTGTAACATCCTCACAAATGTCGTTCGCATATATTATTGTTTTATTTTGCAGTGACTAGTAACTTATGGCTTCAAGAGAAATGTTACATTTTCAAGGTAATTTACCTGCTCTTTGACATTTAACTTGGAGAGAACGTTTGTAGGGTCCATAGCGCATGCAGTCACTGTTTGTGATAAAGACAAAATTTTGCTTTGATTCTTTTCGGAATCTTTTAAAAAACACGACTTTACATGGCGTTTTAAGTATTGTCTTGCAAATATTCCCTTGCAGTACGCGCAAGGGTAGTACTTAATTTTAATTTTCGGTTCCTTTACCAATTTTCTATTAGGGCGAACATTTCCATTTATAAATAATTCAAAATTAGTATCGTTACGTAAAATTGCAAAAGCACGGCGTCTTTCTTTGCTGTTTTTTGGCAATTGAAATATGGTGTGGACTTCTTGTTCACTACCATGATTTCTTTTAACATGCCGCATAAAGTTCAACGTGTTAATGTCTTCCTGGCAAAACTTGCAATGTACCACCTTCTTCTGGTTTTTCTTTAGCCGCTATTGAGAACATACTAGGTAAATTTATTCAACACACTACCTACCCGTTGATGCATACCTTCAGTACATTTGATAACGGTTCACGAACATTGTCTTCAATCTGAGGTCTAGCATCTGCACTTACGTGTGGTGATGGATGCTCATTTTGACGTTTGTCGATCATTAAAGTATCATTGATAAGATTAGTATCACCAGTATAAGGTAGATTGTTTAAAATTGATATGCCACTGTTAGTATGTTTCTACAAATAATCCTAAGTAATAAATATCTAACAATTCAACATCTAAAAGATTAGGTATACCGTGAAAATGGATACGTCCTGGTGTATAATTATACTACTACGACGTATATTTGCTAGTTTACCATGTGAATAATTTTCGTTACCCTCCTCGATAACGCTTTTAGTGAGATCATACGATACCTCCGAATTAGTAGATGTTGTATCGTCACTGTTCGGTATAAAATCGCGATCTAGATAAGAATCATCGACCGACGGCTCTGACCCTGATATGTGGCTGCAATTACAAGCGATTAAACCACAGGGTTTTGGTACTGGCTGAACATTCTCAAACTTTTCCTTAAAATCGGTTAACTTGTTATGGTGCCCATCATCAAAGTTGCTTTGATTTATCCAATCCTGTGGAAAAATAGCGCATGTACTGATGGTATGGAGGGGTACCCATGCAAATACTAAATTTCAAGCGCCTACGACCTTTCGTTCAAGAGTTATTGTGCATACGGATAGACGGACGGACGTAGGCACGATTTTATGAATGTCCTATCTGGTCCTTACATAGCTAACATATATTGGTCAAAATCAATATATTCATGGCCAAAAATTAACTTGGGTCTCGATACGATCATTGTGACTCTTTTTGAACGAAATTGGCGCATTAATTGGCTAAATCCATGTGATCACAGGAAATTCATACAATCGATACAATGATTTACAAATTTATCGAGGAACAGCATTTTTCGGTTTCCATAAAGAAACTGACGGATAAATGCGCATTGTGATTAAATTTAAAGTGATTAGTCAGAGAAACGAAATCTTCACTCCGCATTTTAGGAGTGAAAATAGTACCTTGCCTCTGATTTCAGGAAAACTATGTTAAAATTGTTTCATAGATAGAAAAATAATAAGATCTTACGATAGTTTTTGCAGTACTGCTGCATACATCCAGTGGTGGCTCCAAAGGCGGAGTAGAACTTTGGATGTTCAAAACATCCGAAGATGTGGGTACATCACAATTATCTTCTGGTGGCTCCAAAGGCGGAGTAGAACATTGGATGTTCAAACCATCCGAAGATGTGGGTACATCACCATTACCCTCTATATAGAAGAATAAAAAATAAACACATAATTAAATGGCAAAACACGTCATGCTGTTTGTTGCTAAAAATTTCCTTTGAAATAAGAGTCAGAATGATAAACCGTTATGAATTTAATAATACAATATCAGCAATTCTCAGTTAAATATAGAAATACATCCACTTACCCTTATTTAGTACAAGTTTAAGTAATTTTCTTCCTCTGGTTATCATGACAAAATAAAACTTTACCGACAAATTTAACGGACGTGTTTACGTTAACACCACGTATAGCAAAATGTATTTGGATTCACAGAAACATGGATGCCAAATTTCGGATGTGACATGGTACACTTTATATGACGGAAGTAACTACGTATAGCATATGAAAACCATATAAGCGATGGTGGCGATAGTGGCATATATGAGAACTAAGTCCAAACTTAACCGATAAGTTTAACACGTAGCCACTTCCAAGCTATTTTTCTTATATGGCATGCCAATGACCTCTATAAGCGAAATTAGCTAACAACAAGGAAAAACGTAGTCACTTCCGAAATTGGAAGTGACTACGTAAAAATGGAAGTGACAACGAATGTTGTGTATCTATTTTGGAAGTGACTTCGTATTGTGTATATGTATATATATATATATATATATATATATATATATATTTAAAAAGCGCTAAGGTGAGATCATTTTTACATATATTGCAGATAAGGTGAGATCCATTTGGTAAACCCGAGATCCGTATATATATTATATAAATATATATATATAAAACCAAGTTGACATTGTGCAGTCTAGCCAAATTAATCGACACGATGTTTCTTGGTTGAAGTGCCAGAGCAATAAGTTACCGAATGCAAAAATAACATCCTGGTCTATTACGTCATAGTCTTATATATTCAATTCACAAAGTAAACGGTCGGTCGGTCTCTCGGGCGCCACCAAGACTTCACTCAGCACCCCCGAAGTCTTGGGAAAAGGGGCGGTGCGGTCTTCGCGGACGGGGTGGAAAGCCTCCGGGTATCCTCTAGTGGAGAACGGAATAACCAGGGATCGGTCAGGGTTCACCACAAAATGGCGGCGGTCACTTCCGGATTACCTAAAACAAAATATGGCCGACGGCCCTGACGGTAAATTTCCTAAAGGGAATAAAGCAATAAAGCACAAATCAATTAGCGGTGTCTAGGGGAACGAAAAGCGGAAAAAACAAGGAGAACAGAATATACTTCCCCCCCTTTAATCAACGTAATTGAAAATTAAGCGCTTACCTTGGTTAAGTAACGGTGATATTAATTAAACGGTGGTAACACTATCGATAGAAAATACGGTAAGCTTAAGGCGGTAATGAAACTTAGCGGAACGGGGTAAAAGTTACGGTAGGTGGAAAAAAAAGGTAAACTCAAAACGGTAGTCAAACGGAAAGGATAACGGATTGACTTACGGTCGCTCAAACGGTAAAACGGTAAAGCAATAGGGGTTCGGTGGATTCGGAATGATACGGTTTCGCAAATTAGAAAAATCAAAAGGCGTACTTACAACTCGAAAGTATGAAGCAGAAAAGATCCCTCCCAAAATGAGCATTTTCCTTTTAAAGGAAACCTATTTTGGTAGAAGTGGAACATGGAATTTCCAAAGCCGGGCGGTGCTCGTACCGAGCGGTGTAGAAAATAATTCGGTTTTTAATTAATTGCGGCTCCTGTGATTATCTTAAAAATCTGGGACAACTTGCAAACAAATAGAAAAATTACAGCGCCTCTGTGGACACCTCTCTCGACGGTTTCTGACAAGGTTTACTACTGCCCATTAACATGGCATTAATTAACAGCGCTTACCTAATTAAGCGTAATCAAACCTAAGTACTCATCACTCCAATCTGCAACTAGCTCCCTTGGACTTTTTCTTATCAAACGGCGCTATCGCTTTAACACTCTTATCGCAACATGCAGGCATACGAACGGGACTGCAAAACTTGTAAACAACTCGATTTGAACTCGTTCTATCCTTGATTTTACTTATTATGGGAATCTAAAACATCTTATAAATAATTAACGGCGCTGAAACCAAAGAATATTAATTGTCCCTCATCTTCGGGAGGACAACATCCTTCGGTGGTTACAAAAATATCGCGGTCTTTTTGCGTAACGAAGCCCAAACCAATCGTTACATACAGGGTGGTCTTTGTAAACTGCAAACTAAATGCAGAAATTCCTGGTGCTTCGTTACAAACAATATCAAGCTATAGAGCGACTAAATCTGCGCTCACCTCATCTGTACAACGCCAATTTCTTTCAGGTTTATTACATTTCATAATGAAATTGGAGTGTAAAAATGAAAATTAATACTAACATTAAACGTTGCACCTCAAAATTGTATACTGACTTGGTATTCTATGTACCCATTATGTACCTATGCATGAATGCTACAAAGAAACCAAAGATGAGACACAGAATGTAGAAAGCAGGGTGAAAGATATTATAGGGAGGGGAAAGGATTAAAGGAGCAAAAGAATTAGAAAGAGAGTAAAAACGGAGCAAGGAAAATAAAGGCTAAAGCTTCATTTACATTCAATTCCACTTCGAAGTAAAGTTGTAAATTGTACGCATGATTAATGAAAGATTAGGTATGCGTTTACATTTCCAATTTGGCATGCGCTTGAGCACAAACTCAATTGCAATTTCCTCCAAGCGCAAGAAATTAGCAAGCGGTCATTGAATTTTGTGAGGTTATTGTAGTTGTTTACTTTAAAAAAATGTCCATTAACATTAATAAGGTCACGTTTTCAACGGAAAAAGATGAGTTGTTATTGCAGCAAATAAGCAATTATCCGGCAATATTTGATATAACAAAGAGGGGTTATAGTAATAGGGTAATGACTAATGACCGACAAGACATGGGAAAATGTGCCTGCATCTTATGTGTTTACCAGGTAAGGCATTCGATATAGCATCAATCATATGTGTAACAGTTTGTTTTGTTGAAGTATGTAAAAACCGATATAAATCTCTCCGAGAGAAATATCATCGAGAGAAAGAGAAGCTAAAACAAGTATCGAAAAGTGGAGCAGGTGCCTCATATTGTAAACCGTGGCCTTTAATGTCATTTTTTCAATTTATGTATGACAATAGGCAACCTCGAGAGTAAGTTAGAGCAAACTATACGATTTGTGATAGAAATCCATACAAAATTTTAGCACATCTTCCAATTTGGTCAATACTCAGGACGAATATTCTGAAGATTTGGCGTCAAGTTCTTCAAGCAGCACAATTCACGCACCATTTTCTCCATCGGAAGAAAGTACGGATTCCTTTACGCCAAGTGAACCACAGAATCAGTTGCTAAAGACTCCTCGGAATGCATCACGTAAAAGAACTAGGGAAGATGAGAGTCCTTATATAAGTATACTATCAGAAATCTCCTCGAATATTTGAAATGTGAACAAAAATAAACCTGGCAAGCTACAACATTTTGCAGCTTACATTCAAACAGAAATTAGCGAGCTACCAAAAAGTGTACAAGAAGAGTTTATGGATGAAACCTTGATAAGATTACTCCAAATAAAAAGAAAATGTCGTAACACATAATGTATTTATTTCCATAAGTACATGTTTAAATGTAGATATTACGTACATTAAATTTATTCTGTTCTTTGAATATGATCACACTGCCACGGACAGATATCACTACCTTCTGGATTATTTAAATAATCCTTTATGTAATTTCTAAATGACCACGCATTTCTTGCAGAATTTCTATTCCCAAAACGTAAATGAGCTTCAGATATGTTACCAAAAGCATTTTGCTGTGGCACTTCTTTTCTCCAATCTCCTTTAATTAATGCACCGTTTTCTTCCCTATCAATAAAGTTACTGTTCTCCGATTTTATGAAATTATGTAAGCATATTGCAGCTTTAATAATTCCATCCACAGTTTGGGGTTCTCTATTTATGTTCCTATGAAAGATCCTAAATTTTGCTACCATTATTCCAAGTGTATTTTCAATCACACGTCTGGGGTGCTATTCTTGACCTCACTCGAATTGGTTCGTATTCGTTTTAAAACGATGTATGAAAATTCGCATACGACTATCATTTGTTATTCATGTGTAGCCTTCGTAACGCTTGTAATTTCAAATCGAATGATATGTTTGGCAACGTTGAATTTGGTAGTAGTAAATACCTTCATACGAGGTTTCCTTGACAACAGTTTGTATACACAACTATATACTTTCTTATAACTGAGCAAATTACAAAAAGTGATTAAGGGCCCCACAGACTTCCGACTTGTTCGTCCGATTTGCACGACGTGTAAATCGGATGGTACCTATGTCGAACAAGTACGACAGACTCCACGTACCTCGTGTTTGATCGATCGGAAGGCAAAAAGTCGGATGTTGATATTTTACGTACAGACGCCCGATTTTACCCATGCACTTCCGATTTCTTTGTCCGATCGTGCCAACTGATTTACACGTTGTGCAAATCGGACGAACAAGTCGGTCTTCTGTGGGGCCCTTAACGGGTTGCGAAAAGTGGAACAGTGGAACTTGTAACATCTAATTTGGCCGCTTCCAAAAATCGTACAGCAACCAAAACCTTCACAAGAATGACTATGCGTATGTAGCTGTAAGGCCAGACAGACCAAGAGACTTGTCTTAAGACATGCAAGTGCGTTAATTAACATTAACGTGCATGTGAGAGTTTCAGCCACAGATGGACGTTGTTGCACGCCTTCGTTAATTTACGTGCAATGTCTCTTGGTGTGTTGTTTCGTTAAATGAAACATGTTCATCACTCAATTCCTCAAATGAATTTTTAAACACATTCTGAATACGGTGGACAAGTTACGTCAAGGTAAAAAAAATGGCATATGTCATAAATTCGACTGGTTTATACCGCTCGTTGTAAAAACGAATGACATTAACGAATTCGAAATATTTTCGAACGGTCAAGAATACCATTCGACCAAAGTTCATCGTTTGGGATCAAAAAAACGAATAACCTTGATAAATACGTAGGGTCAAGAATAGGACCCCTGGCACGAGACAATCTACAAAATGCACACAAGCTGTAGAAGTATTAAACATGTTAGCTACTACTACTGGTATACCTGTAATTAAAAATCAATTCGTCTTGAGGGTGGGCTCCAACTTTCCTTTTACGGTATGGTCTCAGCAAATTCACTTGAAGTGGAAATCTCCCACAAAAAATGTGGGTACACTTACTTCTGTGTTTGGTAAAGGTAAATGTTGAGGCACCCCTAAAGTACCATTTAAAAGCCTCTTACCAAAAATTGAATTTTTTAAGATTCCTCCGTCACTTTGTGATCCATATGCCCCTACGTCAACATACGTGAAAGAATATCGGGCATCACAAACTGCTAAGAGAACAATACTGAAAATTTTTTTATAATTCACATAAAGGGAACCAGAATGTGATGGTGCATGAATTCTTACATGCTTCCCATCAATTGAACCCATACAGTTCGGAAGTTGCCAAATATTATAAAAGTCATTTATTATGGAAATCCATTTTTCCTTATTCATTGGCTTCAGGTACAGGGGTGACAAAATTTGCCATAAAACGATGCAAACTTCTTTTATAATGTTACAGATTGTCGACGGGGCAATTCTAAAGGCAAATGATAAACTGGGGTATGAATCTCCTGTAGCCAGAAATCGCAATGTCCACACCCCAGGCAGAAACAGTACGTCATTAAGTCGTCGGTGTGACGTAAATTACAAACGAAGACGTAAATTTCCCAAAACTGGACGTATTTATTACGTAAACAAAAACACCAAAATATTACGTAATATACTTACGTTATCTTTCGGTCGCAATAACGTCATGTTTTTATGTGATAAAATAAATTCTAAAACTTCTGATTATTGTATCAAAATTCAAAATTCGTGAAAATAAATTGATTTGATTCAAATCTAATGACACGAAAGAGTAAGTACAAGAAACAATACCTGAAAACGGCAACATCTTACACGCGCATTGAAGCAAGCTGGCATCGTGGCACCTTTTACGCATTCGCGCCATTCCAATGTAATGTTAGGTTAGGGTGTTGATGTGAATCACGTTTTATTGCGGTAATCATAATTAGATTGCAAAGGTAAATGTAAAATATTTGATAAGTATGTTAGTTAATTAATTTACGTACAATATGACCATTTGCCTCGATTATTATTTGCAGGGCGAAATGTTTTCATTAGTGGAATTTGCAGAGGAGTCTGGAGGAGACTTGGCCATTATTCGGACAGAGTGGTTTACCCCTCGCAAACAAGAAGCGTTTTGGCCACCTACTAAACAGTCAAAAACATTTGAAAAGGTTCTTCTAAATGAAGATCAAGTAATCGACAACAAGTGGAAGCTTTGTTTCGTTCGGCGCACCTTATTTGAGTCAGGTACGTTTTATAAATTTAGATACTGGTAATATGAATAAACTGTGGAAGCATTTTGGCACATTGCATGGTTTTAAGTCATGAGAAGCATAACGATACACTTTTCCATACCATAATACTGTCAAGACGAATTGCGAAGTACAAAATTAGTAATGAATGGGATTAGGCCGATATGTAGCACACGGCTTACGCAACTACCTATAATGTCATTAACATTATAGATAGTTGCGTAAACCGAAGCTGAGCTGTTGTTTATAATTACCCAAGTAACTTTAGAGCAGCTTACATGCTGATCGAAGTTATGAATTTCATATCGATAGTATAGTATACAGAACCCTAATAAATACTTTTATCAAACAGACGATTATGAACGTGTAAAAAGGAAGTTACCGAGGGCCGAATATACTTCTGATCTACAAAGTAGTGAGGCTGAGGTTGGAAGTCAAGGTGATGCAGACCAAGATAAATTTCAAAAAAGGAAACGTGCACCTTCTCGTAGACTACTTTCAAGTAGTAGTGACGAAGAACAAACTTCAAAGTTTCCTCGGCCACCTACTCTTAACTTAAACAAACAAAGTAAGTGTGACCTAAAACTGGATTATTTTACTTAATGCGTATGTTATTGGTATAAAGTAGTAAGACATGTACCATCTCCAAGGCAATTAGAGATCTGCGAACCTGTTCCTGATCTGAGTAGTGAACAATCCATAGCTTCTACGTCACAATCTTCACACAATGACAACAATACAACTCTAGCTTCTTGTTTATGTAGGTAGGTACCTAAATAAAGTATAGTATCTTGTATTTTTTCTTTTTAGCTCTTCAAAAAAAATTAGTCAATGATATTATTTTTATCAAAGAACAAAACAAATTAATAATAGAATTGCTGCGACAGCAAAAATTGACCCAAGAGAAAATCCAATTTGAAAATGCTCTACCGGCAAATTTTCCTGTAAAGTTGCCGGTCAATGCTGAACAAGAAATTCAGCTATTGGAACAGTATTTGACAATACAGGACAATTACGATTTACTGGTAATAATTTTTTAGCATTTACAGTAGCATTATAATTTATTTTATTGTTTCAGCGTTGCCATTTATCTACATTTGGTGGAAAAAATATTAATGACACCACTTCTAATATATTAAAGAGAGTCATAAACGATAGTGTGGCATGTAGTTACAATTATCTGGGCACTAGGTCTAATAAAAAGCCATTTTCTCAACTATCTTTAAAAAAGGTCGTTGTTGGTAAGTTAAATTATTATTTTTTTAACTTTTGTTTACAATTTGTTGCCAAAGATGCAGTAAAAGCAAAGCAACCACAGGCTGTTGAGTGTGACATCGAACAAGTAATAAAGGGGTGGTTGAAGCATGCACCCCAACGTTGCAAGCTTAAAAAAAGTAAGGATACTGTTGAATCTAACACTTAAGCTGTATTTTTTAACCTCATCAAGTACCTATGTAAAAATCGTACCTTAAGATTTACATTTAGTTTAATTTATACTTAATAATGTTAAAACGACGTAAAGGTAGTGTTGGAAAAAGGCAGATGTATAGGCGAATTGCAAACGAATTTAAGGTAGCCCTGCTGACAGATAGTACTTCAGTACAACAAAGTCTTTCAAAAGTACAAAATAAACTGAATTCTTCCGATTGTCAGAGAGATCAGGAACATTTGTCTGTAACAACTGATTTTGATCTCTCAAGTTCACCTATCGAACACAGTTCACTTATGTGCGAACTTCAAGAGAACAGTGATTTAGGGATCAACAGTTCCAATAACATTGACTTTGTTACTACAAACGGTTTATTGGATGATCAAAATACTTTCCAAACTCAAATTATAGAGGATAATATGCAAAGTAATAATGACAATAGAGATTCCTGTTCAATGCATTCTAATGTTGATTCTAATAATATAAATTCAAAGTTAAGACTGTGGGCTACTCAACATCATATAACACACTCTGCAATAAACGATCTTTTAAAAATTTTAGCTCCACACCATAGTGAATTACCACTTTGTAGTAAAACTCTATTAGCTACCCCCTTAAGAACAACTACCACTAGGAATTTTGTAAATGGTGAATACTGTCACTTGGGGTTAGTTGAAGGCTTGAAAAAACAAATTGTGAAACATAATTGCCATAATTTAATACCAACTTCTTTGGCATTAAATTTTAACATTGACGGAATACCTTTATTTAAGAGTAATCGCATGCAATTGTGGCCTATACTATGTAGTATCTTTAAATTTGAAAATGACCCCTTTGCTGTGGGAATATTTGCAGGTAGTTCAAAACCCACTCCTATTGAAGAATACTTGGAAAATTTTGTCAGTGAATTAAAGGACCTGTTAGAGAGGGGATTTACTTTTAACAAAATTCATTACACAGTTACAGTTCGGTCTATAGTTTGTGATGCGCCTGCTAGAGCTTTTTTAAAATGCATCAAGTCCCATAGTGGGTATTCATCTTGTGACAAATGTACGGTTGCAGGTGACTATTATAATGGTAGAGTAATATTAAAAGAGCTTGATTGTCCAAAGCGTACTGATGAATCTTTTTGCAATAAAGTGGATGAGGATCACCATACAGGTGATTCGCCTCTGTTAAAGTTGAATATTGGTATGGTGACCGCATTCCCTACTGATTATATGCATTGTGTGTGCTTAGGGGTTGTAAGAAAGTTGTTGAATACATGGATAAGTGGTGACTTACGTGTTCGATTGAGTAATCGTACTGTTTCTGAATTGTCGCAGCGGTTAGTTTCATTAGCAAAATGTATTCCTGTAGAAATAAAACGTAAACCTAGGTCACTATCAGAGCTTTCTTACTGGAAAGCGACAGAATTTCGTTCATTTGTTTTATACATTGGCCCAATTGTTCTTAAAAATAAAATTGATATTGCAATTTATGATCATTTTTTACTTTTGCATTGTGCTATGCAAATTTTACTATGTGCAGATTATATCAAACAATTTGGACTAAGTTTTCCGCGAACTTTTTTATATCACTTTGTTAAACACTGCAAAAGAATTTACACTCTTCAGTTTTATATTTATAATATCCATCCTCTTTTACATATAACAGATGATGCAGAAAGATTTGGAGATTTAAATTCAATTTCGTCCTTTCCTTATGAAAATTATTTAGGAAAGTTAAAAGCTTTAGTACGATCTGCTAATAAACCTTTACAGCAAATTCAAAGACGACTACATGAAATGTTCACAATTCCAAGTTCCCTGAAAAAGGATATCCAATGTCATATGGAACATCAGTTAGGACCAATTTTAAATATTAATTTTGAAAAACAGTACAAAAAAATTCAAATCAATGATTTCACACTTTCAATTAAATCACATTGTTCAGCAGATTCTTATTTCATAACTAAAAACGGACTTGTAGTTGAAATTTGTAATTTCTTATACAACCCCAACTCAAACATTACAATTCTCGGAAAAGAATATAAATGTTACCAATCATTTTATAGCTACCCTATTGATTCTAAATTACTAAATATATTTGAAATTAGTGATAAATCTGAGTTAATGTCAACATACAGTATTAATGATATTCTTGGCAAATGTACTTTGCTTATTTCAGGGAGTTCTCAAATAGCACTACCTTTGCTTCATACTTTGTAACTTTGTTAATGTAAGAATGTTATTGTTTCTGTTTTATGTAGGTTTCATGCAATGTAACTATAGGTACTCGACATTTGAATAAATTGATATTACCTAGCTACAATTTTTTAATGGTTTGAATTTCCCCTATGTCCCAAATTGGTAATTTGGTTTACGTCTCAATTACGTTAATTATTCAGAAAAATGACGTATTAGTTTAAGTCATAATAACGTAAAAATGTACGTTATACGGACGTAAAAATTTACGTAATCGGGCTGTGACTTATGCACGTTACATTTACGTTTTATTTACGTCATTATTATGGTTATTTTGACGTAATTAGGTACGAAACATCGACGTCTATATTACGTACGGTTCTGCCTGGGACTGTCTTCTTCTCGCAAACAAATCCCGAACCCACATTTTTCTGGCCCTTTTCTTTTTCATTTTCTCAGTAGAGCAAGTTAAAGTAACAACCGCAACAATCCCATATAATTACACGATCAAACGAACTCACCTGTGAAGTTCGATCGTAATTATATGAGACATCCAATCCGAAGACATTTATAGAATACTAAGTAGTTCGCCTCGCTCGAACTCCAGCCACGAGTTTAAAAGTACTTATATAATTTAAAAAGAAAAACTTTTTACCCCCAATTACCCTAAACGGTCTCCGCCACTGTCGTGATGTCAGTCCCCGTTAGGAATGAGTATCTAACCTCATTTAGTTCAAAGATAAATCAACTGGTAAACCCTTCGAAAATGTGCTGGAAAACGACAGGAGTGGGGGGGTGGGTTTGAATGTCTTCGGATTGGATGTCTCATATAATTACGATCGAACTTCACAGGTGAGTTCGTTTGATCGTGTAATTATAATTCGACATCCAATCCGAAGACATTTATAGAATACTAAGTAGATGTTTAGAGACAGTGGTTTTCCACATGAACCCAGATAAAAAACAAATAACAGTCGAAGGGTACTATCACTATCATATAATTCAAAAAAGAAAACTAAAAGCTATGGTGAAACAATAATCTTAAATGAAATATCCACATAATGTCAACATCTGACTGACATAAGTGTTATTCTCTATAATAGAAGATGTATTATATATACATTATAATGATAATATGGCTTTTGATAGTGTGCCAACCTGAGAAATAGGTCTGTTATAAAACTGACAGAAGGTTTTCGAGTTTGTTGACCACCCCGCTGTTTGCCGAATTACTTCTAATGGTACACCTAAATCAAAGGCTTTAGATGTCGAAGCATGGCGAGTGGAGTGAGCCTTAAAGATTCTCGTATCTATACCTGCTTCTTCCAACGTATCCTTCACCCATCTACTAAGGGACTGCTTGCTTGCAGTGCGGTACGGTTTCTTATAGGTTAAAAATAGGAAGTCTCTAACTGACGTGCGCCTTCCCTTGGTAGCAGTCAAATATTGTTTTAGAGCTGTAGCGACACTAAGCTTTGGGTTTTCTGTAAAGTATGGAAGGTGTAGACACGGTTGGGTTCTACCTATCCCTGATGTCTTGATCTTATCTTCAATCAAAATTTGAAATCCGTTTCCCGATTCTATAATATTCTCTATTCGAATTAACGAAAAAGTTTGTATTCGGTGAGCAGTTGTAAGTGCTAAAAGAGTTATTAGCTTCTCGGACAATGCTTTTAACGAATCCATTGCGAGCCGCTCCAAGTACGCTAAAACTACTTGTGGGTCCCACACTACATTGTATCTGGGTCTTGACGGTCGAAGTTTTGCTATACCCTTTAAAAATCTGCATAAGACTGGATGAATCGACAAATCTGTTGACGTGATCAGCGATAGTGCTGAGCGATGAGAATTAAATGTTCCGTAGGCATTTTCTTCCGTATCAAAAAGATGTTGTAAAAAACTCATCACTAAAGATGGTGTGCCCTCATACGGATTCACCCCCCTATCTGCACAGAAAGGTAACCAGCGTTTGTACGTTGCTCCATATTGTTTGACAGTTGCTTCGGACAGTGACTTAAGGATAGTTTCCACAACGTTATTCGGTAAGGACATCAACTTGAACGCCTCCCTGATAGTCTGGCTGCCAACAAAGAGAGCTTGTCCGCCAACGGGTGAGGTGATGGACTGTGAGGTAAAAACAACAAGTCATTAGTAGGCTTCAAATAAATAGGGTCTTGTACTAATAAATTCGAAAAAATTGGGAACCAAGGTTGATTTTCCCAATTTGGAACAATAAGAATGCCCTCGGCCTTATCATTAATTATTTTTTGTATTACTCTTAAAATTAGAGCAAAGGTGGGGAACGCATAGAAGTAAGAACCCTCCCAAGACCTCGTAAAAGCATCAATGTAAAGAGCCTGTGGGTCTTGAAACCAAGACACATAAACGTCACATTTATGATTATCTTTGGAAGCGAAGAGATCAATGTCAGGGACTCCCAGTCTTCGTGTCACAAGATCAAACGCCTCTGCTGACAGGCACCACTCTGTGTCTGACGGTAAGCTTCTTGATTCCAGATCAGCTTCCCAGTTTTCTTTAGAGCTTATATAGGAAGCCAACAGCCACAGGTCCTTTCCCTCACACCACTTCCAAAGTTTCTTTGCTAAAGCAGACAAGGCTGGGTGTTGCACACTACCCATTCTATTGACATAAGATACTGCAGTAGTATTATCACACCTTAGTAAAATGTTACTGTGAGAGATGGAACCCGCAAAATGTTTGACCCCAAAAAAGATTGCCAAGAGTTCCAAAAAATTAATGTGAAATAATTTTTCCTCAGCAGTCCACCACCCTCGAATCTTGTTATTCCCACAACAAGCCCCCCAACCTGTCAGTGAAGCGTCTGTAAAAATTTCTAACTCAAACTGATCTTTAATAATATCATTATAAGCTAAGTCGATTGACTTTAACCACCATTCAAAATCTGGTTTAAGCTCTAAAGGGAGAGTAACTGAAGCAGAGTAACACAAGTTATTTTTAACCAGAGCTAAAAACTTATGTCGCTCAAAAAGTTTGGTGTACATCCACCCATACTTAACTCCCTGGCAAACTGAAATCAAGTAGCCTATGTACTGAGCTAGATCACGTATTTTGCAACGTCGTTTATTTAAGAAATACCTAGTTCGCCTTTTTATAAGCTCTTTTTTCTCTGCAGGTACTGAAATTCTAAGCTGTTTAGAATCAAGGATGAAACCTAGAAACCTAACGTAATTGTTAGGGGTTAAATGACTCTTTTCAAAGTTGATTGTAAAACCGAGGGACTGCAAGAATTCTACTGTAAAAATGGTGGACTTCTGACAACCTTCCAATGTAGAATCCACAATTAGCAGGTCGTCTAAGTAACATACACATGTGATATTCCTGGTTCGCAACCAATGAGTTACTGGTTTCATCAACTTAGTAAAGACATAAGGCGCTGATGACAAACCAAAGGGTAAACACGTAAACTGGTTCAAGACATTGTCATACTCAAACCTTAAAAACTTTCTATGATCTGGGTGGATATTTACGTGGAAATAAGCATCTTTCAGGTCAATTAAAGTAAAGAAACAATCCTTTTTAATGAGTCTCAATGCAGTGCGAATGTCTTCCATTTTAAAATGAGGCACTTCTAAATACGTATTTAAATACTTAAGATTTAAAATAAAACGTTTTTGTCCATTTGGTTTGTCTACTAAAAAAATATTAGAGATGTATTGACCCTGGCAAGGCGAGCATTTAGATATTGCTCCTTGGTTCAACAACTTGTTGATTTCATATGAGAATGCCTTCCTTTCTGCTAAAGAGAGAGCTTTAATTTTAGGGAAAGTAAATTGTACAGGTGAAGAAGAAAAGGGGAGGCTGTAACCCTTAATCCATTGAAGAATGACCAGGTTATCAGTTATCTGACACCACCTATTGGCAAAAATAGCCAATCTACCAGCTAATGGGCTTACCTGCTGAAGGTTCTCTAGCGCCTGTACTTTCCCTGTCTCTGGGACGGGTGGCCTCGAGATGGTTTCGCTTGTCCCCTGGGACGAACCGGGCCGTAACGGTTTAAAGACCGAGATTCTGCTCTAGAGATACCACGAGTGGTAGTGGAAGTCTTTCTGAATGTAGTGCCTCTCCCCTTCCCAAAAGGCTGTGATAAGCTGGAAGTGGGTGCAAGCTTAAGATCTTTCCCCGCCAGCTGCAGATTTTTTGCTTCCTTAATGCTCTCAGACAGATCAGTTCCAAAAAGGAATTCATTTGGCACTGACTTTGCCAAAATATCCTTAACATTTTTATTTAACGTTGGCAAAATTAACTTGCGCCTACAGTCCGTAATAGAGTGTAAAATATTTACCAGAACTCTACTAGAATCCCCCAACGGAGATAAGAGCTGATTCCGAAATTCTCTCGAAACATCTGTAGAGTTAAGGAGCAGTGTCATGGACTTGCCCATTGCACAGAGAGCTGTGGCTATTTCAGAATGAATTTCGGCATTAAACGAATCCCGAGCCAACCTATCATTAAGAAGAATGGCTGCAATCTCTGGGTTCAACTTGGGCGGGAGAAGATGCACACAGTTATCAGGGTTGGAATATTGCTTCTTGAGGACTTCAACACTGTCCTTTGCCAGACCATTGGCAATAATATGGTTCCAACGTCTGGGCTGTGACTGCGATTTCGGATAGATCCTCTAAAGAGAGGTCGTCTTGTAAAACCAGAACACTTCCATCATCCCGAATATCGTCAACGTTTGATCTAGTAGTCACTCCCTCTAACAAGTTTAAATCTACAGAAGGCTCACCTACAGGCACTTTTGGTGGAGACATAGGGTCGTGATGACGACCTGCCTCTGGCGAGTGCAAAACTCTCTCGCCTGAAGAGGGAGAGCTAATGCGCATTCTAGGATAACAGCTAGGCGAGCGTGAACGACTAGAAGCTGGTGAAATGCTCGTCATCCTCAACGAATATGTCTGATCTGTTTTACTTAATGAAGCAAACTTATCTCGAGGTTGATGATCCGGAAAACATCGTCGAGATCTAGATCGGGAGCGCCTGCTTGACGAGGGACGTGAAGCGTCGCCCGGAGAGTGAGAATGTTCTCGTCTGCCTTTGTGTTGGTAGTTCGCCAATTTTCTTTCCAAACGGTGCAACCGTTTCAATAAATTTCCGGCCTTAAGAGGCTCAGTATCACTACCCCTGCTACGAGAACGTCGTCTCTTAGACTTTCCCATTTTCAATTGAAAGAAAAAACCTGTAGATTAAAGAACAAAGGATCTAAACGCGGCGAGCACGAGGAGACGAATGAGGTTAGATACTCATTCCTAACGGGGACTGACATCACGACAGTGGCGGAGACCGTTTAGGGTAATTGGGGGTAAAAAGTTTTTCTTTTTAAATTATATAAGTACTTTTAAACTCGTGGCTGGAGTTCGAGCGAGGCGAACTACTTAGTATTCTATAAATGTCTTCGGATTGGATGTCGAATTATAAATTAAGTGATAATTCATCCATAATTCCGAAATAAAGCAAATGTTACTTTCCTAACCAGCAAAAGCAATAGCGTTGACAGAAAGTCTAACCTATAAATTGTAAAGCAATGTAAATGACAGTGCGTACAATTTCCAAGTTCAGTTTGAAGTGGAATTGAATGTAAATGAAGCTTAATTTCAATATAATTTGCAATCACAAAAATAAAAGGAATTCTACTCTCACTATTGGTAAGAAAGCAAATAACAAAACCCCAACCGATTATGTAGCTCAGTGGTAGAGCGATGGGCTACATAATAGCCGAATGTCGGGTGTTTGAACCTGGGCCGAGGTAAGAATTTTTCATCTGTGGAAGAGATGGGAATTTTCTTAGATCAGTTTCAAGCATTCTGTCGACTACTCCGAATTAGGTTGTCCTTTTTTTGCAGTTTTCTTAATTCCTAAGGTAAATGCCGGAGTAGTATAGAACAACTTAAGACCTTCTGCAGAGGCACTTCTAAAAAGCATTATGCGAGTCACTCTGTAATTGGGTGCAAGCATTTCCCAGGTTATTTAGGAATATTTTTCAAGAATTTGTGTACCGTTCGAAAGCTCATTATATTTGCTGTCTCACAGAACAAAAAGAAAGTCAAAAACCACTCTGTAAACTGTATATGCGCGAGAAGTGTAATAAAAATCTCAGTCGCGAGGTCTTTTCGTTATAAGTGCAGATAGAGGTATAATACATGAGCGAGACAAAATATGTCGAATTAATCAAGGTAATTTTTTTACTACACCTTTTTTCAATTAGACCAACGGTTTAAGAAATATAAGAGGTTGAATATTTTTTAAGAATTGTCTAAGAAATGTATTGGTTGCGTTTTGTCCTAGCAAGAAAATAAAACCACGTTACAAATTATAAAATACAATGTTTCAATTTATGTATAATATTATTTCACAGTATGTGATACCATTTTACTCATGTATTCTCGTTCAATCATAATATGACATCAGCATGACTACCTCATCAGTTTATGGTACGAAAAAAAGGAAACCACTTGTTAGCTGACACGACAACGTGGAAAAATGTGTTAGCTGGACCATCAAAATTCAAAGTCGCCGCGTGCGCTAGCGCCCGCTAACGCTACGCTACACTTTGAACGCCCAGGTAACAGGTTTTGCCACATTTAAATATCAGCTGACAGTTATTTATGCTCTTTTTACTTTGTACACTATTATATTATACCATTTTCAGCACTTCAGCCCTAAACTTAGACACTTCCAAGGAAGTACATATTACAGCGCAGACGCAAAACGGGACTCTTAGCAGCGGTCACGACGTCAAAGAAAGTGAACGACAGATATGATAAATCATTACATCATTTATTAGTTATAAATAAAGAACTAAATCTTATCGTTTTAGCGTAACAACTCAGTTGTAGGTAACATTTGCGATAATATAGTTATATTTAATAGTTTTGGGGGGTGGGGGGTTCTAAAATACAAAAATACAGAATACTATAATTTTTTTACTTAAAAAGTCATATAATTAACACACAAAAAAACTATTTCATAATATTTAGAGCCTCGGTTGGTACTTTTGTGACGAATGAATTTTTTTCAAAAGCTCCTTGTTTTAGCATAATAGTTTATAAAACTCTGCACAAGAGTCGGTAAAGTTAATTTTAGTTATTAACATGGCTCTCAAAGTGTTAATTGATAGATGAGTCTTGTCACTTGTCCATACTGAATTCATGTGCGAAAATACTCGTTCTGTCGGAGCGTTTGTACCCGATAAACAAAAAAGAAATTCTAATATTTTAATAAAGTTTGAATATGGTACATTTTCGGCACTGAAGTTGCACATAACTTCAACCCAACACTGGGCAGGCAATGTTTTCTCAGACTTCCACGTTACTAACTTTTCTGCAGTCACATATTGCTTCACGCACATATATTCGTCATACAGACCAGTTTCATCCATTTCAACTGAAGGACATATACTTATAGTTTTAATAAATTCTATTGTATTTTGCACGTTTTCCCAGCTTGGAATCTGTTTAAGGTTTACCCAATCAAATTGTTTTAAATGTTCAAGAGGCTCTGTCCATTTTGCCAAATACTCTGCAGCTACTTTGTAAAAGGTGTGCACATATTGCCGAAATTTTGCTACTTCAGGAGCGAAGCCGTCTTTTTCTAGTTTTGCAAGGATGGTCCTGGCAGCTGATGTAATAAAGTAATCATCTCCCTTTGAAGTGAGGTTTTCTTTTAAATTACACAAGATACTTATTACCTCAAAAACTGTAACCGTTTCACCTTCTATTTTTAAAACTGCCGAGTGAAAAGTTGATGCCTGGTTATGTATAAAATACAACCATGCCTCTGACAACGGGTCCTCAAAGAAGAGTTTTATGACATGTGGACATTTATCTTGAGATTCAAAATAAGATTTTAAAGGCGAAAACATAACTAAAAGACGTTCTACAGCAGGAAGAAGGGCATCCACAAATGCACAAAATTCTTTTAAATTTTCCACTCTAACCGTGTATATGTAAAAAAACTAGTATATTTTCGACACAATTCCTTCAACGTCAATCGGGAGTACATCAGCAGCTGTCTGAATAGTGTTATGGATGATGTGAGCGTTGCAACCTACCCCCAGCAGGTCATGCCCCAAGTTCTGCTTTAATTTTGTGAAAATATTATTTTCGCCTCGCCTGGCTACACCTCCAAAATTGCAATTTGTGTTATCTGCACATAAAGCCACGACTTTTTCTCGTAAGTTAAGCTGCTCCAAACATTCAATTAAATATGTTGATATGATTTGCGCAGTTTCTCCAGGCAACGATTTTTGTAATAATTTAACAGTAATACCGTTACCAGGAGTGAAATATCGTACCAATATCGGGAACAATTTAGTGTCTTTATGATTGGATGCGTCAGTCATTATACAGACGAAGTTCGCTTTTTGTAAATCTGCTTCTAGTAGAGATTCCGCAAATGGGTTTAAAAGATTTAATAATACTGCCTCTGCCTTTGTACGGTCACACGTAAACTTAGGTTCAAAAACGCATTGTAGTAGCTTTTAGGTGTAGTCTAAAGATCTAAGATTGGTTGTGTTGTACTGTATGGTAGACAAACACTCCTTCGGCAGCCGCTAATTTAACTTCCGTGTCACCAAAAGCTTCACTTTTGAAAAAGGTGGTAAGCAATGAACTGGATGCACTCGCACGTACCGCGTTTTTATGTTTATCACTATTTAAATGGTGAGTAATATCGGAGCAACCGCCTTGACTTACGTTAAATGAGGATGCGCAAGTATTACAACGAACATCGGAATCGGACACAGTTTTTTTTAATAAAAGGGTATTCTTTTTCTAAGTTCGAGTTGAAAACACATTTACGTTTCGGTGGTGGCATGCTTAATTAATTACGTTTTCCTTTCGTTTTACACAACACTCCACAGGCTCCACACATTATAACTAGGGTACGGTCGGAAATTTACTTCAAGTGCTACATTTACTAAAAATACACAAATCTGCGGTTATAAATTTACTGCTATATGCCACGGAAGATCACACGGATTCAGCTGCTGATGTCGAGGCTGCTGTGCACGATAATCCCACTGAAGGTTACACAGAACCAACTTCGCCACAAAGCGGATACGATACTGATGGTAAGTACACTGATAAGTGAAATATTTATAACAAGATTTGTACTTAGATTTATGCCGTTGGTCCTTTGAAGGAGTAACTTTGTTGTTAAACCTGTATGGAGAAAAACAGGATGTATTAGTGAAGGGGAAGGTGAAACAAAAAGCTTTTTGGAATAGTATTGCCGAATTAATGGCTAAACATGGTTATACGTACACTGCCAGTCAGTGTAAGACAAAACTTGCAACTTTGAAAAGGCAATATAAAAAGGTCAAGGACCATAATAAAGTATCGGGAAATGATAGAAAAGATTGGCCGTATTTGGAAGTAAGTATTTTGTATGGATACACATAAATATTTATGGTATTATAATTAGGCAATGGATGAAATATTTTCTTCTCAACCATGGTTAGTACCAGTTTCTTTAGCCAGTAGTAGTAGTGCGAGCGTAAATAGTGCTGCCAGTAGTAGCTCTACCAGTACATCAATTACACCTTCTACCTCAGCAACATGTGCAATAGCGAACAAAAATTCACCAAAAACGGAGGGGAAGAAAAAACAATCACCAAAAAGTATGAACTCATAAATTTAAATGTTTTATTTTTTATTTCGCTTTGTAGAGAATAGAAAATTGGTGGACATTTTAAACAAGTTGCGAGAAGATAAAGAAAAGCATCATAAAGAAAGAATGGAGAAAAGTACAGAAGCATTAAGTTTATTACGCACACTTGTTGATAACATTTCGAAAAAGTAATGATACTAATACCTAATTATTTTTATTAATGTATAATAAATTTATTTTCATTCGTATCCTCGTTATTTGTAAAAATCATGCACCAATTTGCATAGGTAATTCAGCAGCGATTACATCCCGTTTTCTTATGGCTACATCTCTTCCTCCACCATCCGGTTCTCGTGTTGCCAGTATTTCCACAGCACTTGCATTATTTGAAATAGCTACAGCTAATGGTTGAAATTGGTCTTGTTTTAAAACGCAGATATTGTGAAGAATGCAACACGTTATGATGTACTTTGGTATAAGATCTTCTCGTGTCATTGGTAGAGTATCTAACAATCTCCGCATTCTGCCTTTGAGAAGTCCAAATGCCCTTTCGATTGCCATTCTTGTAGATGAGTGACACATGTTAAAATTTTTTTGTATGTCTGTTAAATGACCATTGTCTTTAAATGGTACCATAAGATGCTTATGCAACTTATATGCTGCGTCTCCCAAAATGTGTACATCATCTGGAAATTGTGTGTCATTTCTAAAAAATTCTGGTAAATCCGAGTTTTGGAATACTCGCTGATCATGGACAGCTCCCGGATATCCAGTGAAACAATGAATAAACATTCCATTTTCGTTACAGACGGCCTACAATAAAAGTAGTAAGCTAACAGCTAACTACACAAGCATGTACCTGCAGAAAATAACTACCTACCTGTAATTGCATTGAATGATACCCTTTTCGATTCACATAAGCTTCTGCATTATTCTTAGGAGCAGTTATGCTAATATGGGTGCCATCAATTGCACCTATAACATTTGGAAAGCCTTTTACAGCTCGAAATACTCTTATACTTGTTTCCATTTCATCTGCTATTGGCCATTTTATAAATGTATGTACATGATCATACAACGCTTTTACTACTCTTCTTACGGAGATAACGGCAGTTGCTTTTCCGACATTAAAACGATCCGATACAGATCTATTAAAAGGTCATTGAAAATAGGTAGATAAAAGTAGAAACTGTAGACCCACCTATAGGAATCAGGTGTTCCAAGAATCCACAACGTAAGCAGCAATTGTGTTTCTGGGGATACACTTGGTCGTCCAGGTTTTACCACGTTTTCACTAATTTTTGGTCCAATTAAAGACAAAATAAAGTCAAATGTTTTTCGTTGCATTCTACAAATATTACAATTAGTGACTTAATACTTTAATTGACCTTATTCTTATTGTATAGTAGGCTAACAACGACCCACTATACAAACACAGACAGCCGTGCTGTACCAGAGGCTTACTTGGGATTTGAAACCCCAGAACCCTTGTAACACACAGTTTGAACTAACTATATAACTCCATACCTACCTAAAATGTGATTGGAATTGATCATCTGAATATAAATGAACCACATTTTCCACATAATGTTCAATTCTCGTTAAACGAGTGGAATCACTCACATTCATCAAATGTGTTAATACTAGAAATTCATCATCATCAGAACTTGAATCGTCCAAAATACTCAAAATATTATTAACAATTAAAGGAACTATACTTTCAGAATCCATTGTGGCAATAAGGCAATATACACAATAGAGAATAATTGAGGTTAAGTAGGTATCAGTTGTCAAAAGCATATAATTGCAAAACAAGCGGTCGAAAATTATTACAGCATCTTCAGTATTTTGAGTAAAATTTAATAAATAACCGCTTTACTGCGATTGCATTACTTTAATTACTGATACTTTTTGAAGTAAATTTCCGACCGTACCCCTAATCAATGCTATAAAGTATAAGTAACGTACACTTTAGTGAGCGTTGCATTAGTTTAAGTTTAAGTACTAATGACTATGCAGTATACTTGCGCTTTCCCTACCGATCGCGGATCGTTACATGCGCATTCAGCGTATTGCAAACACAAAAGAGCACAATGACTAATGAGTTAGTGTTAGCGGCTTTTATTTTTGACGAAATTGCGTACTCACCGGCGAATAATTTACCAAACAACACTTTAAATTAATACTTACCAAAGTCTACAATTTGAAAAGTGTACAAATAGTATCAAACATTGCTAAAATCCGAAAATCGGGACATTTAGCGTCCCGATTCAAGTGATAAAAAAATCGGGATAAAGATTTGAAAGAAAGGACAATCCCGGCGACTAAATCGGGACGAATGGCCACCTTAACATTGATAATTTTGAATCATAATTTATGAAAACGTTTAGATAACTCAAAAATCTGATTAAAATCTATTTGAACCGTCTTGGATTAAATTTTGAATAATACACGTTCTATATGAACGTTATTAATGAAATTTGTGTAACTAAAACGTTACACGCGTTTCATTATGACGTTCATAAACGAACTTGTATCATTAATAACTATTATGTTGTTTCTGCACTATCAGATTATAGCGTACGAGTAATAGTACCTAGATTTGTTCGATAGAAAATTACAGGAATTTCGCTACAAGGAGTCCGCAACAATCAAGTTAAGAAACCGAAAAAGGCGCCTTGCACTTGCACAATAAGAAGTCTAATAATAAAGAGAAAGTCGGAACAGTGACAATTTGTCAGTATCTCTACCAACTTACCTAACGTGTATGTACGGTAGCCGGCTAACACAACTGCTGTAAGTAACTATGTTTCATAATACTAAAACTATCAAGGTTACCTATAAATGGATTGGTCGAATCCACTAAAAAAAAGTGAACGCGAGATGTTTAGTTTAGCATAACCATCCTTGACACCAAACAAAACAAATCATAAGTAAAATGCGAGTAGTGGAGTAGTGAACAAAAATAAATTAAACGGTTGAAGTGCACCATGAGTCAATCCATAAATGTGAATGATCTAAGTTAATATGTATTCGTACTACGCAAATATTTACTACAAAAGTTTGCATTTAAACTGGCATCTAGTTTTACACACCTTATTTTTCATAGTTAAAGGAATAAACTCTGCGCCACCTGAATTAACGTTTATATTAAATAAACAGAACGCGAGTCGCGTAGTACCTATCTGGATTGGTGAAGGTGATGTTCTTAATTCGGCGATTGCGTGGATATATCCATTAGTAAACGATGAAAAGGATTTACCACATATTGGTAAGTTTTCTAATTCGCCCTGCAAAGTACTTGCTTCTTCAGATGCATAAGTTTTTTTAATGGACTGATTTAGTTTCGTAGTATATTAAAATACCGACAAGAGTAGCAATAATTTGCTAAATTAGGAATTTAATATCTTTATGGAAAGACAAGTAGTACAGAATTCCAAGTACCATGGATATGTTTTATCGCGATATAAATAGAAACTGTTATCAAAAACAAATACTACAAAGTACACGTGAGAATGGACCTAAATTAACATTTCTAATAGATATTCAAAATTAAGTTATGGCACAGTGCATAATAAAATAAATGATTCAACAATTTTTAAGTAAAACTGGAAATTTAACAAACATTAGTTGCAGTAATCGTTATCATGGATTTTAAGTTATAGCTTTGTTTATTCATTTCACAAACGTTGTAAGGTTATATTATTCATGAATTAAGTAATACAGTTTTCGCATAAAATAATATATTTTGGGATACTTCCACATTTTATAAATATGACAAGTTCAATTGTATTTGACAAATGTTACAACATGTTTTTATCAACTGTTGTCTAGATGTTCCTGGTTCTTGCGATTTTTCTTTGAGAGGAGTTTTGTTTGTCAAAATTGCGAATGTTGCATCTTCATTGTTCACATTGGCAATCACTTTAGACGTTATCAGTTTTTTCTTCTATAACTTCCATAGTTTCCTCATGGAGATTCGACGCCCACTAGCAAAAAATGTACATGTATTTCCATAAATCCTGTGATTTCTTAAAATTTTTAGAGATTGCGGACGATTTCGAACGACTGCGAACGATTGTAGGCGCATATTGACAGATTGAGATGTTTATAGACAGAGAGCTGGCTATAGAAAGTATTATTGCGGGTCTGACTACCTTAAATTATACCTTACATCTCCCAGGGGGAAAATTTTTTTTTCTTTGTTTCAACTAAACAAATACAAAACTTTATTCATATGTGCTTCAATGATTTTATTTTCTACTTTAAGTTTTATGTTAGGTGGCTTAATTTCTACTACCTACCTCGTAAGATCCCTTAAATAAAGCTTGCTTTTGTTTCCTGTTTCGTTCTTTAACAACACTTGTTGTCCTACTATGTAATTTTCAACACTAATCTTCCTATCGTACCTATCTTTTCGTTTATTCTTTGATTTAAGCAAATTATTTCTTACATGCTTACTGCAACCGAAATTTTAGATTCAGTAGCAGGAGCAATTTATTTTTCTCGCCTCGATTTGGCTCAAGGGTACTACCGAGGGGTTAATACATTAGGAATTCTTGTGTACATGCAATCGGTATTCAATAAGTAGGTATTCACAGGAAATCATCGGAATTCAATAGGAAATCGCGGGTATTCATAGGGAATTCAGTAGCACATCTCCATTATAATGCGTACATCAATTGCTATAGTTATTAGAAGTACCCTTTACCTTTACCTCTTACTATGGGAGTTCCACCCACAGTACGGGACTTTTAAATGTGCCAAACATCGTATCGAAACTGGACCTTGAACTGGACGTACAGTTTTACTTGCAATCCAAGAATTCAGTTTTTCTCCGCTATCGAAAACTTGGGTGAAAGATCAACACGGTAAGCTCTATCCAGGGTGTTACTAAGTTCTTACACCCGAAAACAAACAACTTTTCTTAGTTTCAATTTTTGATTTGGTGCCCCGGTTCAAAGTTATTGGCATTCTTTTGTTAACACCCTGTATATTTAAATATAATTAGAGATTGTCATATCATATATGGCTCTTTTGGAATCTAACATACATCGTCATTTTATTCCGATCGCTCCGATATAAAAAATGGCAAGTTTAATATGTTTTTAAAGTCGCAGCTCTTCATAATTTTAAAACTCTTCAAATCTTTTTACTCATAATTACAGTTAAATTATCCTTTATCCATGTTAATTTTTTTAAAGCTAGGCAGTTCTTAGAATACATTCATAATATCTCTGTTCATATTTATTATAATAATTTGTTTGTGTCTACACTTTTGTACCGATATTAAAATGGAATACTACTCATGTCTCGTTTATTTACTAAAAATGCGTTAATGTAAGATTTCCTTCACTTTAAATAAATGAAGCCTTCTCCACTGCTATATTAGACATTCAAATTATGTGGTTTAATCTGGAAGACAATGGAGGCATAGTAAAGCTCGTTAATTTATTAAATATTAAAATATATTCAACAATAAATAAAAATACCAAATATTTTAAAACAAATTTATAGTGAGAAGTATAATGAACAATAATCACATGGTTTAAATATTCAAAAATAAAAAAAAAGTTCATCTGTTGTATACATGTATAAATAAAAAATCACTCCAAACAAAATATAATATAAAAACCAGCATAAAAATAAATAAATATATTCAAAATTAATCACCTCGTTTAATGATTTTAAATTTTCTATTTATTTGATTTCTGTCAAAGTGACTGATCTTTAAAGATTTACAACCTATCATTTGTATGGGTCCAAAAATGAAGTACTCTTTGTTTACAGATTGTTTATCTTCTTTTTTGGGCCAGTGGAATTCTTCTAAATTTTCTACTTCGTATAATTCAGAAGAAATTTTTTTAATTATATTGCCAATATACCAGGCCTCATCATAAAACACTGCATAATATTTTTCCATCTGTATTTCTATGTCTTCTTTATCTTAGAGTTGCAATGGTTTTCGCGGGAACGATAACGCATGGCTCATATCGTCGGTTTGGTACAAGACTATCCTAAGCGTTAGACATTAGTCATCAAGTAGTTAAAACTGTAGCGAAAATGGCTGGAAATAGAAATGTGGACAATTTTATTACTCTAAGAAAGGACAACCGAGGAAGATCCAATAGAGAAGGAAATCTTCGCGATGAAAAAGAAAGAAGCGGTAAGAGATCATATAAACTCGTCTGACGTAATAGAAAGCCACTACTGCAGGAAGGATTCGTCCAGGAAGTACCTGCCAGCTTCTCTCAATATTTCCAAAATGTATAGGTTGTATGTCGATCAATGCGAAGAATTGAACACAAAAGCAGTGCGTCAATCCATGTGTATAGATGGATCTTTTTAAATGAATTAATTTAGGGTTTCACATGCCCAAGAAAGATCAGTGTGATCTTTGTACAAACACCAATTCAGATGATATAGAGAAAACACTAATGAATGAGAAACTAGAAAATCATTTGGCAAACAAGGATTTCATTCATAAGCTAAAGGATGCAGATAAAAGCAAATTTTGTGTAGCTATTTTTGATCTACAGCAAGTTCTTCAATGTCCAAAAGTTGAAACTGGTCAAGCCTATTACAAATCCAAATTGGCCACCTACAATTTTAACTATATTTGATGCTGCAGAAAAACAAGGATATTGCTTTATGTGGCATGAAGTTATAGCCTCACGTGGAACCAGTGAAATTGGAAGCTGTGTTTTAGACTTTCTTAAAAGAAAAGCAAGCGAGGGTTTTAATGAGTTTGTATTTTATTGTGACAACTGCGCAGGGCAAAATAAAAACAAATTTATGTATGTCATGTTACTTTATGCAGCTCGCCAATATAACGTAAAAATTACGCTACGATTCATGGAAGTCGGACATACACAGAATGAGGGTGCTATTGAGAGGTGCGCGAGAAAAATTCCTATCTATACAAACCCCTGGGCAGTGGTGCACAATTGCCCGCACAGCATGTGTAAAAAGACCATACCATGTCAAAGAGATGACTCAAAATGATTTTTTTGATTTAAAAGACCTTGCTTTGCAAACGACAAAAATTGAGAGATATTTCCGGAAACGTGGTGAAATGGCCAGAAATCAGTTGTGTACATGCAGACTATGAAAACCCCAACATTATAAAAGCAGGTTACAAGCTACAAGAAGATTACTTTTTAATTAATGTAAAAGATAAATGTAGAAAAAAGTTACAAGACATGTCAAACTTCAAGTTGAAGAAATTGCGTGAAGATTTAATACCCATTAGTAAATACGAGTACGACTGCATTACGTATTTTTGTGAGAAAAATACAATTACGAAAGAATATCAAGATTTCTTCCGAAATTTACCACATACCGCCGAATAGAGCTTGGATTTTGACTGCTTATAAGGAATTTTGTATTTGGCATTTATTTATTTGTAATTGCATCAGTTTTTTTACAACTTAAGCTCCTTCGCCAAATATTTTTTTAAATAAACTTTGTTTATGAATGAGATCATTATTACCTACGCAGTTGAAATCATTTCAGTGTAGTATTGATTTTGCCATGTTTGTCTGTCTGTGTGTCTGTCTCTGTCTGTCTGTCTGTAAACACTACAACCCAAACGAATTGTCAGATCCAAACCATATTTTGCATACCTACTGATGAAGGCACCTCTTGAGAAGAACCCTAATGATTTGCAAGCAAATCGGTTGCCTGCTAAACACAATTTTTGGCACTTTTTAGGGAAGGGAATACACTTTCAGCTGCACCACTATTTCGGGTACACGGGATTTTTCATAATAACTTTCTTAGTTAACCATAACGGTATCCTAAGTCCCTATTAATTAGTATGTAAATAATCCTAAGTCTTACCCTAAACCGACGATATTACATTGCGCTTGCCAAACTCGAATAACACTTTCTTTGTATTTTGAATGAATGGGCTCGCATACAATTAATTGTTGGTGTCATATTAAAGTAGTACCTATAAATTCAATTTAAAAAAAATTGGACAAAATACAAATCCATTTTAAAGCTGTAGGTATTCACAGAACTTAGCAGGAAGTCGCCGCCAGTTATCGGAATTCAATGGGAAATCGGAGGTATTCGTAGGAAATCGTCGGAATTCAATAGGAAATCGCAGATATTCATAGGAAATCATTGCCATCGGAATTCATTTGTACACCGAAACTTCAATGTAACAACCCCTCGGGACTACCAAATTGAATTAGATCAGGGAAGTAGACATTATACAGCTCTTACGACGGACAGAGGACAATATCAAATGCTTTTACCAGAGCAATGACAATTGCTATGGCTGGGTTAAATTACGAAAATTGTTCTATTTATCTAGACGATTTAATTGTTTTTGGGAATAATTTAATTACACATACCTAATCAAAATCTTACAAAAGTATTACAGAGATTAAGAGCTTGTTTGGTTTACACGTTTATTTAAATAAACAAATTAAAAAAGAGGAGATTGTTGCAGACAATGGATCCATAAATCTGAACTAATGTTTTATAAGGTATCACTACAAAACAGAAGAAAAATGGACGAAATCTAAGCTATGTAAATGACTGGTCAAAAATTATATGCAGCTTTTCATCCAGATCGCATTAAACGTATCGTGAAATTCCCAAAAGGAGTTATGATATGGGGATGTATGTCAGCAAAAGGTTTGAGGCACTTTGAAGTTATCGACGGTACTGTAAACGCAGAGATAGATAAAAAATGTTCCAAAACCCACTCGTGGGTATTGCCGCGTAACACAAAGTATTGAAACGATGCGTTGCCATCGAAAGCACACAAAATGTCGAATCTGCATATTGAAGCACGTCCACGTCCAGAGAAAGAGAGGAGTTAAATAAGTAAAATAAAGTTTCAAAGAAATATCTCCATAAATAAGAAAGTTGGCATTGCGCAGTCACTGCGCATGCCCACACATAATTTTTACCATGTGCGAAATGTTTGCCTTTACTAGAAGCAGCTGTGGTTCAAATTCCAAAGAAATATCCCCATACATAAGAAAGTTGGCAATTGTGCAGTTACGGCGCATGCACTGCGCAATGCCAACACATAATTTTTACTGTGTGTGAAATGTTTGCCTTTACTAGGAGAATCTGTGATTAAAATTGCAAAGAAATATCTACATAAATGCGAAAGTTGCCATTGCGCAGTCACTGCGCATGCCTCCACATAATTTTTACTATGTGCGAAATGTTTGCCTTTACTAGAAGCATCTGTGGTTCAAATTTCAAAGAAATATCTCTATAAATGAGAAAGTTGGCATTGCGCAGTCACTGCGCATGCCCACACATAATTTTTACCATATGCGAAATGTTTACCTTTACTAGAAGCGTCTGTGGTTAAAATTTCAAAGAAATATCTCCATAAATAAGAAATTTGGCATTGCGCAGTATGCCCACACATCACTGCGCATGCCCACACATTATTTTTACTATGCGCGAAATGTTTGCCTTTACTAGAAGCGTCTGAGGTTAAAATTTCAAAGCAATATTTCCATAAATAAGAAAGTTGGCATTGCGCAGTCACTGCGCATGCCCACATAATTTTTACTATGCGCGAAATGTTTATCTTTACTAGAAGGGTCTGTGGTTAAAATTTCAGAGAAATATCCCTATAAATGTGAAAGTTGGCATTGCGCAGTCTGCGCAAAATATGGAGTTAAATGAAACTGATCGAAATGGGCAAATATAGACCATAACAGCTATCAATTAGCGAAAACGCGAAGTCTCTAGGTGGCCCAGGGGCCGAGATCTCGATGGAACGGACGGACGGACGGACGGACGGAAACACGAGCACATAAGCTTTATCTCAACTTCGTTGTGTTACGCTAAAAATATTAAAGAATAGGCGTCTTCCGAATATCGATAAGCTGTATGGCGAAGAAGATTTTGTTTTCTAGCAAGACGGAGCCTCTTGTCATACAGCAAAATCAACTCAAAAATGGCTCTCTGAGAATGAGATCACAGCTTTGTCCTTTGGCATAAGGTGAGGCAGCAGTTACTAAATAATCCTCAAAGAACAGTTCCAGATTTAAAGTCAAAACTGGCAGATGTGTGGATTAAATTGTCACATGAGTTTTGTAAAACGTTAGCCTGCCAGAATAGCAACGGTGTGGCGATATCAATTACAATAATTACATTACACTTAAACTAGGTAACATAATTTCAAGAGGTTACAAATAAATTAAACTTACCTAATTATACTGATAACTGATTGAAAGTACTACCCCGGAAATATATCTTTCATCTTTGGGAATACCTGCTTGACGATTACTTTTAAACCATGCCACTTTCAGTGATTTAAAGAATCCTACATCTAGAGGTTGGCATTGTACCGGATCGCATTTAAACATTCCGGTATGGGATTTCAGCACTTGCGCTATTTTGATTGGTCAATTTGAATTTGCTTTGGTCAATTAACGCGGAGTGTCGAAATCAGTACCAGAATGTCGCGCAGGGCTGAAACAGGTCGGAATGTTGATGAAAAACAGCATTCCCATCCTTAACATACCTACGAGTACGTTTAATTTTACATTAAAAAATTATCTTAGTGGAGTTACTTCAGATAAACCATCTTGTTTGCAACCAACAGAGATATTGTTTAGCGATATTGAAATACCTATTATTATGGACTGTTGTATTTGTAAACACACAATAAAATAATCGTAGACAATGTTTAATAGTTAATAGTGATGTTTATATTCTCGAGGGCGACGAGTTAAAAAGCTCGAGGGCCTACGGCCCGAGAGTATAAACATCAGCTTATGCCCGTGGTACATACACAATTTTATGTCTTACAAATAGTTTTCTTCGTCAAAATTCGTTTACAAAATAATTCATTATGTTTGATCGAGTATGCGTGGTTCGAATTTGTTAATGTGATTGAAACCATCCAAACGTCAAACGTAATTTTAAATAATTCAATTCATCGTGAATGAGGAAGAAGTTCCAGAAACTATACGAAATAAGGCCAATCTTGTGATTTAGTAGATATTGACAATTAATAATTGACGTTTCTAATTTTCAATGACCTGCAAATATTTGTTTGTTTTGTCATTAAGTATAAATGAGTTACTATGGTGATACTTAATGCCCTAGGACATAAAGTGGTACTTTATGCCCGCGTATCACAGATATAAAATGTGCTATGATAGGTTAGTAAGACATAAAATAGCTTATATTGAATAAACAACGCTTATTATAAAACAGTACATCTTACTCGTATCGAGGTCGATGGAAGAAGATAGATGTCGCTTCATTTCCACAATTCCTACTTAAGATCAGTGGCGTAACAACTCTAAGGTTAAATCATAACATGGACAGAGACGTTATTTGTATTCGACTTGACTTCAGGATTGCTGCTGTTGTATATTCGGTGTTTGAAACAACCAATGGTTCGTAAAATGTCGTAAAAGGTTGAACATTTTCCCCAAACGCTAACTTGGTCATAGAATTTAAACTTACTGGAAGATCAAAATGTTTACAAAACCGATGAAAAATCCTACAGGGACAATTACAAAATCCAATATTGCCATCGACATATTGAAATTCAGCTCTGTAGGACTTTGTACATTTTTTGACTTTTTGACTAGGACTGACACATTGAATATCTTCATTTTAATTCCAGATGCGCTTTTTAATAAGTTTAATAATAGCAATCTTGAAGTCGTATATTTCTTGAGTGAACACAGTTTCATATTCTTCCCTAGTAATATTCTTCCAGGCATTTAGGAATAAAATCAATTAAGGTACAGAGAGAAGGAATGGTAACTTAATAGATCAACAACTCAGAAGACGTCTGAAGACTGCATTGTTGACACGTAACTTATTACTTATTATTATGCTTACATAATATGCCAAATGCATGACAACATTCCGATCTGTGTTTCAGCACTATCGAACATTCTGGTACTGATTTCGGCACTCCGTGTTAATTTACAACAGCAAATTCAAATCGACCAATCAAATTTGCGCGAGTGCTGAATCCTATGCCGGAATGTTTAAATGCTACCGGATCCCACTCAGGGTAGGTTTCCTCGTGAGGGTTACTGCTCGTAGCGGGCTTGTTTGTCCGAATAGTACCCACAAATCTACTCGTAGTGCAAGTTTTAATTCCATGTGTGATTTTAGCTACAATATAATTATACAATTGAACTTAGGTGGTAACAATTAGTTGCTAGGTTTTATAACTAATTACTCACCTGCAATATAATGACCAACTTCTAGCTTTAGCTTAATTACTAAATTAAGGACGGCCCGAAGTTCAGGGTTCAGGATATCGATATAAAATAGCCTTCTCGTCGATAGGAACAATTTTTGGAAAGTCTTGACCCCGATAAGTAACAGGGCACGGAAATATTTGACTAATCATAATTTAAATGTTTGTATTTAGGTGGTGAAGCCATCTTACGGGTTTACTGAATACTGTAAAATGCGACCAGTAAACTAAATAATAAACGCAGTATTCTGTGTTTTGCTACAGTATATGTATATTGGTGGAATGTGGAATAACGCATACAAATGCTATGTTATTCTCCTCGCACAAACGAATTACATTTTCATTAAAGAAGGAGGCCACGTTATCTCCAATTGGTACCCTTCTTCCTTCAGGCGTTTAACATGGGGTAAGAAAGAACTTGCAAACCCATCATTAAAAGCACTCGAAGCCATCCAGCCGTGTGAAGTGCGGTTGAATCTTGTCCTAGTGCACAGCATGAGTTGGCTTTGGCTGTTGTACCTGATTTGGGCTTCACTTTATCTCCGTCAGTTCAGGATACTCCTGGGCCGCTTTTTGATTGTTTGTCGAGTACCACCTATGGGGGCGACTGCTTTGATGTGGTTTGCGTCGGAGTTGTCCATGTCGCTGTATGTTTTTTTCCGCCAACTGTCGCACGTGGTCTTTCAGGGTGGAGATGGCTAGGCCTGCCCTTAGCGTCTCGTTCCGCACAAACCATGGTGCTCTGACGATGGTTCGCAAGGTGCCGATTCTAGTCTCCTCGCGTTCGTGTCCAATTTCCTTTAGCACTGTTCGCAATGAACCATGAAAAATCACTTTTTCACGAAGCTGTTCATGCACAGATGTCATAAATTGTGTTTCTAATACCATCGACGTTCAAATCACACGCTTAAGGCGAGGACGATTCTTTGAAGGCGATTTCAACGCTTCGTTCTTCACTGCCGCTGTAATGGTACCGACCGTGGAGATACGAACAGGTACTGAAAGCCGGCGCCACTCTCTACGATAATTACTTAGTAGAATGTCTAATGTAATAATTATGCTGTTGCTACCTCTCTTACTGCCTGCAAAAGTAACAAGGGGCCTCCATGGTCACGCTCTTGTTTAATATACAGAATTAAAGATGCTACCATTTTTTTAGCAGTGCTATCCAAATTCTTCGTCATCGATATAAAGATTTACAATGGACAAATGGGTCTTGCTACCAAAACAAATGCTTTGAAATAATTGACAAATTATCCGCTGACTAGACAAAATACCACGTCCGTCCTAACCATTGAAATTGTATATACTTACCGTTATTGTAACTTTTCAGTTTCCAATTATCTTCCCGCCACCAACAATGCCTACAATTGTAATTTTGCGAAATCGAAATCGTGTAGTAAAAAATGGGAAACGGGTGAATGGAAAACTGCGGAATTTGATGTGCATAGCTTCAAACCCATTGTAGATACACGGTGGGAAAGTAAGTATACCACCTGAAAGAAACTTGCAGCAAGAAAACCGTAACTTTCAGATTTCCCTACTTACTTAACGTCGAATTTAACCAAAGACTTTAGTGTTAGGGTAGACATTCCGAGTGTCTTTGAGATTGGTATCTCTGTAAGAGCGGCTAAAAATGTGGAAGTTCTTGTTTGTGAGGGCTGGCATCCCGAACGTTTCCCATGTTATTATGTGAGTATTGGAGGACCGGACAATAAGCAATCATTTCTACGCAAGTATAAAAACGGAATACCAACTAAATTCTCGGTAGATGATCCCAAACTTGCCAAATACAAGGTATTTCTACCCTTACAAATAGTTATGGTTTTTAATCTTTCTACTTTTCAGCATGAAATCGGCGTACTATCAGAAGAACTGTGGAAAACATTTTCCTTGTCTCTTAATGCTAATGGAACATTTAAATTAAGGGAATGTGTGACCAATGTAACAATACTGGATTACAGTGATAAAAGCGCTCTTAACCCGATAAACGTTATAGTTAGAAGTAAAAATCAAAACGCCCTTTGGAAACTTCATAAAAGTAAGAGTTCCCTACGATATTAACTACTACTATAATAGTCTCATTTTAGACGAGTATCTTTTTACAACTAAACCAAATATAGCACGATTTGGCCCCGAATTGCATCCCTATGGAAGTCAGCTGTGTGTTGCCTTGTATGTATCAATCTGTAAATACTGTACTTTGCGATTCTTCACGGTGCAAAACGGAAAAAATGAAACACTGGGGGAAATTGTTGGAGACAACGTAAATTTAGAAGTATCTTTTCTAATTTTTTAACATTTACACCTGCAGGACTCGGACGAGCTGTTGTGGAAGGAGATTAAACTAATTCGCAGTAATGTATTTGATGACACCTTACAAATCTATACGGAAACATATTACGTAGACAAGGCAGACCATCAAAATGGATTTTGGGCGATAGACGATGTGAGAGTATGTTCGGAATATGGTAAAACTCCTAATTTTAAAATTGCATTGATATATCTACCTAGACTAGTATTTTTCAGAAATAAGAATCAGCAAGTTAATACTGAATGATATGGCGTTTAACGATTTTGATGCGTCTCATATTACCTGCGAAATTTTAAAAAATCCAAAGTGGAGGCCCGTTCCCCGCGTTTCTAGTCCACTGAGTAAGTAAATAAGTGAAATTTGGGAGTTTTAGAAAGGGAAGCAAAGAGATTCTCTTAAAGTTTAACTGCATGTAATAGGGTATTGGATCTTTCGGTCGGTAATGTTTTGGCGCCACAATACATCTACCAACGGAGATGCAAAATACGTTAATTAATTATGTACATGAAAATCTCGGATCATAATTCCTTTACCATAAAAGATACCGAAAAAGTCTTACAGCAAAATTACCGTCGCCATATTTCTAAAATATTTTTGATCACCAGGGGCGTGCTGTATCCCAGTGGCGTATCAAACTTGCATTTTTTTTTAATGGAACGCCCCATATTTTATTACTGATTTGGAATGTACTTGAAAAATACTTATTTTTTTTTATAACATATTATACCCCTGACTTTAACGACTTCGCTGTTATAACATTTCTTCGTCAAAATTTGACAGTTGTTCGAATTTTTTTTTAGAGAAACTAAATCGTGCAGGCGGCTAATTTTTGAATTGAGGTACAGGTTAAGACCTCTTTCATAGTCACATAATTTTTTTTAGGTACTTACTTGTATAAAAAAATTTAATTTTTGATTGATCTTCGCCAAAAGTCATATTTTTCAAAAAATTCAAATGGCACTCCCCTAAACAAATTATACCTGGGTAGCCAAAACTACAAATTTTCTACTGATACAAAGAAAACCACGCATTCCATAAGAAAATTTCAGAGAAAAACCAGTCGAAACGCCAATTTGTAAAAAAACCTTATTTTCCAAATCTAAGTGTGCCATGATGAAACAAAAGAGGTGCCGATACGCTCCGTGCAAGGCACGCGATGGTGTCGAACCGATGCGCGCAGGCGCAGAAACGGTGAGCATACGGGTTATAACCGCGTATGATGGCTATGATTTCCAATTCCCTTACGGACAATTTTCTAATAGCCATCGTATCGCAACAACAGTATTAATTCACTCGCTCTTCCTGACGCGTCTGTTCCACCCGCAAACACTGGTGATCTACTACTACTAGAACCGAGACAACGGGAACCATGCCGATAGGACAAGCGGATGATACACGGGTATGATACGTTCTAGTGGGCATAGTAGTCCGTATAGTATATTTCCCGTGCGTCATACGTTCATAGTACGGTCATATTACGGTACTGTGTAGTGGGCAGATACGTTTAAAGCCTGCGTTTCATTAGACGAACCCTGATCAGCATTCCTTTTATGACCATCCTTTCGCTTTCGAAAGAAACAGTTTTGCATAACATGACCCTCCTTCTTGCAAAAGAATTAGATTACCTTCTTCTTGTTTCAACAACGAATAATTTTTATTTATATGACCAGGCTTGTTACATAAAAAACATTTCATATCCTTATTACCTCTTGCAAATTTGCTGACCATATTAGACCAAATCTATTATGATGTCACCTAGAATCTTGCCCTTGAATCTAGTTTCCATTCTCATCCAAATAACGCTTTATAAAATTTCTGTTTCTGTCATGTTTTGTATTTTTTTACAGCTGACGTAGTTTGTAACTCTTCTACCGCAACTTCAATACGCATGTATTTGAATTCTCCCTCCGAGGATACTACCCATCGACAATACTCGATTATCCAATACGAAGTAAGTATAATGGATCCATCCTTAAATAAGACAGGCAGTGACAAGTCGCACACATGAAACTAAAGTTTGTAAACCTCTTATTCGGTGTGTTCAAGTCATTTCTTGTATATAGGGAAACGATATTTGCCACAATACTGATGCTTCTAACAAAGAGCAGAATATACAGAGAGTAAAATCTCAAGGTTATCTAATTGGAAAAGGTAATCACATAGATATACCAACTCTTGTGCCTTATACCCTGTACAATATTCACTTTTGGAACATAATCGACGACAGTAAGAGATTTTGCCAAATGCACACGATTCCGACAGGTACGTAGCTAATCGGTGCAGCAATGGTCCACTAACAACGTGTGATTGTAGAAGTACCAACAAAAGAGGAAATACCAAAAGATATAAAAATGACCATTACTGACACTGCAAATATAATTGAATGGAACGAACCGAAATGTACTGTAAAATACGGACCAATTGTGTACCAAGTTCATGTGACAAATCAAAATAACAGTAACAGCAGTATACTTTATCTTGAAACTGACACACGTACTAAATACAAATTTGATAATCTGCAACCATTCACAAACTATACCGTCGAAATTGATACTGCGAGAAACTTTAAAGCTTTTCAGTTCAACACCTCCTACATCGCAACGATTTACAACTTTACAACAAAGGCAGGAGGTAAGGTTCTAATATATCATGTAGCATATCGTCATTATAGCTTATTTACAGTTGCCCCAAAAGTGAATAATTTGGAACTGTATAGTATCAATGAGAGATCGGCTTCGATTCGTTTCGAGTTGCCACCTTATTGTAAAGGATTGCCGAAAATTGTCCAGGTTCGATGGTGTCATCCATTGTTTTTATCGGGATGCTTATCTGATCTACAAAATTTAACCAAATGCAAATTGTGGGACTCTAAATATTGCATTGAAGTTAATAATTTGGTGACAGGTGGCGAATATGTGTTTAACGTCTCTATTAAAAATCAAGATACGTTCATATTTAGTGAAGAGGCCTCAATCAACGGAAAAGCCGTTCAAAGGGGTAAGTGTATTGTAGGGTATACGGCGCCGCCGGGGGGGGGGGGGCTGCTTGTCAGTTCAAAGTTGTCATGATGGTAACTCGAGGAAATGTACAGGCGCATCTTCCAAAAGGAAAATGAACGGTATTGTCCGCACTTTATCGGTCTGTGAATGCTAAAATAAAATGAAAGTGCACAGCAATTTCCCTAAGCGGGAAGAGTAAATCATCTGATTCGGTAACAGTATCTACTGGGAAATAACAAGCAAGAAAATCAAATCAAAGCAATAACCCCCCCCCCCCCCCTGCGCGACTTGCAAACTTACAAAAGTGCAAAAAATCCCCTCTAAATTAAGTGTTACCTTATATACACTTCCTACAGGGAACGTAGGAAATTCCGGACCGGTCGGCGTATTTGCTTAATACTGTCCAAAATTAAAAAAAAAATAATTGTGCGGCCTACTGACGCCCTTAAAGTATTTCCATACGAATTAATTAAGAGCGCTTCTGTTGAGATCCCCACGACTTAATCGGATGCTGTTTACTGCAACATATTTTTTAGCTACTGTTAATTGGACTTAGTTGGCCGGATTGAAATTCCTAAAATTCGCTAATTCAATTAACACCGGCTGTTACTTGAAATGTTGGGCTCAAACGGCGGGGTTGGCTATATCAAGCTGATAAACACCTCACGGCCTCTATTGGTTTTAAGCCTATTTTCAATTAACATAGGAAACTCCAACTGGCCAATAACGACTTAACTGAAATTCTAAAATATTAATTCGTTCTCGTCTTCTAAACGACAAGAGCTTTCGGACGCAACAAAGATTATTGAAATATCGTCACGGGAACGGTTGCAAACTGCGAAGTAATTACAGCTTTTATTTACGACAACGGTGCGCCACGGCGGCCGAAACAACTCTAGAAATTAAATAAATCACTTTTACCTTGTATCTTCAACTCTTAGAACCATCACAAATACTTGCGGCACTACACTTTTCGTAACGGAGCGCCAAATCTTGACTACTCCACCTAAAGACACTGAACGGCGGATTATATAGCTGATACATACCTCTCTGGAAAAGTTGCTTTAATCGACGACTGGGGCGCGCACAGATCAGCCAGTAAGGAAGGAAGCGGCAAAGGATAGAAGTGTCCATCGCAGTTCGATCGAAGAAGCTGCCGGACTTAGCTGAAATGGAAAAAGAACACCGTTTCGTAATTTTCATCTTCGGCGACATCTGAAACGAAGACAGTTTCCATCGCGTACAAAGGCACAGGGCTTTTCGCAGGTGGGGCAATCAACAGGTCCTCGGAGCACCACGCCGTGGTCCTCTAAGAAAGAAATAATCCCTTCTTCGCTCTAGGCGAGAGCTATAAAAGTAAAAAGATAATTAACGCAGCCGTTACAAGTCATCATTGCTTTAAAAAAGGCAGAATCCTTAATTCTCTTGTTTGCTACTTGCCTGTTTAATATTTTTTCTGCATTTATTTGCGTAATGATCTACTGTATTGCACTTAAAACACTTGATCTTTCTCTGTTTACACGTTGGATTTGCAAAAGGACTCTTACTGCAACCACTCCACTGTCTGTCCTGGTTGCTCGGTTGGTTTCGTTGTATCTCTTCATCTGGTTTTCCCGATTTGCCCTTTTCAGCCTAATTGACATCCACGGTTGCCGCTCTGTCGTTTGGATTCCTGCCGCTGGCTGCTAGACTAGCTTCCTTCGAAAACGCCAACTCCACTATACATTCTAAGGTAAAAAGTCTTCATAAAATCGTGTCCTCTATCGGGTTTTTTCCACGCGTTCCCGAAAAACTGAAATCTTTGGACTGAAATGTTTCGTCATGATTTCACAGAATTCTTTATAACTCTTCTCACTTGGTTTGTCTGGGTACCTGCTATAAGCTGACTTATTAAAACCGTACATCGTTTTTTATATTTTTCTACATCTTGTATTCCATGAGCTGCTAGGAATTGTTCGACTCTCTCCTGGTAGATGATCTAATCCTGGCCTACACGATTGAATCGCTCGATCACTCCAATCAATGCCGCCATTTTCGATGAAACACAAATTTCCTTTATAATAAACTTCCGCCGCTGATTGTTCGCCCCGCTGTATTAAATATTTTGTTTAGTTACACTTGTATTAACAGTTGTACTAAGTTCCAGGCAAACCCAGCGGGCTCATCTACAATACAATTAAGGGTAAAAACTACGGCTCGCCTTGTAATTTAAATATAAGCTGGGAGCACCCTTACGACCAAAACGGAACAATTACTTTGTTTGAAGTTTTCCTTGAAGAAACTAGTTACAATTTCGCCGCAGACACTTCAAAAACTATACACGAAATCCTAAAAGTAGACAAGCAGAGTTACCAAAAGAGATACAGTTGTGTTGTATGTCGTGTCAATTACTCTTAAGTTTAATTACGTGAATTATAATTGCAGATTAATTATGTTTCCTATGACACTCCGTATAAAATTTCCGTGCGGGCGGTAAATGACGACTACAAGGGCGAGTTTGAGTCCGTACAAATTAAAACAGAAAGTGAAGAAACGTATAGTGATCCCACTCCAGAATTTGTTAGCTGCACCAATGAGACAATAACATTCAAGCTTCCTAAGCTGGAGGCAGGTTTAAATTCTAGCATGCTAATCGTAATAGTTCAAGATTATAATAATAGTAAAACGCACATCTTAGATGATATTGACAAGCTGGAAATGTTTGGCGAGAAATACAAATTATGCAATGAATTTGGAGAAAGCTGGGTTGCTAAAAATTTGCTGGTAAGGCTAGTAAGATGTAATGCAGATAAGCTGATGTTTTATGTTACAGCTTTCTAGTGGTGAACCGCCTCTGATGGTGGTCGGTGACCGCAGCGTAAGTTATGTCCCTCAACTTCAAAAAAATGTCACGAATAAACCCCTAAAACCGGACACAGAATATTGCTTTACTTTTGCATTCGTCGACCAAGAAGAAAATATTGATAGATTTGATGTTTATCACTACAAGCACCTTTACACTCAACGAAACAGTATGGCCGAAGCTCAGGATGATGTGGCAGGGGAAAGTAACAATGTAGCCATTTACGTTGTGCCAATGTTATGTATAATTCTCTTAGTTGGTTGTGGGGTGTGGTTTCTCAGAAGGTAGGGTGAAGAGTATAACAAACAGATTTTCATTGTAATATTTTATTTAGATTCTTTATAAAGAAACGAACGGAGGAACACATTTACGAGTCTATGCCATTCGACGATTACATACCAGATGCTGTGTCAAATGAAAGCTATGATACCTTGGTTCATAATTAATCCACGAGTAACTTATTTATGATCTAGTCAACGGCATACTTCAACGTACTTCTTTTTATTTATGAATAGAACCCGTGTACAGTGACAGGTGTGTGCTTGTCAATTTTAGTTTCTTAAGATTTTATTCCACAAGCGGGTAAACCTCACAGTAGTGCCATTTATGGAAGATATCAGACTGTATACTTTTCGCGTCATCAACCAAATACTTTCTAATAGTTGATAGTATTAACACAGTAAACACCAAACATACTACAGGTATACAGAGTTGGACTGGGTTAAACTGGGTCGCTGGGTCACGTCATACTTTCTTCAGTTAGGCCCAGTTTGACCCGGTGACCCAGCGACCAAATTTCACCTAGGGCCCAGTTTGACCCAGTTAAGTCAGAGACATCGATTAAAGTGTACAGATTCTGAAATAAATGAAACTGAAGGCTGGTTGCTGAAAATAATACTTGGTTGCTTGACAACTGCCATATCTGTGATCTTTGCTAATACGGACGTAAAAAACTCCATTGTTCCGAGTTGTATTATAGTAATCTTATTTCTAAACAGTGCCCTGCTTCATTTCTTTGCTTCAGGGCATACCAGTTGCTTACAGGTGTCCATTTACATTTCATTGTCTTCTACTATTATCTGTTCACCCAACAGATGCAGTTAAGCTCCTCCCAAAAAATTCCCGGCAAATTTAAATGAACATTTTTAATTGGCCGAATTTTCAAAACCTGTAACACACGCAACTATTTGCTTCCAATTACAATTGCTGTATCTAAATTGACATTGCGTTTTGTATTTGCCTTGCCTCAATTTGCCGTTAATTTCATTTATAAGAACAAACTAATCTTTTTGAACTTAATGTGACATGCGATTTTCCCGGTTTTTATAATTTTGTGACTGTGAAACGGGTCTGTTATTACATTGGCCAAAATTTATTGGGAGTGGCTTAACTGCATCTGTTGGGTGAACAGATTATAGTTAGCTTAATCTAAATAAATCTATTCTCTAAATACTTTCATTGACTACTTGACTACCACCTACAAACAAATGGTATTAGTTCTTTTGAAAAAAATTGGGCTACGTGCTTGTTGGCTGAATATTATTGAGGAAGTTTTTTTTGTAAATTAGATGTTACTTGAAATTTATTTTGGATGACAAAAATTATATACCTACCAATGCACACCTAATGCTATACATTTGAATACAAATTTGTCACAAAGGCGGATACATAGCAATAATTTAATTACTGGGTCACCGGGTAAAGCTGGGTCAAGATGGGTCAATCTGGGTCACCGGGTCAAGCTGGGTCATCGGGTCAAACTAGGTCACCGAGTCACTGGGTCACGCTATGTTTGACTCAGACCAATTCTGCAAGTATACATATTATTGTAAAAATTGAAACAAAGTATTGGTAAAAAAAGATCCTTTTTAAAACCGTACCTATACTACTTTTTGTAACTGTTGTGATTATGATGGCAGCTTTAGTTCAGTTGGTTTTGTGTTTACTGTGTGTAACTATTGGTAAATTCTGATAAAATAAGAGAGCAAAAAATCAGTATTTGTTAATAACTGACACGCACACTAACAATGTTAATTTTCATGATGTAAGTATTAATACTTTTCTTATAATTGCTTCTTTAGGTTGTACTTACCTATTTTTCATCTGTGATATCGTGTTAACTGTTCAATTTGTTATAATAAACGATGTAATACAACACAAGTACAACCTTAGAAAGAGTAGAGCACCAGCAAGGGTTCTGGCGCACTTGACGACAAAATCCCATTTTATTTCTATGGTTCATTCCCTTCTGCTTGCGGATTGACGAACAGATAAGCGACTACGGTAGGCAATATTCTGATTGGCGACGCGGATGCTCTCTGATGAACACAAAAAAGCGCATCGAAAGTGGTTGCAAGTTTCTGCGCCCAAGAGAGTGAGGAATTTTTAAATTCGTTTGTAACGGGAAACAAGATTTGGGCCCACTACTTCACGCCAGAGACTAAGGAACAATCCAAACATGGCGGCATTCCAGTTTCAAATAGTTCAAGTTCAAGTACACGCCGCCAGCGGGGAAGGTGATTGCTTTGGTATTCTGGAAGGAAATGCGTTCTATTGATCGACTATCTGAAAAGGAGTAGGTACAACAAGCACGGCAGCAAGGTACTGCGAGGTACTAATAAAGCTACGCCGATGGCGTTGACCGAGTTTCGTTAACAACTTTAGTTGCTGCGGCGGCAGTGGGTATACAACCTATTTCTGTTAAGTTGCCATCTAGCTGACGTGTTTCTCCTTCCAATGATGACTGTAAAATCGAATTCGACAGCGCAATTAAATCATAATTATTTTCAAAGCTTTCGTCTACATGTTGTTGGGCCTTTCGAAATGACTCCTTCCATCCATTGAGGTTTTCTCGAAATTTAGCTCTGGCGTCTATATGCGGTATTGAGACTTGCATGTCTGTTTCAGACAACAACCTGAGAGCTATTATGTCTATATGTTGATCTGAAGTAAATTACAAATAATTATATCCGAGGGGTGTGCCACAAGTAAATAAAACGTACACCTACTGTAATTACATTAAATTACTCATATATTTTCAAGTAATTTTTGTAATTTTCGGCTCGTATTAAGTAATTTTTGATTTTTTCGAATTGTAATAGTAATTTTTCTGTAATTTTTGATATGCATTGCGTAATGTTCGTAATTTCAGAATTACGAACGGTAATTTTTGGAATTTCTAAGCAAACTACAACTATATCAATTATTACGTTGAAATTTATTCACTCGCGTCTTTAGCGCAACCCACGGACTAATGGGACTAATAGGGCGGCTTGTGGTCGGCAACTACTTAGTGCAAAGAAAAAATAAAATAGATTATATTACAGCGTACACTGAGAAAAAAATCTATTAGCCATAAAAAAATCTATTTGCCGCAACAAAATTTCTGCATTAAATAGGCCTTAAATAAGTTGCCCATTAACCGCTAATAGAGTCGTTTTGCTAAGATTCATCTATTTGGTTTTAACACTTGTTGCCACTAGTATGTGCACTTATTTGCCGCTGCATGTCTTTGGTGCTGTAGTAAATAGTCTCCTACCTACAGAAAATAGATATATATTAATCGTAATAAGGTCGCTTTGCAGTGGCTAATAGATTGCCTTGCCGTGGTAACTATATAACTTTGCTACCACTAATAAAGGCACCTATTTACAGTAAATAAGTTCCTTATTTATGCCACATAGATCCACATATTAACTGCAAACAATTATTTCACTCTCGCAATAATGTCGTTTTGCTGTGGCTAATAAATACATATATTTGTAGTAAATAAGTTTCTTATTTATGCCAAATAGATCCACATACTACCTGCAAACAATTATTTCACTCTCCCAACAATATCGTTTTGCTGTGACTAATAAGTACACCTACTTATAATAAATAAGTTTCTTCTTTATGCCAAATAGACAGATTACGATAATTAATTTTTTTGTACACACTCCTTAATACAGTTATTTTACGAACTCAAAAGTGTCCGTAAAATGAATCTTTTCCAGACTCGATTGTCAACTTCAAAAAGCTGTTATCTTTACATGGCGGCTCACTAGGTATTTTCGAGAAATATTTGTTTTGTTCACATTAGTCCATATTAAGAGGTGTGTTAAAATGCTTCTTTGGAGCTTTACCAAAAAAAATTGTTACACGTACCTAAAATGATTTTTTGGACTCATTTTGTCGTTTCGAAAAATGTTACAAAAATAACTATATTTAGGCATTTCAGAATAAAGTTACTATACTGTGACTATACTATAGTAAGTGCACCTATTTTATAGTTATATTTCTTATTTGTGGCAAATAGATGCACATTATTATTCATTTTAAAAACGGTTTTTTACATTGTGAAAAATCGAAACAGGAAAATAATTAGGTAGGTATATTGAACTAAAATACTGTTCCTACCATAACATATCGATTTATTTTGGCATTTAACGCAAAATCAAATATATAATTCAGTTACAAAAAATAACGAAAAATAAATCCTTAGAGTAAGAAACAATATAACCATGTTTATATACACCTACATTTATCAATACATTATGAAAAGTTAAGAAAAAATAATACCTACTTCTGCAATGACTTAACATGTTAATACATAGAAATAAATTTTTTATCTTTTTTATTTATCATTATGTGAGTATCGTAACAATTTAATTCGCTATCAAATATAACTACCACCTTATCAGTAGATTTAACTTCAAAGGCATACAAATGACGATTAAAACAAATGGGCTCCAACATTTCACATATAAAACATATCTTCTGATCCTTATTAATAATAATGTTACTAATTTTTCCAAAACAAGGCATTTTCTTAAATTCAATTAGAATAATATCACCTTTAGTAAAAATTATACTATTGGTAGTTACGTTAGCAACTTGGATAATAGCGAGGTTGCGGACAGCATTTTCCGTTATGTTAGACGGCCATTTTTCCTTATAATATAAGTTTATAAGTATAAAACATTTTTATAGCAAAGTTAATAATAATAAATAATAAATAAGTTGCGGTGTGTGCTGGGCGTGTTCAATTTTGCTTATAAGTTTGAAGGAGTCTTAACCTCACTTTTATTTTACATTGTGTTAAAATGTCCAAAGTTGGTGAAAATGAACTCCTTTTTTTAGAAGTTGATGACATTGAAAGTATCCTTATTTATAAAGCTTTGAGAAGAACAATTACAGAACGAAAACAGTTTTATTCAACAAACAAGTTTAATATAGACTCTATTCCTTTACATAATTTTAGGTTCATATTTCGCTTTGAGAAAAATGATATTCACCATCTTTATAAAGCTCTGCAACTGCCTGACCGGTTTGAAACTTGTGATCAGCACGTTGTAGATGGTAATTTTGTACATGTGTTACAATTATTGGTTTAATATATTAAACTGCATTCTTTAGGGACTGAAGGCTTGTGTATGCTTCTCCTACGATTTGCATATCCCAACAGATTAAAGGAGCTTCAGGACAAATTTTATAGACATCATACGTCTATAAGCAAATTACTCAATGTAATAATATATTTCATATTTAAGAAATGGGGGCAATTATTATTGAACTTTATTGAAAATAAGTGATTTTCACATGATTTCCAAAAAGAATTGGCAGTTGTTGTGCATTCAAAAGGAGCGCCATTAAAAAACTGCATCGGATTTATTGATGGCACAGCTAGACCAATCTGTCGACCCCAGATTAATCAAAAAGAAGTATATAGTGGGCATAAACGGGTTCATTGTATGAAGTTTCAAAACATTACATTGCCAAATGGTATTATTATACACATGAGTATGCCATACCCAGGAAGACGACATGATGCTTTTCGGACCCGGACAGTTTGGCGCGGCCTCTTTGGCGCGGCCACTTGGGCGCGGCTCCTTTGGCGCCGGGACACTTCGGCGCTGGGACACCTCGGCGCCGGGACACCTCGGCGCCGGGACACTTCGGCGCGGGGACACTTTGGCGCAGAAACATGTGGGTTGTGAGGGAGACATTTAGGCAGCATGAATGTTTAGCACTCGGCATTGCACAATGTGCACAATGAGGTGGATATGAAGATTATTCCTACGCTACTGGTTGAAAGTGTGCAAAACTTTTTCCTTTTGGACTTTCTTTTACTTTCATAATAATGCAAGTAATCGCCTTTGAAGTAGAAAGTGCTCTTCAGTTATTTGTTGATGTTTAGTAGGTATATCGCCTGTCCAAACAAAACAATAGCATGATTCATATCTGCCCCAGAATAGGCACATTTAATCCATTTAAGACATAGTAACTATAAACGACCTCCAGATATCACTGCTATGCACAGCAAATAAAAGCAACTTATAACAAGGAATAAGCTACTAAAGGAAAGTGGCTAGTCATTTTGCACGCAAAAGGTACCTATTTAATTATCACGAATAAACATATGTACCTACATAAATATATGTTACAAAAAACTTAATGTAATTCATAATTGTGCGCAATCCCACGCAGAAATTCAAGTATATTATCATTATTGTAGTTTAAAATAAGTCTGGAAATACGGTTATCAATTTCCCTATATTTGCGTTTTTTTGGTGATGGTTGATGACCAGCAAGGAGTTGTTCATAGCGAACGTCCCTTGCAATCTGAATTTTTCTTAAGGCAACAATGAATTTCCAAATGGTTGGATGCTCCATTCCCAATTCTATTGTAAGCCTACGGTGCGCTGCTTCGGCGTAATTGTTCGTACGATCTTCGCCGTCTAACACTCTTTGATGCAGATTCCATGTCTCTGGTCCGAACAGGGCTGGACGCCTGCCAAGCCCTCTACGATTTCTGCGACCGATGTAATTGTCCTCAAACCAATCTACCAAGGGTTGCAAATCATCGGGAAGAGCTTCCGAAATAGCATCAAGGGCGTTTTCCAGGTCGTTTATTGGAACAAAGGCCAACGCGGGTACCATTTTTGCGCGCAAGGAGAAATTAGCATCATTATTGTAGTTTTGAATCAATCCTAATTCACAAATTTTTTTCTTTACGTTGTGAGTTAGGTGGTAATAGCAACCGAATATATTTGCATCGGGAAAGCATCCTTGAAATGCAGTAATGGCGGCTGCTTCAAAATCGCAGGAATACGATCGAGGTTGAAAGTTGGGCTCTAATTCTATTAATGCTCGAAACAATCTCACGTACGTAGCGCCCTGTTTATTTGGCAAAAGGGCATATATGATTGGATGCACTCCACCATGAAGTCGTCCAAGTATAGTATAAATTTGCGAAAACAAATGTGGAGCTGTTTTGAAGGTGCCGTCGCCATAGAAGGTATCACTGCTACGTAAAATGTGTAAATTCTGTCGACGACCAAAAATCAATATCCTCATTTCTTCCGGTCCACTGTCATATAACAAAAAATTTTCTTCTATTCCATTGTCAAATGCATACATTTTGAATTCATCTGGAATTTGTAGCGTTTGCAAATTCAGTGGTGCTGGAGGGGCTGCATTAACTTCATTTCTCTTGCGTCTTACAGTTTTCTTGAGAGCTCCCAGTTGTGGAAGAGAAGCCTAGAATGCACGAGTGTTGTATTACAAAACAGCTAATAATTAATATCATGGCTTAGGATTTTTATGCATTTGAAAGTGCATGATTGTAATTGCATACGGGTGTTCATTTTAAAACTTCCCACCACGGATTTATCGAAAACCACTGATTAAAAGAAAAAACTCCGAGACACGTCAAAAGATTTGTCTAGGGGGACAACTTTTTAACAAAAAACTACTTCACCCCCTTTCAGCCTTTGTCCCTCAGGGTCATTCCCTTACAAATTTTAAATGACAAGTGGTATCGAGTGAGAGCTTGTTTGAAAGGTCTTTCGAAGTCCTTTCTTTTGACGTTTGATTTTTTAAAATCGGTCGATTTATTTAAGTAAAAATTTTTCTAATTTTCTCCAAAACGAACGACCGATTTTAAAAAATCAAATGTCAAAATAAAGGACTTCGAAAGACCTTCTGTCACTTTTCTGTATATATACGTAAACTTAACTTTACAGAAATATATGAAGTGATTCCATTTTTTACTAATCAAAGAAAAAACTTCTTTCAAATTTTTCAAGATAAAAATCCATATTTACTCACAGCAGGCACATTTACAATTTAAAAAAATGTATGTCCTTATATACTGTACCTAATGCGTTTAAATTTGACTAACAAATAGTTTCGGTAGGGTTTTATATTTTTTCTTTGATTAGTGTAATGGGCGTCTTACACTAACATTTAAAAACAAAACCTACCATTGCTGCTTGAGATATTCCGGTGATGCACTCGTTGATAACTTGTGAAGTACATTCTTGGGTGTTCACAGCACGTGCCTTGATACGGGTAACAATTTCAGCTGCTTCAATGCTTGACGCAGAAGCATCGTGATTATGTACATTGAGCAATTTAACCACCTCGTTGTTCCTTGTATGTAATCTCGCCTTACATTCATCTTTATTGGTGCACCTCCAAAATGATGTTAGGCCGTCTTTACTTAGCTTATCAAATGTGTATGAAAAACCGTCAGACACAAATTTGTTTCTCCCGCGTACTGATATAATTTCGCGCTCGCGATTCATGTCTAATTATCACAAAACAAAAAAGAGTTTAAAAAGAACCTGAGGAGATCAATCGACAGTATTCTACAACTGCTACAAGGAACACACAAAAGTTGCAAACAGAGTCGAACGGGAAACTAAGGCAGATAATCAGGGTAGGTTTAAGAATGAGTCAGTATAGGTAATACAGGTTTTTCCCAGAGACTTGTTATAACTAGACCGCGCGTAACGTAGATTTTACTATAAACGCCTGTTGTCAAGATACGATAGGCAACCAACTGTTCATCGCGGGGCAGACGTACGTCCTGCAGCTTGCTTTAGCCATGTTTATTCTAAATTTTAGTAGCAAAAAAAGATAACATATAGCTGTTAACTATTTTAATCGAATTTGTTGGTATTTTATTTGAACTAAATTGGTATATAACTGCCTTACTCTAGTCCTAATTTGATTTATATGTGTATTTTGGTGGTGAACACGTATGGGAAAATATACTCTTAAAACTAAAGATGTAAGTAGTAAGATATGATTATTTAGCGGATTTTGATTCAATATAATGCCTATCCAAAAACCCAAATGGGCTGTAACTGTTATTTATTTTTCTAAGACTGCTGATAACCATTTTGTTTACAACGCGGTGTGGTGTGGATTGAATGAATAACCTGAACACATTTTCAGCAATTTGGCAAATTTTTAATGCATCGTTTGATCCGTACAACAATCCTCCCTTTAAACTTTTATTCGTGGAAAATCAGCATATTATTTAAAAATTTATCGACAGAGTAAATGTTGATACGCACAAGTTAACCTAAGTTTATTGGTTTATTCTCAACAGAAATTTATCTGTTCACTAATTCGAGCTAATCACGAGAATGATTAATGAACGGAACATCTAAAATAACAGCTTATTTCATTATATTGCATAAATCATCTCAGCGATTTTGCCCCGCAGTGCATTGTGTGTGGCATACTGTGTCGACAACACCTTAGATACGTTAAGCGCAGTCTAGTTATAGCAAGTCTCTGGTTTTTCCTAATTACCACAGTCGGTCCTAATGGTGTAAATATTTTTATTTGTCGGCAAGTAAACAATAGAATATTTAACAATACCAGAAATGTGCACCTTCTGCTTATTTTGACACATTTATTACCTACGGTGGTGTATATCTTAAAGAACTTATGTCCCTTGGCCGTTTGCACCGGCAAATTTAAGCGGAGCTTAGCATAAGCATAGATTAAAATCCATGGCAACCCGTTGCGACAATGGTCGCCGTGGGTTTTTAACGACGCTTAAGCTAAGCTTTGTCGGTGCAAACGGTCATAACAGAAGTAAGTAAACTATTTGTGTGTCAGGTAAATTTCATCTAATTGTATATCATCAATAACGATTAGGTTTTTATATGTGTATAAATTTCTGGCGCCAAACTGCCTCGGTGCCAAAATGTCCCGGCGCCAAAGTGTCCCGGTGCCAAAATGTCCCGGCGCCAAAGTGTCCCGGCGCCAAAATGTCCCGGCGCCAAACTGTCCCGGCGCCAAAGCGGCCGCGCCAAAGCGGCCGCGCCAAAGTGGCGGCGCCGAAGTGGCCGCGCCAAAATGTCCTAGACCGGATGCTTTTATATTAAAAGACACTTTAATATTGGAGCAACTTAATTTACATTGTTCTGATTTCAGTATTTATGGGGATGAAGGTTATCCACTCAAAAAACAACTGATACGACCGTATTCAAACAGTTCATTATCGGCATCCCAACAAAACTTTAATCATAACATGTCTTCTGTACGACAGTGTGTTGAATCGAGTTTTGGAAAAATTGTTCAGCAATTTGCTTTTGTGGACTTTAAGAAAAATCTTATATTATACCTTCAACCTGTTGGAAAATATTACATCGTTGCAACTCTTTTAACTAATGCTCACACCTGCTTATATGGAAGTGCAACATCTACTTATTTCAATGTGGAATCTCCTACTTTAAGAGAATATTTTCAATAGCAATGTATATTGTATACCATAATTCAAAATCCTTACATAACTAAACAGACATATGTATATAGTTTACAGACTACTATTTTTTTATAATATCGTAAAGCATACGCAATAAATTAGTACTTCTTTCCATTTCTGAACGTCTTTCTTCGGCCTCTAGTTTCCATTTTTCCTTCTCAAAATCCAGTTGGGCTTGTTTAAATTTTAATGTTTCCCCTTGTAGCTTAATGTTGTCATCATGCTGTTGCTTTCGTAACTTTAATTCGTCCCTTTTGAATTCAGCTTCTAATCTGGCTTTCTCTGATAGGTATGCAAATACATCTCATCTTTATTAGTTCTTCTTTTTGTTGCAACTTTGGTGTGCTGTCGTGCAGTAGGTGTTTGACAACCATCTAAAATACATTTTTCTTTATTGAAAAAACTAATGTACAACTTACCATCTGATGTAGACCTCTGCTCTTGAACTGTTTGTAACTCATTTGTACAACTCTGTGTGATTGTACCTAAAGCTGCATCTCTGATTCTTCTAGCTACTTCTACTTCATTCTTTTTCTGTGTTTCGCTACCTTTCTTTGGACGTCCAGGTGCATTTGCCGTATGTAACACCTTATCAGCATTCACAAGTTTCGTATATGTGTCCCACACTTCCATTAATTCCCTCATATTAGCCCCCCAAGGTGTTTGCAATCTCTCCTTTCCAGACTCTGATGCCTCTTCAGAATCGTATTTACGATATTTACAAATTTGTTCAAGCATATGATCTTTTAGTAATCGCAAACTACATGTCTTAAACCGACTAAAACAACAGATTAGTTAAATATGACCATAAAAACGAAACAACTTACTCTGGATTATCATACATTAGCATCTCATGCACTTTCGCCCACAATTCATCCTCGCTATGCACACTATCTTCTGCCAACACGTTGAATAACTCCTTGATACATTTAATATTGTCATTTTCTGAAAATCGAAATCGTTTTCGTTTTTCTCTTGTGGCAGGTACTTCTACTTCTTCACAAACATTTTCAGATGCCACAGATGAGGAAGTGGAAGATCTCGGCAACACCTGGACTTGTGCACTTTCATTCGACGTAGAGCTTGTACATATCGCATGGAATAACAGTGCCTGTGCAAACTCAATATCTACAAAATGAAACAGAGGAAGAATAATCGGATATATTTCTCCAGTCTTTTACCTGTATCAACACGACAAGCATCACTTTCATTTAAAAGACAGTGTAGTTTTTACTTCCCACAGGATCGTAAAGCGAAACTTCTTTCAACTCATTCATCCTTCACTACTATGCTCTTGCACGAAAAGAAAAGAACTACCGCCAACATAAACACTGCACAATTGTAGGTTAGCAGGAAAATGTTATTTATGAGTGATTACGTACTACGCAGTGACACATTATAAGAACTTCATTTTCATTGGTTCCGCTATTTATAAATGCGTATGAATACTTGGTGGTCTCCTGCGTAATGTGCGCGATTTCGAACTGCGCCTCTACCTGGGCAAACCAAAGGTACGGCTTGTATTTCCAAAACGGTGGTAATTTCACCGACACTCGGTGCACCTCGGCTGGTTGCAAACGTTTGCATTCATTGACCTGGTGCTCTGCTTCCTGCTGATATTGCTGCTGCTGCTGTACTTGCAGCTTCAACGTTAGCGCTTCGTTTTGTTTTAACAGCTGTTCCAATTGTGCTTGTAACGCCTCCATAATAACTTTAGGAATGCCTCTTGTTTGTATCCAAATTTTCCCGTTCGTTCGTTATTAATGGTACAGTGGGACAGCGTCACTTACCGGTAATTTTAGTTGTTTCATTCTCGGCGGTACCGCACTCACTCACTTGTTTCGGTATCTTCCCGTGACGCTTTTTGAGAAGGAGGGAAAAACGGAATTGAACGAACTTTAATTTACCTATTTCCAACATACCTATACCCCCCACCCAAATTTAATTATTTGCTCAAATTAAGATTTAAATTAATTTCAAAATTTCACCAAAAAAATTATAAACAAATGTAAAACGATTGATTTGGTTTAGGTTCCAAAAATAATAACAAAAAAAAATAATTCTTAAATAGAAAAAAATTGTTCAATGCATTTCATTAATGAATTTTTTTTTAAGGCGGTGGTAAAAGTGCCACCTTATTCACAGGTCGCTGAATTTCACCCGTGGCAGTTCGTATATTTACAACTCTAGTAATACCGTCTTGTCCCTTAGTTAATCTGACAACCTTGCCAATTGGCCAATGAGCAGGTGGGGCATCAGGGTGATACCATAACACCAGATCTCCTAATTTGATTTCTGGAGAAGGTTGAGTCCATTTTGGTCTTTTTTGCAATGATTGAATATATTCATTGGACCAACGTTTCCAGAACGATTGTACTAATTGCTGACATAATTGCCACTGGCTTAAACGGTTTTGTGGAACATTCGTTATATCTACCTCTACTCGAGTTAGCAACGGTCCACCTACCAAAAAATGACCAGGAGTTAAGGGATCTAAATCTTCGTCTGGCGAAGAAGATTGATTACAAAATGGCCTTGAATTTAATATTGCTTCTATACGAGCTATGGTAGTCATAAATGGTTCCAAATGCAATCTCGCATTACCCACAATGCGCTTAAGGTGATACTTAAAGGATTTAACCCCCGCTTCCCAAAGACCACCCATATGTGGTGCATAAGGTGGGTTATGATTCCACGCAATGTTTCGAGATGATAGATAATGTGATATTTCTGGATTGGAATCATCAAAAAACTTTGTCAATTCTGAGATTTCTCTCGCCGCGCCTCTAAAATTAGATCCTTGATCGCTATACAAATTACAAGGTAATCCTCGTCTTGAAATAAACCTGTCTAATGCAGATAAGCAGGCTTCGGTAGTTAAAGGGGTGACCAATTCTAAGTGAATAGCTCTTGAAACCATGCAAATGAATAGTGCAACGTAACATTTTTGATATCTATCATTTCTTAGTTTTGAAATTTTTACTTCAAATGGTCCTGCGTAGTCGAGACCTGTATGAGAGAAACACCTGCCCGGTTCCAAACGATATGCAGGAAGATCTCCCATCGGAGGTTGGATGGGTTTTGAAGCAAATCTATAGCATACCAAACATCGAAAAATTCTTTTCCGAATTAATGTCCTTAAACTTGGTATCCAGTAATACCGTGCAATTAGCGAATGTACTAAACGTGGTCCACCGTGACCCGAGTAGATATGAAAATGATCACATATCAATATCGCCAATCTGCTTTCCTTGGGAATCAAGTAAGGATGTTTTTGTCGTGAAGGTAATTGCGAATGTCTCAAACGCCCCCCCACCATCAAGTACCCGTTCTCCGAGAGAAATGGTGAAAGGAATCTTATATTCTTCGAACACACTAACCCCCGTTTAATCAAACTGATCTCGTTAAATAAATACTTAGATTGTGTTATGCGTAATGCTAATAGTAAACCGTTTTGGTATTCTACAGATTTAAGAGGACCAGTTAAACAACAAGAATCAATTGTGGTGCGCTGTTTACCTATCCAATTTTTAACAAATCTAATTACATAACCAAAAATACGTTGTATTTTTAAAAGAGACGAATGCCTTTCTAAAACATTAATGAAACAGCTATAATCAATTTTCGTTGCTAGTAATGCTATCTCTATTTCTGGCAGGTCTTTTGTTTCGTCTAAATTTGAGGGAAGTTCGTATTCAAAATTCCATCGGTTTTCGTTTTCCAAAAGATAACTTGGGCCTTTCCACCACAGATCGCATGACACCAATTCACTCGGAGTAAGCCCCCTGCTAGCCGGGTCAGCAGGATTTACCTTCCCTGGTACATATTTCCAATGGGCTGTGGGAATATTTTCGTGAATTTGAACTACCCTATTAGAAATAAACGTTTTTAATTTATACGGAGGTGTTTTTATCCACCCTAACACCGTAGTGGAATCTACAAAGCAAGTGGGTTCCGTCATGTTTATAAATGACCTACACGCCTCTATGGTGGGAACTAATAATTTAGACAAGAGACACGCAGCTCCAAGTTCTAATCTCGGAATTGTCCAGGTTTTCAATGGAGCTACCTTAGTCTTAGCACACACCAAATTTATAAAGCAATTATTATTAATTTCCACACGTAAATATATTACCGCTGCCATCCCCATACTACTCGCATCTGAAAAACCCACTAACCTAGCACAAGATACTTCCGTTTTGTATATACATCTAGGTATGGTTATACTGTCTATCAAAGGTAATTGTGCTTTAACTAGCAACCACTTTTCTAAAATATCGGTTGGTAAAGGCTCATCCCACCCTATTTTTTGCAACCATAACGCCTGAACCAAACATTTAAGTAAAAACGTAAAGGGACTTAGATAACCATTAATATCATAAGTTCGTGCAACCCTTGACAATATGCCTCGTTTCGTTGCAGGCTCGTTAACCTCATGTACCTTATATTGAAATACATCGCTCGTTGTATCCCAGTAAATTCCTAACACCTTAACAGCAGATTGTATGATTCCCATAGGGAGTTCTACAGAGTCTTGTAGCGGTTGAGTGACATCTACGTCAGAAGATGCCCATTTTCCCAATTCAAAGCCTCCTGCCTTTAATAAACCTATAAGCTGCCGCTTAATTTCGAAGGCTTCGGATTTGTTAAAAGCTCCTGTTAAAATGTCATCAACAAATGTTTGCTGCGTCAAAGCTAACGTTGCTTTAGGATAATTTTTACCTTCATCGTAGGTAAGTTGTTTAATGGTACGATTTGCTAAAAATGGTGATGAGGTTGCTCCGAAAATAACTCTGGTATGCTCCCACTCCCTTATAGGTTCATTGGGACTAGATCGCCAAAACATATGGAAATATTTACGGTCTTCGGGGTGTACCAAAATGCATCTAAACATCTGACAAATATCGCAAGCCAAAGCTATCGGTCTAAGCCTAAATCTCGTTATAATTACTGATATGTCCTGTTGTAATTTGGGACCCGCTAATAAGTAATCATTTAAAGAATATCCTTGAGCGTCTCGTTCCGTAGGATTAAATACCACCCTGACCTTACTATTCTCCCCAGTTCGTTTCAAAATCCCATGATGAGTCATAATATAAGATGATGCCTTTGTTGTGGGAACTAAGTGACCCTGTGTAATATAACCGTTAATATTTTCAGAGTAAAGTCGAAAATACTCTGCATCTCTCTTGAAACGTGTTTCAAGTTTATGAAATCTATTCAAAGCACTTTCCCTGTTACTCGCTAATTGAGGTCCGTTCTTTTTAAATGGAAAACGCACAATATATTGACCCTTCTCGTTTCGTTTTGTGGACATTTGATACTGTGTTTCACAAAATTGATCATCTGGTGAGACTAACCTTGATAAAGGTACTTCTTCACACTCCCAAAACATTCTCAGAATTTCGTCAAGTGACGGTTCGTTATCTATCGTAACATGCGCTGCCAATTTTGTAATGTAGAGTTTTGATGTACGTTTCCCGCTATTACCCACCCCAGTAAAGTCGAATAAGCGCTGGGTGTGCCCTTAATAATGGAAGGCTGTGCAGGCGTTAAATCTAAAACTGACTGTATGCCTAACAATATATCCACGGGGGATGAAATATTAAACTCTGGGTCTGCTAAATGAACACATTCAAAACCCTTTCCAATTTCTTTCGATAAATTTAAACCTGGCAAATTTGATGTAATACGTGACAATACGTTAGCCTCAAAATTAAAAACTGATTCAGGATTATGTATGGATTTAATCTCACAATATACCTTCCCTAGTGGCTTGCAAGATGTAGAACTTCCAATACCTGATATTTCATGGATACATCGTTTGCGTTTTAATCCTAATTTATTTGTTAAAAGCGTTGTAATAAAATTGCTTTGCGATCCGGTGTCCAGCACAAGTCGACAAGGAATCCATTCCCCCCTATAACTTTTTATTAACACCCTTGCGGTCCCCAATAAAGTGTCTGTAGTTTTTTCATCCGCGCAAGATAATGCCACTGAATTAGATGGGTTTTCTTGAGTGGAGTTGGGTGCTAAATTGCAAAGATAGTAAAAAATCGACCAAATTTGGAATGGTGTGTCCCAAATCTGTTACAAAACATGACTAAGTCAAACAACTACGAGGCATATTAACGCGTTAAGGTACTTGCGCGCGTATTACTTATTAGTACAAAAGTCTTGACGTCACTACTATAATGACGTAAGTTGATTTAAACTAAAGTAATATGTAAACGTTAACGTCTTGATATGTTGCAGCTTTTAAATCGGGTTTATTGTATCACAGCGAAAGATGTCTTCATTTTGTTAGTACGATTGTTAACTGCAGTACATGTTAACTTTAAGATGATTTTAACTATCAGTAAGACGTTATTTCTTTAAGTTAGTAGGAATATTAGTAAAAGGTAATACGTTGTTGCTTTTCTTAAATATGCGCGGTCTTTACTGCAATACGGCACCGACAGTTCCTTACTATGTAAGGTATTAACTTGATATGGTGTGTTATATTTTTAATATATATCATGTTGAAACTAATATGATCATTATTTCTTTTTAATATGATTTGTTTTTTTACTAATATGCAGCGTCTTAAAATTTAATGCGTCTTGTATTGGTAATTAATATTATGTGTACTGTCGGTTACATATTGTTATAACACAAAACGTTAGATTTACAGCTCCACATAATGTACAGGCTGGTTCAAAAAGTACTGCATACTAAAAAAATGTTACATCATACGAACAATTTTTTATCGTCTTTTTTTCGTCCGTAGAGTGTCGCAGTGTAAATAACGTAATGTACGTTCGTTTCCCTTCTGTTATTATTATGTTTTTTTTATTTTTAAATGTGCCAACAAAGACGAAAACTAGAGATGTGTAGGTAAATCAAAGGTGATATCTTTTTAGCATTTATTTAAAAAAAATAAATAAATTAAAACAGTTTTCTAATAACAACTATATGTAGGTACACCTACGCATCTTAAAGTATGGTAGTTAAAATTTAATAAAACATGAACAAATGAAAGATTCTTAATCTAGTAGCCATCTCAAAGTTACATACATTTTCCTGCGTAACTTGATCTTCGATAATTTCTTCTCCTACTTGGTAAAAATCTAAAGGTAAGGTGTTTTCGTTATTGTACCCTGTTGCTTCTAATGTCTTATGACTGATGATATCCAAGATATCGCCTTCTGAGAAGATCTGAAAGCAAAAAATTATAAATGTAAATTACACCGAAAAAGGTCTTTCGATACAGAACTTCGTTGTGTTTGGAGGCTTTAGATGAATTATTGCACACACATGTGGACGGGCAAAGAATACAAAACTATAAAAGATTTGAGGACTCTTATTAATAATAAAAGAAACCAAACAATTCAAACATACCTCTGGTTCAACATTAAAAGTATTAGTGGCTGGTTTTAATATTTGTCTCCACTCTTCTAGATGGCACCGAAACTTTACCCTCGCCCCTGTCACCGGAATCAATCGCTGCAAGTCCGTCCGCTTCCTGTACCAGCCTTAATGTAGCCAAGTCTTGTTCTTCTGAAATTATCATTAAAAGTATCAGATATTTGGCTTTCAAAAGTTATAGTTAACGTACAAATGAAAATTGAAAAGTCTAATGATCATATTCTGCTATAAAACCATTACTATTACACGATCTGACTCAATGAAAACAGTTTTACTTACCGAAAAATTTATCGATGTGGGACTGGAAGCCCCATTCACTTAACAACAACTTTGTCTCTTCGTCCATTAACTCACATAAGTTATAATATTAATTACTAAACAAAAATTTAAACCATGGTAATGGTAGGTATGATGGCACGAATTGAACATTGAAGAAAACTTCTAAACTTCTGAACTGCAAAAGTCGTAATGGAGGACCACGATTAGGTTGTGCATAATTGCAATAAGAAATCTGAATTTACCTTACTGGCGTTCGTTGTCTTTAAATAAAAATATCACATTTCACAGATAACGTGTATCATATCATAGAAAGTGCTATATTACCTAATTATAAATTGAGTTATGTTAATTTAGTTCAATGCGTATTATTAAAAGCTTTTTGTCTCAAGTCTCAAGACATCCTTTATGGGTCACAAATTCCTTATGAGGTAGGTATTTAGAGACTACAGTAAAGGGTCATAGCCGAAATCCAAAAACACTATACAAAATTATCTCATATTGTTGGCAAAAACGAATAAACAATGTTGTAATAAACAATAAGTATCTTATGGAATGCACATCCAAATTTATCTCATAGAGATTAATGCTGCTAGTTTTTATATTGTCCGTCCGTCTGCCTGCTTATCTGTCTGACGTATCAGAAGCCGTTGATTTAGGTACGTTAGTGATGTCATCAAGGGATCATTTCATAAAGACAGTATAAGTATTAATAAAATCGACACCTACTAAATTTGATACACTACAGCTCAATCGGTAAGATGTGGCGATCTTCTAATTATTGACATGCATCGTATGACGAGTTAATGTCGTCGTGTGGATATAGTAAGCATGCTGTGTTCTAAACAACAACACGTCATATTTAGGAGTGCATTCCAGTAATATCTTATGCCTATAACATGTAACAACTTTAGAGTTGAAACGGTACGTTTTCAATGAAATTATTTCATTCTAAAAATAAAATGGGTTAGGTTTAGTAGTACAAGAACAATATTGTATTTAACATAATACAATCGATTTTTCTTAGTGTGGTTCTAAATTGCATTCCTTTTTATTATATTGATCGTCGTGCAAAAGACTATTGTGACGAGAACTTGAACAATATCTGCAATTATTTTCATCCTACATTGTGAAATTCGATGAGGATACAGACAAGCGTAGCACAAGTTTTTATCTTGCACAAATGAATGACGTTCCTTTGGTGTCAACGAAATAAATTTTGTACATTTTATTAGCTTACCATGGTCGTTTTGAGAACAAAATATACAAGTTTGGTTCGGATATTTAGTACTATCCCCTTTTGCAACCAATGATACCCTTTTTTTTATTTGCGTTGATTGTAGGTACAACGCTCTTATAATTATGCTCCACGTTCAAACTTGCTCCTAACAACTGGGATACTGAACACTTATTTCGTAAAAATTCTATTAAATTCTTAAAGGTTGGAAATTCAGTTTCAAGATAGGTATTTTTTCTCAAATTCTTCTTTAGATTTATTATCTAATAATTTCAGTGAAAATTGAACAAATATATAATCATCTAAATTAGGAATCTGCATATCACGTAAAGCCGTAACGTTCGTTTGTAGCATTTCGCACAATTCGGATATGCTTTCAAAGGTATCAGTACTTAACGACTTTAAATTAAAAATCGTTCTCAAATAATGATTGGCAATGACACGTTTATTGGTGTAACGCTGTACCATTTGGTTGTAAACTACCATATAATTTTCGGGTGAAAAGCGCACGGTTTGTGCAAACTTTAATGCCGTACTCCCCAAATGATTAATTAATATAGTGAATTTTTCGACATCCGAATATGACATATTATGGACCATTGCATCATACATTGCCCTAAATGCGGGGAATTTTTCAGGACTACCATCGAACTTCATTAAATTTATATCCCGTAATGATAATTCTTTCTTCACAGGTGTCGTAATAGATACCGAGGGTTGAGTATCACCTAACGGTCTACTATATTCACCAGCGAATACTAATATTTCATAATAAATACCATCAAAGCTGGATTCTAATTGAACGACATCAGTATTGAATTCTTTATGTTTATTAGATAGTAGAAATAATTTGTCCAAAACCGCCGTGAAATCATCGCGTACTTTAGGAATTTCTTTAACCCTCACCTTAAATTGCGCTAAACTTTGAGGTAATTGTTTTGTTAATGCAAAGCAGTCTTGCAATTTGCGCCAGAAACGCTCCTTGTAACCCGTATATTTCATAAATAGAGCCTTATCTTCTTCGCTAGGCGAAGCCAGCCATTGAATTTGTTTTTATTCAATGCTTATACTTAGTATAAATGAAATATGTAAAATTATCGATAACTGCAAATTATTCGTTCTGGATCGTGAATACCTAGCCGATGCCACACCTGAACTATATAGCTAGATAACATACGTTTCGTTCAAAGGGAGTTGTAGATATACGAATTCTAAAAGATTGTACACAATAATAATTAGAATTAAGAATTGGGATATGAACTAACAAACCTCAATTCTTTCGTTGCAATTTACAATCAATTAAATCAAATCAATCGTTATTCATATATCGTATAATTATTCGTTATTCCCCAAAATCCGTTTCAAGCTAAGAAACCACGCTCTGCTACCAATGAAATTAATTTATTTAGAAAGACAATAACTAAATGAGTATACCCACCTTTAAGGAAGAAGGAAATCTTTCATAATATTTTTTTTGAAATATCAACCGTGGTCCACTTTTGGTAAAGATTTTATTAATAGTGGCATGGTCCAATAATTCAAAACTTTCGTCGTCAATTCCATCATCTACAGATCAAAGCAAAGAATTCCAATTAGCAGGCAATTTAGAAAATGTGTAGACCTATAGCATTTATAAAAAGTACCTGCCAACTAATTGGTGCTTAACAAAAAAAATCCTTGAATTAGAACACAACCAAAAAGCATTTGCTATTAGCGTTACGTAGGTAATAAAAGACACCATACATTACCATGTACGAATGCAAATTCAAACATTTATATGGTTAAAGCGTACCTAGTCGATTTCTCCAAAAAATGGATTTCTCAAAGAAAATCGTCATAGGTAGGGCATTCTGCGCATGCGCGTATTTGAGTTTCAACATGGGTGCGCTACGTTAATTTTTATTAGAAGCATCTGTAGTTGAAATTTTAAAGAAATACCTCCACAAATAAGAAAGGCAGCATTACTGCATTGACGCATGCGCGAATTTGATTTTTCACTACCTGAGCTACGTTGGTTTTAAGTTAGACTAGCTATGTCAAAAGTTTCAAAAAATACGAAAGCTGATATTGCGCAGTTTGTGCAACATATAATTTTCGCTATATGCGCTACTTTGGTTTTGGTTAAAACTAGCAAAAATTTCAAAAAATATCTTCACAAGGTGACAGCGCTAAGTTTGTATTTCTTAGAACCAGCTATGGTTAAAATTTCATAGAAATATCTACCGAATACAAAAAGAACGAACTGAATATCTTGAAAAGGAGTTAAGACTCCGGGCGGACAGACAGAGAACGTAGCTGTAATAAACTTCCGTGGCAAATGCTCCAGACGAGTAATAAAACAAGTAATTTGATATGATTACGATTGTGCAAGGAGGTCAGGGACAGACAGGGGGTGCTCCTTTGAGATTACAAGCACGTTATTATTTGGCTTAGCGGGAAAACCTTTTTACTTCTTCATTGAATAGTGCATGATGCTGTGAAACCCAATGTCATTTTCTTTGTGTTTGGCACATTTGCCAATGCAAAAGCAAAAAAAGTGTACCTATTTAATTTGTGATTGCATATTATCGACTTCGCTTATTCTTTTATAATATTACCTACGTATACTTTTCGGTTAATAAATGTATTATCAAAATTAAAGGGCGCAGTTCTAATTAACATGGCCATGTACTAGCCATAATGCGTGAAATGTGTCCAAAGTTCTATAGTTACGGCTCTGCTATTGATTTCATTTTACACAATTTGAAACAAAACAACGCTATAGAAAGCGTTGCGCAATCTTACGAAAACGAAAATATTCACTCTTAATTTTGAAACTGTATTTGAGTAATGTAATATAATTGTACTCTAGTCAATAATAACTATACAACTGAACTTATAGGTACGTTTACTAGACTACACAAAGTGATTGATTCACCCTTATTGCTTAGTGAAACAATCTTACTAAATCGTACCTATACGTTTCTTAAGATTTTGACAGTAATTCAACTTACCTTGGAAGGCATCTATGTAATTACTCAGCCCCCATGATTCCATTAGAGTTTGGTAATTGTACTCCATGCCAAAATCATCAACTCAACTCATCAACGAAGCACAGATAAAGTATTAAATTAATTATCCCGAGAGCAACAAGACCGTTAAGTGGGTATTACACTGAGCGTTTTACCCATGGGCAAGACGCTGACTTTAAACCCACCGGCAAAACGCTGTTTTTAAATCATGATTACATTTACCGTTTTGCATCTAGACTTAACGTGGTGCTCGATGGTGGGAAAGACACAGCGACACCGCTGTCAGTTTTTGAACAGTTGTCACAATGCATGAACGCGAATATGATGATTTGTTAATGTTATATGGTTTATACAGTATTTTAAAATTACGCAAGAAAAGGAAGAAGAAACGCATATGGGTGCGAAAATTTCTGTCTAAACGTGATAAAGTTTCCCATACCACGACAATTTTGCCCGAATTAGAGGCGGATGATTTTCGGAACTATCTTCGTATGGACGAAGATACATATACCCATCTTTTAAGTCTTGTATCCGCGAGGATTCAAAAATGTGACACTCAATTGAGAAAAGCGATCACTGCACATGAGAGACTGACGGCAACGTTGAGGTTTTTGGCGACAGGGAGGAATTACACAGACTTAAAGTTTACGTGTGGAGGCATTATTATACCAGAAACCTGTGAAGCAATATGTTCTGTCCTACTCATGTGAGATCGAAATAAAAGATCTTAGGTTTTTATACTTTATTACCAAGGATACTAGTCGGAACAAAGTTAACAAAATTTTCCATTTTGTCCGCGTGAAACTAAAGTTTGATATTGTGGTTGTGATGTAGATGCTAATTCTAGATATGACGGGTAAGCGGAATGTTCGGTTGAATTTGCATACGATGAGCTTGAACAATTTGAATTTTGATGTACCATAGAAGAATGATGTGGGGTGGGAGTTGGATCAGAATTCCCAGAATAGTTTGGATAATGCGACGAACCTGCCGTGGAACTAGGCGTCGAAAATGTGGATTGTGGGACGGAATTTGGGTTAAATGAAACGGGATAGGGTGAGAGTTCTGGTCCAGATGACATAACGTTGCTTATAGCCGTTACATGATTAGGTGATAGAGTACCTAATTCGGCTGAATATAAAACATCATTTATAAGCTTCTCCGCTATGATTCTTTGCCTTTCATTCAAATTTGTAAGTTTTTCGGCCCAGTTCCGTGCAATATGATCATATCGCGTTAGCTGAGGGTCTTGTAGGGGAGGTTGGGAAAAACGTTGTTTTATAATGCCCAATACTTCGTTAGCACTGTCCTTTTCAATAGCACATTTGCGCTTTTGTAGACGCGCTGTCTGTCTGTTTGTCATGGAGGATGATGACGCTACCGAAGATGGAGTACCTGGTGATAATATAACTGGCGACCTTGATCGCATCCCATCTTCAGGGTGTTCAGTGGAAGGTTCGTTGTCATCCTCTTGACTGTTTTCTTCTTCGCTCTATAAACATAAAAATAATTACATGCTACATATCTACTTGGGGTTTGTCGAGATTAACTGATAAGTGTCTTAGTATGTTTATCAATTGCGCTATATTATTGTTTGGTTCATTTCAGTTCCCAAAAACTACTGAAGAATGGGCTTCGGTTGCCTCATTATACGAAGACAGGTGGAACTTTCCCAACTGCCTTGGATCAATTGATGGCAAGCATGTTCGTATCACACCTCCTAAAAACAGTGGTGCTTTCTACAGAAATTATAAGGGCTACGACAGTTTAGTCCTTCTAGCTGTTGTAGATGCGGACTATAAATTTTTGATGGTAGATTTTGGCACAAATGGACGCGTTTCGGATGGAGGCGTTATTGAAAACACCAAATTTTATAAAAAACGGGTAATCGATGTTCTCAACCTGCATGCAGACGAGTTGCTTAATCGGGACTTGAATTTTGATGTACCATAGAAGATTGATGTGCGGTGGGAGTTGGATCAGAATTCCCAGAATAGTTTGGATAATGCGACGAACCTGCCGTGGAACTAGGCGTCGAAAATGTGGATTGTGGGACGGAATTTGGGTTAAATGAAACGGGATAGGGTGAGAGTTCTGGTCCAGATGACATAACGTTGCTTATAGCCGTTACATGATTAGGTGATAGAGTACCTAATTCGGCTGAATATAAAACATCATTTATAAGCTTCTCCGCTATGATTCTTTGCCTTTCATTCAAATTTGTAAGTTTTTCGGCCCAGTTCCGTGCAATATGATCATATCGCGTTAGCTGAGGGTCTTGTAGGGGAGGTTGGGAAAAACGTTGTTTTATAATGCCCAATACTTCGTTAGCACTGTCCTTTTCAATAGCACATTTGCGCTTTTGTAGACGCGCTGTCTGTCTGTTTGTCATGGAGGATGATGACGCTACCGAAGATGGAGTACCTGGTGATAATATAACTGGCGACCTTGATCGCATCCCATCTTCAGGGTGTTCAGTGGAAGGTTCGTTGTCATCCTCTTGACTGTTTTCTTCTTCGCTCTATAAACATAAAAATAATTACATGCTACATATCTACTTGGGGTTTGTCGAGATTAACTGATAAGTGTCTTAGTATGTTTATCAATTGCGCTATATTATTGTTTGGTTCATTTCAGTTCCCAAAAACTACTGAAGAATGGGCTTCGGTTGCCTCATTATACGAAGACAGGTGGAACTTTCCCAACTGCCTTGGATCAATTGATGGCAAGCATGTTCGTATCACACCTCCTAAAAACAGTGGTGCTTTCTACAGAAATTATAAGGGCTACGACAGTTTAGTCCTTCTAGCTGTTGTAGATGCGGACTATAAATTTTTGATGGTAGATTTTGGCACAAATGGACGCGTTTCGGATGGAGGCGTTATTGAAAACACCAAATTTTATAAAAAACTTATCGACGGAAAACTCAACCTTCCAAATTGCAGACGAGTTGGTAATCGGGACTTGAAGTATGTATTTGTGGGAGATGAAGCATTCGCGTTGAAAAGTAATTTCATGAAGCCATTTAATGTGAGAGAACTGTCAACTGAAAAGCGAATCTACAATTACCGATTGTCTCGAGCACGACGAGTAGTGGAGAATGTGTTTGGTATATTGGCTTCTCGTTTTCGAATTTTTCACACTGCAATAAATTTGGATTTAAACAATATCGAAAAAGTAGTGATGGCTTCATGTGTTCTACATAATTTTCTCCGTTCTAGATCTGGATGTCAGTATTTACCTAGAGATGCTATCTATTCAGAGGATACTGAAAACGGAACAACACGAACAGGACTGATGGCAGATGACTCCAACCTCGCCAATTTACAATCAGGACCAAATAGAAATCCTTCAACTGAAGCAAAAGAAGTTAGAGACAATTTTGTTCAATACTTCAACAACGAAGGTGCTGTTCATTTTCAAAATAAGTTTACCTGATTACCACCTGATTTCAAAATAAATAATTGCACCTTGGTCTATTTTTATTTGTAGTGCTGTACGCATTTGTGTAACAAAGTGTTTCCTTGTAGACCAATACATATTTTCATATATCGTTTCGCGTGAAATATTTACCTCATCCACAGTGGTGATTCCCTCGGAGTTTCTTGATCGTCTAAAAATCGCAAAAGGTCGAAGTACCACAGTTTAGGTTGATACACTTCATCTTCACCAGCTCCAGATTTCAGGGATTGTTTCACTTTTTTATTTTCTTTTCGCCAACAATTTTTTAAAGAATTTATTTTCTTCATAACTATCTCTTTGGTGGCCTCTTTATCAAACCCCTTATACATTTTCAGTACCTCATCCCAAGCCTTTTCTTTTTCTATTCTATTTAAGTATTCGCTACTTTTTATTTTCCAAAGACACGGCATGCTGCGATACAGTCCTATAACTGCAACCAAATTTTCCTTGGTTATCCCCCGTAAATCAGACATTTCAAACTCTGAAATTTTTCCAAATCAGTAAAAATAATTGACACAGAGCATTGTATTACGGATTTATACAAGTAGAAGTTACGATTATGCACAGATATTCATGTTAATTTCTTTACTTGCATAAATCCATCATGGAAAACTTACCGTTACCACTATATGAAATTTACATGCACACGTGCAATAAATAAAAGAAAACTAGCGCTACGAATAACTCAAACACGCAGTCAGCTGATTGTAGGTACATGCGCAAAACAGAAAAAGGCGCCGTTTTGCCCACAAAACCTATCACACTTGCCGTCATATCGCAGCGGCAGCGTAAATATCCAACAAGTCGGATATTGCTTGGGTTTGACGATGTCGTCTTACCCACTTAGTTTTGCTCGATTACACTTATAATTTTGCCGGTGGGTTTGAAGTCAGCGTCTTGCCCATGGGTAAAACGCTCAGTGTAATACCCACTTTACGTATCTTACCACCAACCAAAGTTGACTAAATCAATTTTAATACGCATCACAAGGAGCGACTACATAAGTTAGCTATTTGTCATAGCACGGCGATTTATTTGCCACTAAAAGAAACTCTTTTGTAGTAAATAGAGTCTTTATTTGTCACTAATACTTACACCTTAGCAAAGCTATCTTATTGTAGCAAATAGATTACTTATTTGTGCTCAATAGGTTGGACGATTTTACTATTAATGACAAACAAATATATATTTGTGGTAGCAAAGTGATCTTAAATAGATTGATTTTGCTACGGTAAATTGTTGGCGAATTTGCCACTGATTTTTTCTTGGCTACCACAAATAAAAATCCATTTACCGCAAATAAGACGTCGTAGCAAAGTAATCTATTTGGTCCATTTTTCTCAGTGTAGGTAATATTGGAAACGTGAGGAGTTGAAGAAATACATACAAACTACAGAATTGGCTACAACCAGACTAACAGTAACCCGCATTTACATATATACACATAGGAAGACAAAATTAGATTTTGCACAGGTATTCGTTGACACTATAAAACGGATTAGCTTGAAAGAACATTTTAGCTAGATAGGCTGTTGAAAAGTATTTTGGAGAGTTCTCGGACAGGGTGGTATTATGTCGAGGGATGGTGAGCTTTAAACCGAAACGAGTCTTCCTGGCACAGCTGCGTATATCTTCGATCTTTGTAAACTTTACCTTGGGATTTATACTTACTCAGCAAATAATTTTAATTTTTCTAGAAGTAACTTCTGTCCCGGTAAAATATCAAACGCTTTACTGTTACTGAATGGTCCCAAATACGCATCTTTCGATGTAGGAGATACACTTATTATGACGTCTACTGCAACTTTCACAACTTCCTTTGTTTTGTCTTCTGACCATTGTGACAAAGTCGCTTGGTTATCAAAACCACAAAACTGTAGCAGAACCGCACATCATGACCGTTACGGCAGTCTTCGTAAAATTACACACTCGTTCTGGGTATTTAGTGCCCCGACGAAGAAGTCTCTTCTTTTTGCAAGGATCGTCTTGTAAATTTGTTTCATCATAGTTGAAAACGTTACAAGCAGGAACGCCCTTCAATGTGTCGCGTCAATTTTCAAAATATCGAAATATTTGCACATCGTTTTATATTCGTAGCAACTTTTTGACTAATTTCATTTTTGTGCCTGTCCAATAAGCTATATACCCAGTCTTTACCTGGCATGTTGTTCCGGAATTTTGTTATAATCAGAGACTTGTTATACCTAGACCGCGCATACAATGCCACTCGCGTATAAAAGAGTGTTGCCAACATGTTTAGGCAACACGTCATACTCGTAAAGGCAAAGCGCGCATTAGTTTAGCAAGATCCAACATATAACCAGTAGAAATAACTAGAATCATTGCATAAAAATGTTATTCAATGGTAAAATGAAATGTGCTTATCGACATAAAAATGTTTATTTTCTTTTAAACAATACTCATTTGTTGTATAAATGTATAATTCTCACATCTACTTCGTTTATTTTCTTATTTTCGTAATGAATACGTATTGTAAAGAATACCTTCAGTATTAAGTTCATTCACTGCAGCCTGCAGAACATGATTATGATACATATGATTATGATATGATCTTGAAGTGCCAAAAACAAATTACATCCGTGGAGATTTCTGGGCGACGTACAACAAAGACGCCGACTAAACAAATTCATATCTCTGTTACACTATCGCAAAGATTGTTTCTCAAAATATTCCTGTGCTTTTCTGCTTTTTCCATTCCATTCTACATAACTATACCTAGATCCTAGATGTAACCATCCGGAAAAAAAATACCTTATACGAAAATTTACACTAGATTACATTTATTTCATTATTACCGTTTATAAACTTCTGAGAACATTAGGTATGTGTCTAGAAAGTGTGCGCTTTCGATTCAGCAAAGAAATTTTAAAAAATACTGAAAAAGTAGCCCAGTTCAGCGATATAATCCCAGCAAAAACAAATAGTGAAGATTGGAGCGCAAAAGTTCTTGTCTTTACGAGTTCGGTGGGTAGCCTACCATGTTGACAACATTCAACTTGAGCTACGCGCGGTCTAGGTATAACAAGTCTCTGGTTATAGTGCGGCCTCTAACTATCTAAATAGTTTTTGGCGACGTTCCGTATGTCAAGAATATTTAAAGGAAAGTCCCATTCTCCACATAAACTAGCAGATCTGATGAAAGCTTTTTCTTCGTTTTTCGAAAAGACGGTTTGTCCCCCTGTTTTATTAATACGCAAACCACAAAATTTGTTGCGGAGGGTTCCAAACGGAATTTTATACTCGGCTGCAGCACGGCGCAAAGACCACCCTTCTTCAGTTACCTTCTTAAGTGCAGCCTCCCTGGGTCATAATTCGCGTACCTTCGCGCACCCAATTTCCGTTTATACTGCTGTGGCATGATTTTATTTACTAAAAAAAGAATAACACTGTAATGTTTATTGTAAACATCATAGGTAATTGTTTAAATAATATTTATTAACTTTTATGAACATTACAACTAAGGTACATGTACAGCATGTAAAAACCTAACCTTCTACACCCTTGGCAGCGTTGCCATTACATCTTCCCTTTTTTTTTTTTTTTTTTTTAATACATGTAACTGTCTTTAAACCTATCTGGTAACTTAACATTTCTTCCACTTCTTGTGGTTACCTTTGTTTCACTGTCACTTATACTACTAGAGACATTATTATGTTCATGACCATTTTTAGTTACAATAGATTTATCTTCAACAACCTTAGATACAATCTCTTTCTCAACAAGGTTTTCGTCTATTTCATTTTGAGGCACAGTTTTACCAATGTCACTATAATCATTTTGTGATGCTCGTAAAACACTAGAATTTCTTCGAAGAATACTACCCTCACTATCCCTAACTAAATAGGATCTGGGTGCATCATGCTTTTTGATAATAGTTGCTGGCTCCCAGACTCTATTTTTACATATGGTAACTGAATCTCCTTTATTAAATTCTTTTCTATATTGTGCCGTGCGATCATAATAATGCTTATACTTATTTTGCCTATTTTCTAACTCTACACTCACATTTTCTTGCACCTTTGGAGTTAATAGTTTAGTGTGTGTTGGTATTTTTGTTCTAAGCCGACGACTAAATAATAATTGGGATGGAGACACATGTAACCCTGTTATAGGGCAATTTCTATATTCCAATAATGCTACCTCTATATCAATATTAGCAAATTTACATTTTTTTAAAATACGTTTCGCAGTCTGTACAGCTCTTTCCGCTTGCCCGTTACTTTGCGGATATCGGGGGCTACTAGTTCTAATTTCAACATTCCATTCTTTTGAAAATTTGGTACATTCATATGACCCAAAAGGAACATTATCACAAATAAGAATTTTAGGAATGCCGTGTGTAGCAAATAAAGATTTAAATTTACCTATGACTTCCTCCGATGTTTTATTACGCAAAGGTAATATTTCTAACCACTTAGAAAAATAGTCCTGTACTATAAGGTATGATTTTCCACCAAACTCACATATATCAGCAGCTATTTTATTAAATGGCAGATTTGGAATTTTATGCGGTATTAATGGTTGTCGTACATTCGAGCTTTGATAGTATTCACACACTGAACATTTTGTAATACAATTCTCTATATCTTTGTTTAAACCTGGCCAATAAACCAACTGTCTTGCCCTGCATTTCGTTTTTTCTAAACCAAAATGTGGCTCATGCAATAAATTTAGTACATACTTTCTTAATTCTAATGGCACAATAACTCTAAAATTTAAAAACAATAATCCTTCTTCAAAAACAATTTCATTTTGCAACTTAAAGTACATCTTTAAATTATCAGGAACCTCTTTTATTGATTTTGGCCAACTTTTAACATAGTAGTTTTTTAATTGCTGTAAATTAGGATCTCTTTCAGTAGCAGTCTGAAATTCTATCCTTTTTTCTTTAGTTATATTCAAGCTCCAACTAATAGAATGAACATTTTCAACTAACCATGCTTGATCTACAACCGGTGAATTACTAATGCTATAACGAGACAAACAGTCAGCGATGTGCATTTGTTTACCTGGACAATATTTTAATGTGATGTCATAGTTTAACAATTTAATCCTCATTCTTTTTAATCGTGACGAGCTTATATCTGCAATAGATTTTTTAAACAGGCCTATAAGAGGTTTGTGATCAGTAATAACAGTTATTTTCCTACCATAAATATAATTGTGAAATTTTAATGTTGCAAAAACTATACTTAAAAATTCCTTTTCTATTTGCGCAAAATTTTTTTTCTGTATTTGTTAAACTTCTAGATCCGTAACTTACTGGTTTAAATTCCTGCATTAAGCAACACCCTAACCCATGTTGGGATGCATCTGCTTGAATTGTTATTTCTTTGTTAGTATCAAAACTTACTAATGTTGGAGAATTTGCAAGTACTTTCTTAATATTTACTAATGCATCATCATGACATGGTAACCATTCAAATACAACATTGTCTTTCAGCAAGCCCCTTAATGAGCTAGTCAATTCTGACAAATTACTTATAAATGGTCTTAAGAAATTTAGCATGCCTAATAATGACTGTAACTCTTTTTTAGATTCAGGAGCCTTTAACCCCTCTATTGCCTTCACTCTCTCAGGATGAACTTTTACCCCTTCACTTGAAAAAATATGCCCTAAATACCTAACACTTTCTTGTTTAAATTGCAACTTATTCTTGTTAAATTTAACACCCATTTGCCTTGCTCTCTCTATAACTTTTTTCAATATTTCATCATGTTCTTTTTCTGTATCTGCACTAATTAATAAATCATCAAAATAAACCGCAACTCCTCTTATATCACCAAAATTTTTTTCGTTAAGGTACTGAAAATATTCAGGGGCGATCTTTATACCAAATGGTAATCTATGAAATTTATACGATACAAAAGGTGTGCTAAAAGTACACAAATCACTCGAGTCTTTTGTCAACTCTATCTGCCAAAACCCGTCTTTTAAGTCGAGTACTGTAAATACTTTTTTGTTACATAAATTTGTCATAATTTCCTGAACGGTGGGTATTAGCACATTAGGGATACGTTTCATTGCTAAATTTAAATACTTAGGATCTAAACATAATCTAATACTTTTATCTGGTTTTTCAACAATTATTAAATTGCTTACCCAACCTGTTGGCTTTTCGACCTTACTAATTATACCTTTACATTCCAGTTCTTTTAATTTATCTTTCAATTTGTCTTTTACTGACAAGGGAACTCTGCGAGGTGGGTTGACCACTGGTTTTACATCATCTCGTAACTCTATACTACATTTCTCATAAAATTTTCCCAAGCCCTGAAACAAATCGTGATTATCTGATATAAACTTATCTTTGTCATTCAATACAACCATTTCCACTCTATTAATTAAATTTAATTCTACGCAAGTCTTTAACCCTAAAATGGGATTAACGTTTCCTTTCGTTATCACAAAGTCAGCTAATACTTCCACTTTTTTACATTTACACTTTCACTTCACAATACCTTCAGGTTTTATTTGTGCTCCACCAAATGCTTCTAATATTAAGCCGGTACGTCTAAGATCCACCTGGTGATTGATTTGTTTGAAAATCCGTTCCGGAAGTATGTTTACCTGGGCTCCACTATCTAATTTAAATCGTACATATTTATCTTCGACCTTGACATTTTCATTCCATGAAATTTCGTGTACGTTTCTTGTTTCAATCGTACTTAATACGGCAAGTTCCTCGTCGTCTTCGAAATTTTCTCGTACATCTAGTTGCCTGACATTTTTCTGACTGGTTACCCTACAACTCACAGCAAAATGATTAAGATTTCCGCAAAGCCTGCAGCGAACTCCGTATGCGGGACACTCCCTTGGCCCATGAGTTCTTTGACATCTTTTACATTTAAATTCTTCTTTGCGATTCGAACTTTGATTTGAGGTGTTACCCATTTTCTCCATTGGCTTCTTGTTTGCAATTTTATTTACACTTCGCAGTTGTGGGTCCTTGATTTGCTTCATTTGCTCCTTTGTTATTTCGAATGCTTTGCATATTGTAAACATCATAGGTAATTGTTAAATAATATTTATTAACTTTTATGAACATTACAACTAAGGTACATGTACAGCATGTAAAAACCTAACCTTCTACACCCTTGGCAGCGTTGCCATTACAAACACCATTAATAGATCTCGTCCCAACTCATGAAACTTCTTGATCAATCTCACCCTGCGCGTGTGATCAATCTGACCCCACCCAATGAATTTTGTTATAATTTCGTCGCGTGTAATCTGAACTAACTGAATCATTGAATATGGCGTCCAGAAACATCAACAAACGGTTCCATAACAACAAGATATTAAATACTAGCTTTAAATTCTACTTATAGGGTTTTCGCTATAAAAAGCGTTGCACGTCATTGATTTGATGACATCAACAATACACGGCATTGCCAAATATTTCTAAGGTATGCTGATATATTAATCTTTTATTAAGGAAACACTTTTAGGTTATGTTTCTACCATCCAGATTCCAGAGGAACTAGAAAATTCAGAGATCATTTTTTGGGCTCCCTGTGTGAAACCAACCTACTGTGCATCAATAAAACCCATTCCTGTTGTGCTGTGACGGGTTCAAGGAAAGTGCAGTCCACTAAGTGTAGTACTATTAGCATTTTGTTTATAACGTATCGCTGCCGTTGTGAGCAGAAAGATGAGGAATGTTGGCATTGCGGCATTATGTAAATGTTTCGGAAGTTATAAACCATTGCATAGGCCATCAGCAAATAAATATCAAGTTAATGCTTGCTTGAAATCTTGACTGATTTTACGTTATTTAACCAACTCTTGCTGTAGTGGAATTTGAGACTATAGTAAGTTCAACTGAGACAAAAACACAAGAAATTTTATTGAACTAAGTACATAAAATGATGATTAACATAAACTGATATGATCGTAAAAAGGTGAAAGATACTTTTCAGACTACGTAACATTCCATTTTGTTAACATAAAACAAAATAAATTTTAATACACAGTTCTCGTGACTTGGGTAATTGCAGTTTTATTTATTGTCCAGTTAATCGTCATCACTCAACTATCATTTTCACCCAGTTTATAATAATTGGGGCCATTTCTGCAATATCCAATTGTTTTTCGCGTTCATACCATTCCTTTATTAACTTTTCGGTGTGATTAATTGAATTTTTCCACATTTCTGAGGTTACAATCGCAAGTGCAAGTTTATTGTGTAACGAATCTTGAAAATCTGCTTTTCTCCACGAGTTGTTCGGATTTTGTGTCAATAAGGTGCTGTGGTAAGAAGCATTGTCCAATACGATAACACTTGGTTCTTCTAAATTTACTAATAATTGTTTTTCAAACTAATGTAAAAAGTTTTCACGATTCATTTCTCCGTGGTAATCGCCAGTACTTTTAGATGCAAATACAAGATCTGCGATATCAAAGCTTCGTTTTGTTTAAAAGCTTGGGAAATTCTGCTGACCGTAGAAATGTTTAAATGTAATGCTGCCACAACGCGCTGAAGGTAATCACAATTAGTAGAAGTAGTCAGAAGTAATTGAAACCATTCTTACCTATCGAACTGTACTAATGGTAATAAGGAACCCCCATTATCTCGTTACTGTTCAAAATATTGAATTAAAGAGTCAAGGAGTTCCTTCACTTTACTGGTCAAATGTTTCGGCATTGTGGCGAGTACAAATGCAAATAACGGTAGAATGTACACAAACAGCAATTTTGTTCTGAACAGAACACATTTTTTTGCACTAAGAGTGAAGATGAATAATAACAACAACCACAAGAATAACCGAAAACTTTCACACGCAAAAACCGAACAAAAGTGTCAAATGTCAACAAATATTACAAATAACGTTTGGCAACATTGTAAAAAAAATTCCGAATCTGCCAACTTATTCTCCCAAAAAGTAACTAAATAATAATGAATATAAATCCGTCAAATCTTGATTTAAATTGGCATGCCATTTTCTTCTGTTGATGACGTGCAACGCTATTTATAGCGAAAACCCTATACCAATCAAAGTTCTGGATACTATAGTTGTCACCACAAATCACATACAAATAGATTGGTATGTACAATGTTAACGTTTGGAATCATATTAGCGCCATCTGGTGCCTGCGGGGGAAACTAACACACCTAACGCGGGAATTTTGAATACCTGTTAAAGCAACAAATTGATACTGAATTAAAAAAATAAATCTTAATTACTATTTGAAACTTTCAATATGTGTCAAACAGTCATTAAAATTTATTTGGTTTAACCGTTGTCCCAGTATTTTTTGAAAGTTTTCCGATCCAAATGAAATTATGTTTCATGTTCAAATGTAAGTATACTCAGGGTTGACTCTTTTAGAAATAAATTTCACCAGGTACCGTGTCACCTGTGAAAAATATCGATCTAATCGATCTAATGATGAAGTAACGCAAGCGACAGCAGACCATAATTGGCATCTGTGATTTGGAAGGTGTTGTCCTCTTCAGTTACCTACTTACACGTTTGATCCCAGTATGGCGACATCTTTTTTGGAAGAGTGGATAATATTTTTTATTCCTATTTAAATAAAATCGTAACAACGAACAATAATTTTTATTTATTACATATAGGTACCGAATTTATACCCTTTATAACCTACAGTTGTCTTTCTTGTTGTATGACAGAATATGGAAAATGTTCTTAATTCATGACGCTTTTTGCGCCCCCAACAAATTAAAAATAAACTTATGATTTCTTTTAAAAAGCGCCTCCTTAAGGAAAAAATTTTGTTACAAGTGGGAAGATTTCTGTACATAATGACAATTAGTTGAATTACAGCAAATAAATATTGTTAAAATAATCCTCTCTCGGTACTAGGTACTACTGACACAAATAGGAAAGGTGGTTAGGATGGGAAAAATCCTAGTTCCAGTTGGCATAAATGTCAAAATGTGCCCAATTATAAACAGCAATTTATTTGAAATTTCACAAGTACGGAATATGCATTCATATATATGAACAGAGGCTTGGTTACTACATTAATTTCAAAATAATAAAACAAGCATATTACATTAATATATTCACTTACGTTTCAATTTAGATTTATGTTTTTGCAGTGCTTCAAGTTTGATAGGGTCAATAAAAGCTAAATCTGACCTTTTTGAAATCATCTTAACAAAACGTTGATCTGTGCCACTTAGGATTCTATTCATTTGCTTGCACCAAAAATGCAAAATGGTTTTAACAAATAAATTAACAATTAATGAACCCAATTGGCTATGTGTCTCACAATTAAGAGCATTAAAATTAAGTAATTCTCTAAGGCACTTTACTAACGCTGTGCGTATCATAAATTTATAGCAGTGTCTCGGTAGTAAATAAAATAATACAGAACAAGATTGGCCTACAATATAATACAGATAACTGCCAGACCTAAATAAATGAGAGTTTTTATACTCTCTTGCCTCGATAACTTGTAGAGGTACATCACCAACTGATGCAGTTAACAATTCTTTACACTTATTGCACTGGGTCTTCTTTAAAACTTCCAATGAATCCAGCAATATCACAGACGTTTTTTTGGAATGAACAATTGCAGGAATGTGATCTTCTATATCTGTTTCTAAGGGAGAAATACCACTAATGTCTACGCCAGTTAAAAATTCACGTAAATTGTCTAGAGCACCTATATTGAAATCTTGTTCGCAATTTGCTCCAACAGAATGTGATGATAAAAAATTATTAATTAAGAGAGCCTTAAACGAAGGAATAAAATGAATAGCACTTGGATTTACATTTCTTCTACCATGCGCTCTGATGGCCGCAAAAAAATTTTTTAAACCGTCCTGATTGAAGGCACGTGGTAAAATATACTGAACTTGTTTTAAGAGTGTGTTTTTTAAATATATAAATCCTTTTATGGTCTTCACTAGATTTGTTATAGATGGCACTTGTACTAACTTGCCTGTTATGGGATCGAGATACTTCATGGATTCCAAAACATGAATAGCATCCTTCCAAAATTTTAGATGTGGTGATGATTTTGTTAAGCCTTCTTTAGGAGGTTTACTTGCCGACCCCAGTTTATTGTTACCATTCACACTATCAGATAACTCATCCACAAATAATATGAACGCCCCTGTATGCTTAGCCTCAGGCGGCAAGCTGTGATCAGTATGTCTCTGAAAAAAAATTTATCAGTAGGTACATTACAACGGTTTTAGAATGTTTGCCAATTTTTTTATGAATCGCCCCTAATAATTGACCATGCCTATAAAAGTTTTTAATTGAGTGACATTTTCAGGCCTATTTACATTTTTAATTGCTTGAATTTTCGCATTATCTTTGTGTATCGATCAATAACGTAACCTAGATAATTAATTTTACTTTAAAAAAATTCACATTTATCTAACTCTGTGCTAAAACTTTGAGTGCTTCCAAAAATTTCGACCTTCTTCACAAATACGACTTAAATTTCTGCCTGGCACCATTCCCGTGACAAATTTGTCTTTGAGGATGTCTTCCAAATTGTGAAGATTGCAACTTGAAGCTACACTTTTAATTCGTAAATACCATTCGTTGATAGTTTCTCGGTCCTCTTGCTTTGCACTGTAGAATTCAATCCTTTCTTTAAATACCGCTGGAGTAAAATACGGTTTTAACAATTGACACACCTCCGTATATGTCTTGTCCTTTGGCAAAACTGGGCTGCATAAATCTCGCAAAATTTGGTACGTTGATGTTCCAATTAACGTGATGAGTGTCGCTGTACTATATGGTGCATGTGTAATCTGGTTCGCCTCAAAAAATTGATCCAAGCGCTCTTTATTTAACTCAAAATTTCGGAATTCATGCCAACATGTTTAAACATGCCAGATAAGGTAGTGTCAAGATATTGCTTATCTTTTTGAAAAAAGGACACACATTCCACAGCTGATTGGTGCCATTGATGGTACACACATACCTACCAATTTTACCACCTTCAGACGGTTATCGCGACTATATCAACCGGAAAGGTTGGCCATCAATAGTTGTCCAAGCCGTAGTTGACCACACTTACATATTCCGCAGCATAAATTTCCAATCTCTTGGAAGTTCTTACGATGCTGCAGTATTCAAAAATTCAAACCTATTCAAGGAGCATGCACGAATGATTCCACAGAATCCCAAGCATTTTTATGGGGTTGTGATTATCATATATGATCATGGGTGATCCAGCTTACCCTCTTCTGCCCTGGCTTATGGAAGGATTCACAAACTATGCCAGGCTAACGCCAGAAGAGGACTCTTTCAATGTATATATGAATAGTGGAAGTGTTTGTGATGAAATCGCTTTTGGAAGATTAAAAGCCCGTTGGCGCTGCATTTTGAAACGCATTGACATTCACCACATTTTTGTGCCGTGTGTAGTTGCAGCATGTTGCATTTTGCATAACCATTTATGAAGAATTGGGAAGAAGCAGTGCGAGAAGCTGAAGTTGACGAAGAAGAAAACGTTATAATTGCCTGCGGAGCCTTTTTGTTTTTAAAAATGGTTTCTGCAAAAAAGCGAACACGCGCTCCTGGAAGATGGTGGTAAAGGAGTTTATTTAAAAGTCGTCGTAATGGAAGTAATTTGCTAAGCGAGTTGCTATTGGAGGATCAAAGTTTATTTTAGAATTTTAACGGAATGAGTACCGCTAATTTTGATAAGTTATTAAAAATGATTGGGCCTTAAATCTCAAAACAAAATACTAATTATCAATCGAAAGGTAATATCAAAGGAAAGAGTTGCAGTAACTTTGCGGTTCTTAACAACGGGTGTCTCCTACACGAGTTTGATGTAGTTACCTATTCAAAATATCGAAACAAAGTGTTTCAACGATTATTCCAGAAGTATGCGAGGCGTTAATCACGGTACTAGCTGAACATGTGAAGGTAAGTTGTTTTGAAAAGTAGTTTTTAATTGTATTGTGACGGTGTTTGGCACCGTCTCAAAAAAATATTAGAAATAAACCCCAATAGGGGCCATGAGGTCCACAGTGGGATAAAATCTATTGAATCAAATTTAATGTACTGAAGTTGAATGCCCGAAATGCCAATTTGCACTGCGGTGTCGCATTTTTATTAGTTGACAGTTTTTCTCGTCTAATTGCTAGGCAACAGATTTTCATTACCTAAACAACCCAAATTTACTCGGTAAAATACAAACCTCTTGTGCAATTATAAGTGAGAAAAATACTGCATCTGTTCATATGATTACTTATATTATAATTTTCCGTTTTTTAAAACCGTAGAAATCGACAAAATAAAAAGGTGCATTTTACAATAAATCAAATATGCTTTGGAATTACCTAAAAAAACAGGGATCACGTTTCATTACTTGCCTTTGACGTACTTATATTAAATTTATACTTGCTTATAAATTAGTTAATTACCTGCAAGTGCAATAACGTTCAAAATGTCCGTCGAAACCGCCAGGAAAACGACAATACATTCAACGTTTTGGCTGCAGTAGCGGAAAATCCGAATATAAGTTTAAGAACAAATCTTCTTCAAGTCAGTTTTTTTCCTTCGATTATGTAGGTACTCTGATTCCGGAAAATGATAAACAAATAGTATCTGATGCAGATGCAGCATACATTCTTTAAAAAAACATTACCCTAAGATGCCTTTTATTGCGTCGGTAGTTGAAACAGAATTAAATAAGAAAATCGTTCGACGTCAAACAACGATGCGATGCGCTTCTGGTTTGTTGAAAGATTCCAAACACAGGTGACAAATATGAACAAAATACGAATACAATAATTATTTATAATTACAAATTTCCATAGTTATATAATCGGAAAACAATAATATATTTAGGTACTTCCTTGCACATATAAGTGTTTTAAATGCAGATCATTAATTAATATTTATTAGTAATATGAGAATATTACATTTCTGGCTTTCACATGGCGTTGCATTCGAGAAAGAAGGACCGGTTCACGTATTTGGCCGAAACGCTGGTACTCATATCTTCAATGACATGCGCGCTTGTTTTGTAGTGCGATTATTCTGTATTAACAGGGTGTACCGTAACACTATGTTACATATAACGGGCGATCAAAAATGAGTTGAAAATAAGTTTCGGTCAATTCGTGGAACGTATAACACTGTGATGATCTTAGCCTTCTAATATCTCGGCGAGCTAACGCCAACTTCAAGTCACACCGGGATATTGGACCATATTCTGTAGTAGCGGAAATGCCAAACTAACATGGCTGCCTATTTGAATATTCTCGCTTACATTTCCCGCGAGAATCTGTCACTCGGGGACCACTCCGAGTGCACTAAGATCGTGATCTTGGTTCTATACTACTCCGGCATTTGCCTTACGAATTAGGAAAACTGCAGGAAAACCTAATTCGGAGTAGTCCTATAATGAACAACATCTAATGTACAGCACTTTTGAGCCCTCTCGAAACCGGGGTAACTACTACAAACACGCTATGAGTAACCAAAATGGGATCGAGCCATTCCCTAGGTATTACTACACATACATCGGACAAAACTAAGAGATGTCAAATATACCTCGCCGGGCGGGAGGATTACCCAGGCCCAGTGGAGTGCCTGTAGGCGTGGGCTAAAGTTGTTGGGTTCGGAACGAGTGAAAATGTTAGTGTTAGGTTCACCAAGGCCCGTATAAACTTGAATAGCTCGATCCCCTCTAAACAAGCACACTTCCCTCTTGATTACTCACAGTCCCAAATAAGCAAAAATAATGAAGTGCAATGAAATAATCGAGAGTGACTAAAAAGCACAATACACTGTACACATGCAAGTATGTACAGCACAGATACAGCCCTACCGACAATGAAACATGATTGCCAATACCAACAAAGGTTACACATTAAAGGTACAAGTGACTGAATTCAGTAAGTACATAAGTAAAGAGTTACAATCTACATTCAAGTTACACACATTTATAGATTAATTGAATAAAGCAAATACCTCACCTGATACAACAAAGCAAAAGCACACAGCAATGATTACCCAGCAAACACTATTACATTATTTTCATATAAAAGTTATATAACACAGTTACATTTGCATTATTGTAGTAATATTATTCTAGTAGTACATGCAAGTTACCAGTATGTTATTATTTCCCACTCAAAGTAACATTATAGCACCGTTACGGTAATATAAAAAAGTTACATCAGTAATATGTAACACCAGACATAATGTTATATAACATGGAAATAACTGTTACCCTAACTAATGTAGCGATGGTTATGTATCAGTGTTATATAACTATAGAATCAAATTGTTATATTTCAATGACTGAAGTTGTTACATCGACGCAACATAAACAATAAAAATAATTTGTTATACGTAGTATATAAATTTATTTTATAAAAAAAATACAAAGAAACAATGTCACATATAAACGCAAAAACATTCTACAATCAATGTTACAATGAAGGTCAGTAAACAACTAAATAAAAGTGTTTATTTTTCGCGATTGTGGCGCTGTTTGGCGAAGCGAAACCATTCTCCACATGCCTTTTCAAAGTCATTCTCCTTCATAGAAGAAAATGTTGAACATACAGTTTCTGAAGACATTTAAATTACTTTAATATACCTAAGAAAATATTTCATACCTTTGATTATCGTTATGAAATGTAATTGGTGCACACCAAAATTGTTTTTGCGTCCCATCCATGAACAATGCATGGCACATGCATTTGAAAAAATTTTTCTTAAAATTCTATTCAAATTATCTTTTGCTGAATGTCCTCCGATCCCTTTTATATATTTCTTCTACAATAGTGTTATAATAAATAAAATGCATACTTAACGCTAAACTTACGAAGTGAGTGGCAACTTCTTTATTAGAACTTATTACGCGATCAAAATTGGTAATATCTTCAATGTTTAGGATTGGAAAATACTGTTTCAAAATTTCTAATCCTTCAGAGTTAGTAGAGTTGTCAATTTGAGCGCCCTTTTCTAAAGTCTCTAATCTTTGGTCAATGTTTTTCAATGACATGCTAATAGATACAAACATTCTTGACATCTTCAGGTTGTGTTCTAAAAATATTTGTTTATAATAAATTTAAAATAGATTATAAAATAGTCACCTTGAATAATAGTAGTAATAGAATCTCTTCCCTCCACATTAGATCCACTTGAAACTAAAATAAGTACAAGTATTAAGAATTCATATGCTTTATTAAAAATATGTGTGTGCTTACTTATTCTAGTACCTTGGAATATGTTAGTATTTTCTGCTGTATCAACATGTACATTATTGTTGTCAATCTCCAGTTCAATAACTAAAATAAAACTATTTATATTAATACGTTAATACAACTATACATACATGTATTTTCTAGCGGTTCTGGTATAATAATAGGCATTCTCGCAATGTTGACATGAGGTGTTACACCTTCAGCTTGTGAAAGACTAAAACAAAAGTTAAATACGTTGCAAGTGTAATTTTTTGTTTACTTGTTTGATGAACAACTTGGTAATTGGGGTGGCAACGCAATATTAGTAAATTGTCTCCAACCTATAAAAAATTATAAGTATATCTAACAGTTTAACCACTAAAGCAAACAGTATTAAATAACTAATATGCCCCCTTTGAATGTAAACAATGTTGGGATAAGAATTTTGCGTCAGCATTTGATGCAAGAAAATTTAACTATGAAAAGCACAACATGCAGTTCTAAAGGTGATTTGGTACCACAAGGTCATTTACTATGTTACATTTAAATTCAAAGACAGAGCTGTTTTACCACCTTACTCTTAGAAGAAATTTGAGGTTCTGAATCATCATCAGACAGAAGCTTGGTTGGCTGAGTAACCTTTCTTTTCCCTCTTCCTTTTTCTGCATCATCGGTAGACACGTAGTCAAGGTTATCCGCTAACTTTCGCGCCTTTTCCAAGGAAACTGCAAATTTATACATTCACTACATGATCTATATTACCATAAGTTTGCCATACCACCAAGTATGTCTACTTTTATTTCTTCGAGATCCCATTTGTCGGTATTGGGGGGAACTTCTCTCGTAATGAGGGAAGTTACATTTTTACTTTGTGCAGGCCACCAACATTTTGTATTGTTCTCGCATAACCATGACATGGGGATTTCTGAACTGTAATACTCGTCCGTCTCCTCATCATCATTGTTTAAAAAGGTCACAACCGCATATGACATTCTGTAAATAACTTATATTTACATACTTGTATAGCAAGATATTTTTTATAAATAATGATTAAAGTAAAGCACAAATGTTAAATAAAAAAATATATAGGTACATAAAAATAATTGGAAAATACAAAAAGTTTAAACTGAGACATCTAAAAGTTTACAATATAAAATATTTAAATTTCAGAATGTAGTAATGGTAGTACAACATATTCATGGTTTGAATAATCTAACATAATACATTTTCTTTTAATTTCTTCAATTGAAACTGTAACTTGTTCACCAAGATTTATATTTATAACACCAATTCCAATCTTTCTTGAATCACAAGGTACATTAAAAAAAGGTTGAACATTAGTGAACCTTTGTATATGTACTACACATTTATGATCACACATAGATATGTAATCTACTAGGCCAAATACACAATCATCCAACATAACACAATTGTTATATTTTGAATTTGAAATTGAAAAACCACAAAATTGAACAGATCGTATAATTTCTTCATTTTTTTTAGAATATTTCACAATGGGATAATCTCTAGGAGGTTCATACTTCTTAACCAAACGATTTTCTTCATATATTCGATTGACAAGTTGTTGTAAATAGTTTCCTGAATTTTGAAGCTTGTGCTTGATTTTCTGCATGTAGTTTTCATACTTGAACGCACTGAAGCTATCCAGTGGTCCAAAAGTTTTAACATCCGCTGATAAATGTACAAGATTGTGCACATTGTATGAAACAAATTCAATTCCATACAAGTCACCAAAACATTTTACAAACCACACCAACAAGGAATCTGCATACTCAATCAAACTTTTAGAGAGTTTAGAATCAACCAGGATTCTAATTGCAATGCTTAATGAAAGAAAATGTTCATAATAGATTGGGGGTAGTTTTTGACGTAAGAGTACAGGTCCAGTGTACAATAAAAATTGTCGGAACTCGGTTGCCTTCCAATGATCTATTTCAAATAGACTCCTGGGCAGTCTAACAAATTCTTCTGTAATTGAACATTTCATTTCAACAAATATACCAGAAATTTGATCTATTTCCTTTAATCTAACATTCATTCGACCTTTCACCCAAAACTGTAAAAGCCGTTTCATAACTCCTAAGCAAACAAGGTGCATGTAGTCGAGGGGAACTTGTGATACCATTCCAATATCTAGTTTGTCAAGGCAACAGTCTCTAACATGATGTTCTGGTTGCAGTCTGCTCTTAAATGCTGCATCTGTTCTTAATGGACTATTAACTTCTGGAAACACAACTCTATTTTGCACAAAGTCCCCCTCTTGGGTGCACTTACTGCATCCAAAATAGCCTGTATGACTTTTTATACCACATATAAACGCTTTGGCAGGAGCATCACATATAATTGCATTTAACATGATCTTAACCTTAACTACTTCTATCAAAAATTCGTTGTTTGTTAGCGATAAGCATTCGTCAACAAAGGGTTGCAGATACTCATTTGCATCTTCAGGTTTCTTAGTTCCATAAAAAACACCAATCAAAAATGGTTCTGTGTAATCATCAGCAACGATAGACCCCAATAGTGGCCAAAATTGTTTGGTTGAACTTTTAGCTAATGGTAAACCATCAATGTTGATGTTCACCCTAACTATTGATGGAATATTACAAAAGTATTTCTTTACAGATTGGGAAATTCCAGAACAAAAACCTAGATGTGCATACTTCCCACCAGACAAGCTAGACACACAATTAGTTGTAGTAGCTTTCGGTGTTTTTACCAGTGTTCTTACATCTGATGGTAAATTGTGACCATGACGTTGTAGTAACTGCAGCAACTTATTCACAAAAACATGTGGAACATTACATTCAATTACTAAATCGGCTAATTCTTCTTTAAGTTTTTCATCATTCACAGTATCCTTAGAAAACATTTTAGAATGTTGAGACTCATCACAACTCTGTCCTACTTGAGATTCCACTAATGCCTCCGTCTTCTGCCCGGATGAAAACATGTCATCGGAGGTGTCATCACTATTCGAAAATGCAGGTATATTTAGATCAGCATTTTGATCAAAAAGGTTCTGCCGTTCATCATAATCCAAAACAGAATCATTACATGGAATATCCAATGCTGTTCCAGTGGAGCACAAACCTGTTGTTTCGATTGAAGGCAGTAAATGTTGCTCATTTGCACTTTGCTGAATTTCTGTTAGCTTTTGTTGAATTAGCTGGTTTCTACGCCTCTTGCTTAACAAATGCAGTTCTTTAGGCATGATTCTCAATTATTACAATTTACTGCTCCAAATGTCTGTAAAATTAAGTACTTCAATAAATCAAAAATATATTCATTACTTATGTAAAACACCATTTATCAATTATGGAAAATGCAAATAAAAGAGTAGAAAATTAAAGTTTACAGTCACATTTAACTAGATGTAACCCTCTGTGCCATACTACAGTATAATTATAAGTAACATCGTACTACCATTAGCCACTTCAGACAATTATACTTGTGTGGAGGCTTGTGTACTGTGTAACTGATTGATTCTCGGTTAGATTGAAAAATAGCTTTGGGACCTAGGATCGGTGCAGTAATCCGACCTTGATACAAATTACTACAATTTGGTATCCGAGGCACTATACCTATATTGTCAAAGACTTCCGCTATGGCTCTACTATACTATAATGATCTATCTAAATACATATTCACACATTTCTAAGAACAGAAAAAATACTGTAATTACTGTAACTTACCTTATTAATACTTCCGCAAAACTCGGTGTAGAAAAGAAATATTAAATAAATTAGAGACCAGCACAGCACTTCTTTATGGCACCAACCAAATACACGAGGCAAAAAATTAGAACCTAACCCTACTTAGTATACGTTACAATTTTACAAAAGGCGCGACGCGGGACGCGCGATGGTTCGCATGTAGAATGCACATAAAAATAGCTATGTTCATGTTATATTGTTACGTGATGTATCTGCAACTTCCAAAATGTTTGGAGATATATTACTTTTACTTTAACAGTAACACTTGATATGGAATGTAATATAACTTAATGCAGTGTAAAAGCTATGTATACGTTATATATCATTTGTTATATAACATGTGCAAGCTGCAATGTTACGTACCAATAACATTACGTGTTTGAGATATTTGTTATATAACTTGTGATTTAGGTTATGTAACTATACAACGAATGTTACGTATCATGTATGTATTAACAAGTTTAAATCTGTAGGTTTATCTAGTGCTCTTGCAACAATGTTTATGTTATATAGTGTCTGTTATATAACTTGTGGCTTCTGAGATACATAACAACTACAACTAATGTTTGCTGGGTGTATAACCAAATATTTCAAGACAAGCCGTACTTTACACTTCAGCTGGTTACAAGACAAAGACCATGAACACACATGTTAAATCCTATTTATTTGACCAACCCAAGCCACGCGGTAATTTGATCTGCTAATACCCCTAAACCACCCAAAAATCGCCCATTCCCTGCAGTTCACGCATTTCTAAGAAAAAAGTGGACTGCAGGTGTTTGAAATAAATTGTAAACACATGTGGTCTTCAAGAAATTCCATCCGTCTCATCTTCGCTCTCTTTCCCTTTTCTGTAATCCCACCAGATTTCTGTTTGCAGCTTGTGTAACTAACATAATGTATAGGGTGCTTCGTATCGACAATCATATTCACAGGACGTTGCTAAGGTTGGGGTATCTCAACAAATTTGTTAATATGTGTTTTTGTGACCTATTCCCTAAATTACTTCCAATATTTATGGTGCCTACGCCTTGGGCAATGATTTGTTTACCGTCTCCGACTGTTATAGCCTTCCGCTTACAAATCGTAAATTCTTCATAATTGTCGAACCATTGGCGACAAGGTGACATATGTTGTGACGCGCCCGAATCCGCGTAAAATATCATATTGCGATCGCCTACGACGTTAGAATTAGATGCCGAAAATAAATAACTATCGGAACCCGAATTATTAGAACCGCTTGCAGTATTAGCAACGCTCTTACTTAAAACTTAAAAAGTTTAAAACAGTCCTTCTTTTTATGGCCGGTTTTCTTGCAAAAATTGCATTTACCCGCGAACCCGGATTTTGATGTAGATTTTCCGAAATTTCGTTTCTGCAAGACATTTCGCGAACAAACTAGCCCATCGCTTTCATTAGATAATTCTGACTTACCGCCACACTGAAGCATTTCTTGTTTTAACAACCGTGGCACTAAATTACACTTTTTCTGCTCCTTTTTTATCAATGGAATCCCAGGCGGCGATAAACGGTCTATATTCCTCTGGCTCTGGCAAACTGAGTAGAATTTTGGCAACAACTTCGGCTTCAGAACGGGGTTGTTCTAAATCCTCCAAGCGCTGTGCCATTTCTTCAACGGTGGCGATATGTTGCGAAACTGTCATCTTTGAGCCATCTCATACTTGTAGAATTGTTGCAATAACATGTGAACCGAAGTCTCGTTTTTCATTTCATAAATTGAAACTGAACGATCCCACATCTGCTTGGACGTTTTTAAATTCATTATGTGCCGTACTTGGTTCTTCTCTAGCGCAAACTCTATGGTCATCCTTGCCTTTTTGTCAAGTCTATTCCACTCACTTAATTTTTGTGCCTGGTCTTCATTTGGCTGCGACGATGATCCATCTACGACATTAAGTAGTCCATGTACATCCAAATACGATTGCATTTGGAACTTCCATACATTGAAATCAGTACCGTCGAACTTCGGAAGCGTTACCTTTTCCATTTTCAAAAAAGAGGAACATGAACGCAATTCTTACGAAGAATACGAATTTCACAAATCACGAAAAAATTACTTATCCCGCAACGAAGCACGCTGCTCCCATAACCTGATGATATATTTATAAATCCCTTAGGAGTCCGCGAAATAAGTTGACTAATTTATTGAATGTACTTTAACAGAGGTGGGTAAAATGCATTTAAATAAGTATTTAAAATGGAAAATGCAAAATGTATTCAGATATTGTATTTAAAATGTAAAATGCAAAATGGTTTTTGTACATTTATTTAAAATACAAAATAGAAAATAGGTATTTGAAATAACATTTCGAATACAAAATGGTTTTACAATTTATTTATTTGCAATAAAATTTACATTAGCTTTAATTATTAAAAGTTTTTCAAATGTATCATCATTCATGCATCGACGTTTTGGTCGCATGATTATCCCTGCGTATGAAAACAGCCTTTCAACAGGAGCCGATGACGGAAGTGGTGTGTTGTATTTTATAAATAACTTTTTGATGTTAGGAAATTGATCCAACATTGACAAATTTGTAAGTGGACTCTGAAGATATTGAAGGGCTTCAAGCTGTAACTAGTGATGTTTAATTTCATGAAATTTATCTTTTTGTAACTTACCACGTAATTTATGACGTAACTTACAGTTTTGTCTGTAATTTATGAAATTTATGAAATATACGAGTTTTGGAAGATATTTTATTGTGTAGTGTGGATGTTTGATACTTTGCTGGAAAAGACTCATGGGTAATACGTTTAGAAGTAGGTATATTGTAAATCAACATAAGAAAAACTAAAAACTTAAACTCCTAACCCAAAGTAACATTGTATAATAGACATAAACTTATGCTATAGCACGAAACAAATGAACTACTTATCAAACTAATAAAAAAGAAATTCACAGTCTTCTTTAATTAACTAAAATGGTTGAATCACTTGTACTTGTACTTTACGCTACTTTCTGCGTGTTATCGGTATTGTTTCTTTGTAAAACGACTTACAGCTTATTGACTGAAGATCAGATTCGAGTAGGGATTCTTGGGGATCAGGATCATATACGGACTCATCTGCATTATGTATACTGCAGTTCTGAAAGTAAAATAATATAATATATCGGAAAAGGTACTTGTTCACTTATATTACCAGTACTTCTAATGAATCATCTTTACTGTCGGAACCAGCAATATGACTTGCACTAAGTAGACAAGTAGTATCGCGTTTGCGTTTCTGTCCTTTGGTTTGGGGAGTTTCATCAATATGCTCCTCTTCTGCATCAGACGGGGTATCATTGTAACTAAAGTCATCGTCAGAGTTTCCATTTCCTTCTATATCCGACGTCCACGAAATATTCTATACAGAAAATAAATTGTAATAGGACATACAGGTGCTGTACTGTACCTATGTAACTTACAGAGTCAGAATCAGAACTCTCTGAACAAACTTGATTGGTTGAGAATGATTTTCGTGAGTACTTTTCTTTGGAACTGCTAGTAGGTGGTGCTTCAGGGTTATTAATATTTGATTGCTGATGCTGGAAGTTTCTGTCATCCTGAACCGTCGTAGGTTCTTGAGAACTAAACAATTTACTGTTGTGCTGAATATAATTTAGTTTTATAGCTCTTTTGCTTGTTAACCTATTTCTTCTGTTTGTGTGAATTAAACTTTGAGTGCTAAAGCTTCTTTCGGTGGCAGCTGATGTACATGGCATTGTGAGAATCCGTACAGCTAATTTTGAAAGTGAGAGATCTCCACAATAACCTTTCCACCAAGTTATTGCATCAACCGTAGGTAGTACTTCCCACAAAAAATTCTCTGCAAAGAAATGGAGTTTGCCCATGTAGTGACCTAATTCTGCTATTGCAGTTGGCAACATCATGTCTTTTGCCAAACCATTAATAAACTTCATAGCACGCATTTTTTGTTCACTTGACAAGTATGAGCCAACAGAGTGAGGATTTAACAGATCAGCAGCCATGTGGACAGGTTGCATTGCATACTGCTGCCTTTCTGAAAATTTTTGTAATATGTTATTCCTCTCCGTTTCTTGTAATTTTAGCAGTTGTAAATTAGAATCAAATTCTAAATTTATTGCATTGAAGGATTTGCACACTAAATGAATAGAAGGACTATCACCTTCCAGAAGTGTTATACTTTGTGTTATGGGCTTTAAAAGGTTTATTACACCCTCCACACTGACCCAAAAATCCTCACTTAGGATAACGGGTTTTATAGTATGAACAACTTTTTGTGTGTCTTCTGTTATACTAAGTCTTTGCAAGGCAAATTTGCACTTAACGAGATCTTCCATTGATTTAACATGTGAACCCCACCTTGTTTTGACAGGCATACTTAACGAAGTTGTAAGTTTCATGTCCTTTTTTATTTCTTCTAGTTTTGCTCGCAATATCTGACTGGACATTATGGTCTTAACAATATTCTTAACAGACACAATGATCTGCTCAACAGATTCTACTCGCAATATATCTGAGCACATCAAATGAAGAGTGTGTGCCATACAACCATATGACACAATATGGGGATATTTCTCTTGTATGTTACGTGCTGCTTTACGCATATTAGCGGCATTGTCGGTAACTATTGCGCTAAATTTATGTGACCCATATTTCTCGATTATCTCTAACATGATACCTTCTAAATAGGTAGCAGTATGACTTGCAGTGCCACTTAAAACAGACTTGACAAATAAAGGGCGCGGGGTTGTGATGATAACGTTAATGACACTTTCGTTTCTTAAATTTGACCACCCATCACACTGAAGGGCCAAATTTTCTGAAATGTTCAAAGTTTCCTCCACATGAATTTGTACTCTCTCAAATTCTTCGTCAAGTAGACGATGTGATAACAGATATCGCCCAGGTAACGTAAAGGAGGGTCTCAGTCTTTTAAAGAATAGTTTCCAGTTTCTGTTTTCTGTAATTGATAGTGGTGTATTACTAGTAAACACTGCCTTTGCAAATAAGGCTGTCAGTTGTTGATGTTCTTCTACTTTCATTACGTCTACAAAACTTTCTACCATGGATCTTTGTTTGTTAGAAATGTAATTTGATTTTTTAACGGGTGTAACGGCAGATAAAGTGCGTACTGTATTTTTTTCAACATTACTCTCATGACGACTACAACTAGTAGTACTAGTACTAGTACTAGGACTAGACGTACGCGATGAAGCTGTCATTTTAGAGCGAATACTGGTGGGGGCTTTCATGCAATTTCCAATAGGATTTTCATCCTAGTGGAATTTTTTGAATATTTTTCTTTGCAAAATTTGCATTGAACACATGTTGTTTTTTTATTACTATCTATACATTCTTCAAAATACATCCACACTGAAGACCTTGGTTTAACCATAATGCTGGAAAAATATTCGAGATTCAGCCCTGTAATGTATCAGAATTCAGAAACGTTAAATTTAACGTGCAGGTTATTTGTAGAAAACGTTATTTTGCCTATACTAAACAATGCAAAATAACGTTTTTTGACAGATAACCTGCACGTTAAATTTGACGTTTCTGATACATCATTGTATTTATTTATCATAAAAAACGTGATATATTATATCATACACATATCTGGTAGAAACGCAATTTATTTTTCTTAAAAATTTACCGCATTGACATAGTAGAATAAATATAATCATATGATTTCACAGATAGTTAACGTCGGGTTAAGTCTGTCTACCTACTTGTTAAATAGGTACTTCTACGTTCTACCAGATTTATGTGATCTTAATTTTGTGACAACATTAATAATTTAATTTAGATACCTTGTTCGTTGAATCCAATAGATTAGGTATATTATTTTACTGATTCGTCAACACAACACACAAGAGACGCATAGGCATAGGTACGCAAAACTAAAGTCAGCACAATTACACAAGGCGACACGCGGTAAGCCGTAAGCACAATGCAACATAATTCCAATAAAAGCAATGGGAGGGGTAAAATGAAACTCGTTAACCTTGATGAAATTTCACGTAAGTTACCGTAATTTATGTAATTTATGAAACTTAATAAATTTCATAAATTTCAAAGATTTCAGTAATTTATAGGGTTTCTGAAATTTCCCTGTAATTTTACCGTCATTTTTGTAAGTTACAAAGTGTAAAATTTCCATCAACACATCACTATGCACACCTCAATTTATTGTGTGAAGAAGACACACGTCCGTCTGTTGCAAACTGTGGCTCCGCCTGGCTAACATCTAACGCTGACTTCGCATATGTTGAACGACCTTCAGTAACAATACCTAAGCTTAGAGGAGTAGCTCCATCTGAGAAAGTTCGTTCCGCTGAAAATCAAAAAATGTCCTCACGCAGTCCCATAACTAGGAGTGCCACAAAAAAGAGAAAAGTTATTCACAACACAACAAAGAAGACTACGCCGAAGTGTATGAAGAAAAAGAAGCGACGGGTTTACAAATTCAAAGAAGATAAATTTTCTACTCCTGCAATAATTATGTCAGATGTAGACTATTTTGAGAGATTTTTTTCTGGTGATCTTCTCGATTTGATTGTTGATGCGGCTAATCAATATTCAGTGCAACTAAGTGGTAAATCAATAAAAACGAATGTCAACAAAATCAAAGACTTTCTGGCCATTGAACTTTACTTTGGTTTGGTAAAATTTCCAGCGTACACGGATGCCTGGAGTGCGGGTCTTCGTTATGACAGAGTGGAACAAATAATGCCACTCAAACGTTACCAAATATTGAGAAGGTATATCCACTTCGTTGATAACAATCAAGTGGACGACGATCTTTTTTTTAAGATCAGACCAGTAGTAAACAAAATAAAACGTAATTGCATCTCGGTGAAAATTGAAAGAAAGCAGTCTGTAGATGAAATGATGGCCCCTTACAAAGGAAAAAAGGCTGGGAAAAAGAAATAGTACCTAAAAATGAAGCCGAAAAAATGGGGGATTAAAATATTTGTGAGAGCGGGTGTTTCGGGATTTGTCTATGATTTCCTGCTTTATGGAGGGTCATCAACTTTTCATAATATTCAATTTACTGAAGAAGAGGAAGATCTTGGATTTGGACCGAAGGTTGCCATCGCACTTTGTCAAACGATACCGGAGAAGGCACTCACTGCGGTGTATTTTGACAACTATTTTACATCTTTGGACCTCCTCTTCCATTTGAGAAACGAATACGGAATCCTGGGGCTGGGGACTATCAGAAAGGAAAGACTTCGCGGTTGTCAAATGGACTGTGCAAAAAGCAAAACGAGGTACAAGTTGCGAAAAGGCGGACGATTCTAGAAAAGTTACTATTGTACGATGGGTCGACAACAAAGAAGTCCTTTTGGCCTCAAATTTTGTTGGTCGTTTGCTAGAGGCCACGGTGAAGCGTTTCTCCAAGCAGGAAGGAAAGAGGAGATTGAAGTGCCATGTCGAAGAATAGTAAAGGAATACAATCGCCATATGGGAGGCGTGGACTTATGTGACATGCTTATCGCTCTGTACCGAACCGCCTTCAGAACGAAGAGATGGTACATGGTAATTTTTTCACAACTTTTAGACATTTGTGTAAACAACGCGTGGAGACTGAAACAACGGGATAGTGTTCTTTTGGGAGAGCCCTACAAGAAAAAAGTGAAAGAATTTCGACTGTCGCTGGCAGAAAGTCTTCATAAGAAGAACAAAGCTCCAAGAGCCCTGACGCCATCTGGAGTAAGGACCATAATTAAACCAAGCATCCCAAGACCTCATGAAGACGTTATGTTTGACGGCTACGAGCATTTTCTCCGTGCTTGTCAGAAAAAAGCTGCAAAACCGGTTTTCACGAATCGAATGTGTCGAATGCAAAATGGTTCTGTGTTTAGTTCAGAATAGGAACTGTTTTTATGATTTCCATCACAAATAATGTGTAAGAAGTAGCTTTGACGATGTCTTCGATTTCGTGATGATCCGTGATCGGTTGGGTTCCCCCCATACGTGCTGATAGCCGCCGACGAGTGACGACACCGGATATAGAAGAATAGAATACCCGTTACCAACTTCAGAGAGAGAGAGAGAGAGTGTGTGGTGTGTGTTTCGCTTACGTCTTACAGTGATTTTGGTGGTATAGTTTTGCGCTGTAAGTACCTACATACAATACAATAAAAGAGTTTTATGTGTTCAGAGATGTCTGTGTTTGTATTGTTTTAATTCCTTATTACTTGCTTGTTGTGCCTAACCAAATTTGTGTGTATTAGTCCTACATGGTAGCAGAGCGTGGTTTCGAGGTTAGGCACGCCACGGAAAGTAGTTTTGAGTAATAAGGATTTAAGAGTAGCGTGGTTTGGGCGGCGAGTGAGAGTTGCTGTATCGACACATTCCAGAGACGATTTTAGAGTTCGTTTAAAAATTGCAAGTAGAATCAAGTTTTTGTTGTGGTACAAAAGACTGGCGGTTTTCGTGGAAATCTTGTAGCACCTTGTGCGCAAGTGAGCCGCGGTTATTCCCGTACGTTTTTGTTTGCGCGGTTGCATTAATTGGAGAGCGTTTAAATTTTGAGAAATTACAATATCTATAATGAAATTTTTTTTACAATTAAATAGAAAGCGCAATTCGTATTTAAAGAGTATATAACAGAGGTTGGAAATTAACAAGTGTGCATAGTTGTGGTTGACAAAGTTTTTTTTGTCATTTCCGTTTTAGAAGACGAAATATAAAGGAAAATAAAAGTTTTTGTTTGCGAGAAGAAAAATAAGAGATGTAGTAATGAAGTTTAAAGAAGGATTCTAGAAGATGAGATTGAGAGTTGTAATTCAGTCAATCTTAGCTCTATACAATTAGCCGATTTTTTCTGTTCGGAATATTTTGTTTCTCTTGAGTTTGGGGTCCTGTTCTGACCTGCCTTGCGGTCAGGTTCCGGATTACTGGCTTTTGAGGATTGTTTCTTTTCAGTGCAGATTCGGAGGCTTACTTACATTTTTTGTATGAGCAAGTTTATCATGTTCTGGGGCCAATGGTCAGACGAAACTGTGTTCGATGTAGTTTGATCATTGACTAGGGAAATCAGTAGGACCTCATTCGTGCTCCACGTGTGTGCTTGCGCAACCCAAAACCGTCTGGCTTTCGCATTAATACGCGGGGCCAACTCTCGGCGAGTGGTGTGCATACGAGGATTGCGCGTTGGGTGAATCTGATTTCTTGTTTCGGATTAAGGCAATCTGTGGTTCGGTTGCTTTGATTCAGAAGCACGAAACATTACTTGACTGGTTGATAGAGAGATTACCTGGTATTGCAGAGTATAGGAAGAGGATAGTTAAGAGTTGAGGTTTTTTTATGTAAATTTTGAGTTGTGAGTGTTCGTCTGTAAAATCGATCATACATTTTTTATATATATCTAATATTGAAAGAAAAACTAACTAAGAATGTTTCAGAATCCCAGAACAGATGGCCGGTTCGAATGTTCAGAGTTACATCGACGAGTTTAATGAAGAATATGCAGAGTACATGAGAGTTAGGACTGGAGCAGAAGATTCTGATTTCAACAATCAAAGTAAGAATATTTTGTTTACATACTAGCCATCTATAAATTTGACTGAAAATTAAGTGTGCTGAGGCTCATTAAAGAGCTCAAAAGTTTAGGTCGTGCTAGGATTTGAAACTTTTGGAGTGAGAGGAAATGAGTTCAGTACTGAAATTTCTGTAACATGTTTTAAATCCAGGTAATACTTGAGTGTTTTATTTCTCAGAGACAACCACAACTCCTGCGACCATGAATCAAAATTCTCAGGGCCGCAGGGAGATTGGAGATTCATCTAGTGCTCATTTAAGTATAGAAACCTTGCAAAAGCTTATTTCCAATGTGAATTTTTTGGCCTCGTTAAATGAGGCATCCAGAGATAAGGCGACTGGAGCCCTATTAAAAGAAACGGTCGATAAGCTGTGCCTAGTACATTCAAAAATGTTGGAGTCTGAAAAACTCAAACTCCAAACTACAGTGTACCTCTGTCCAAAGTAATTACAATGAGTATTATTCTTATTTACCAAATGTTTAGACTTCCCAAAGTCGTCACATTTATCATTGACACTTACGAGCTCTTCTTCTTTCAATGGAAAGCCAAAGTCTTCTGATGTCGAGTGTGGCAGATTCGTCTTTAGGTTGTTGGTCACAAATTCTTTCTGCTCCTGGCGTAATAAAACGACTTCTTTTTTCATTTCCTTAATTTCGAATTTGATCTGCCCTAGTCATATCTTTTAAAACAATTTAAAAAAATTCTAGAAAAATAATAATTGTGTGTGCACGAACATTCGGAAATAATTCTAAAAAAATTATAGGAAATTCTAAAAAAATTGTAATTATACAACTTTAGCAGATTCTAGAATATTCTAAACAATTCTCGAAAAAATTCAAAAAATTCTACAAAATGTTAGTAGTGACTGTACACCAAAATTTGACAACTCGCGTTAAAATGCGACATTAAAAATGAACAAAGAATGAAAAAAATCGTTAAGAGCGCGCTGCCAGAGTGGTGGGGAAGCTTATTGCCTTTAGTTTAGATTGTTACCATTTCAAAATCAGACGGATAACGGCAGATGGCGTTAATGTTGTCTGAAAGCATTGTTAAGTATCTTGTTTTTATCTCCAAAATTCGCCGCGTCCTTCGGAGACTTTCGCTATATTTACAAGTCACGTACATTTTAGTAGTCATACAGGGGTCCCTAAAAGGTCTGTACAACGCGCTACCAGGGGTTCTTGGTATCAAAATAGGACGATTTAACCCAACTTACCTCTATCCAAAAGTGCTTCGGTAAGGCGCTATCTACCGCCAAAGATTTAAAAAAAAAATCGTTATTTTTATTTTATCGGAAAATGGTTTTGCCGATTAAAATGAAATTCGGGATGTGAATGTCTAATGTAAAAAGGGTCTTTGTGATATCATCTTTTTGATTGTAGTTGCTATGTAGGTGGTAAAATACTGACCATCCACATCTGAAGAGGTCTAAAACTTTTTAACTACTATTTTGACGGTTGTGAATTTTTAGACACTGATAGACAGTTTACTTGCAAGCATTTTTTGTCTCTTGATGAATATCGCTATCTGTGATGGTTTACGAAAAAAAAAAAATTTAGGCATGATGAATGGCATGCACCATACATGCGATTGTTCCTAAAAAAATCAGAAGATGGCTGTGAAACAGAGTGACGTAACGTTTGTTTGTTGTTTCTTCAACTTTAACAATTTACATTTTGCTTGAAGACTTAAAATTTCATTGTTAAAATTGTAATATGGCCTTTCAATACAGTAACGCAGAGTTAACTGATATGCTATTAGTGTTTGGATACTGTCGTGGAAACGGTCGCCAATGCGTTAGGGAGTATACTCACAGGTTTCCAAATCGTCATAGCCTACTTCTTGCTTGCACTTATGGTTTTTGAGGAACAATCGCATGTATGGTGCATGCCATTCATCATGCCTAAATTTATTTTTTTTTCGTAAACCATCACAGATAGCGATATTTATCAAGAGACAAAAAATGCTTGCAAGTAAACTGTTTTTCAGTATCTAAAAATTCAGATGTTGATGGTCAGTGTTTTACCACCTACATGGCAACTACAATCAAAACGATGATATCACAAAGACCCTTTTTACATTAGACATTCACATCCCGAATTTCATTTTAATCGGCAAAACCATTTTCCGATAAAATAAAAATAACGATTTTTTTTAAATCTTTGGCGGTAGATAGCGCCTTACCGAAGCACTTTTGGATAGAGGTAAGTTGGGTTAAATTGTCCTATTTTAATACCAAGAACCCCTGGTAGCGCGTTGTACAGACCTTTTAGGGACACCCTGTATAAAGAAAACAAGATTATGCTAGTTGGTGCATGATGTCACGCAGAACTTTAAAATCGCTACATCCCTACTTCTAAAATGAACCATTTTTAAAGGAAAAAAGCACGAAATAAACATTGCCCGCCAAGAAACAATTTGCTAAGCTATGTGTACCATAAACGTGCGAAATCCTAAAGCACAGTTATTTTTAGAACAAAGGGCTACTGTGTATTGTGTTGTTGGTATCATTCACAAGCTGCGACCTTGTGTGGGTGTTGATTGTGCTGCGATTTCTTTGACTGTCTACCTTATAGTCCAGGAGGCAGCGACATTTTTTATGCACTCATTTCTATAAAGTTGATATTCTGCCATTTTATTGTTTTGATAGTACAAGCGTTGAATGAATTTTCATTCAACGGTACAAAAACACTAACAAAGTCTACCACCCACGCAAGATGCATAAAAAATTATTCAATTGAACTTGAAAAACGTATACCATACTACCAGTACCCAATTTATCCTTTCAAAGCGCTTTAAAACCATTTTTAAACGTATAGTGTATTTGCTATGGCGAATTCGAATAGATTAAATCGTAAATTCAATATCCTTTGGGAGACTAGAACTTAAAAAACTAAGACAATGTTAATTCAATGAAAGCGGAAATTTAAAAAAATCGCATGTACCACAAAAGTTGAAAAATCAATTATCTTGTGTTTGTTTTGACTTTTCTCATCCAAAATATATGACGGGTCTACACAGCGTTTTCCTTTTCCTAGGTTGTTTCGAAGTATTTCGGGCGCGATACAAAATTTAAAAAACTTCGTTAATTTTGGAAGCATTTTTGTCTACAAAAGTCCTCATCCCTATTCATTTCTTCAATTAAAATATCAATGCTGTGTTGTCATTCACATACACTACTAAATAATACTTTGATCTTCGTGTTATATTTAATTGACCGTGTATCTGAAAAAAAAATTATTTGTATTTCTCCATATACCTTTTACATCGTTTTATAGCATAATACTTACTAATGTTTATTACAGCAAAGAGTATGGGTACTCTTTGATTAAAGTTATCGATTTTTACCTGATAATAATATGAATGATTCCTTTTTAACGAATGCAACCTTGTTTGATTTCCAAGCACATGTTTTTTTTTATGTTACTACTTCTTCGATGGTAGAAACACTTAAAAATCGCAATATCGCTTTTTTTCCACGAGCTTCTTGGTAAATTTTCTAAGTGCCGCGAATGATAGCTAGCGTTGTCCATGACAATTACTGAGTTTTCTGGAAGAAGAGACAGCATCTGGTCAAAGTACTCTTCCAACACGTCAGCATTCATATCCTCATGATAATCACCAGTACGTTTGGATTGGAACACCAGAGACCCTCGATCCACAAACCTTTTTACACTTCCAATGTGAGTAATTATAAGATAAAATCTGTGACTTGGTTCAAGAAGGGCCAATGTCAGTTTTGTGGCAAAACGAATTTGATAGGTCATGTGCATTCATTAACTATATACTTCCTATTGCAAGAACGGCCATTGTCAAAAAAGCTACAGAAATGCCGGTAACTGCTTACTCTATATGGCCAATGTCGTAGGAAAATTTCGTCTGCTTTATGTAAAAAGGGCCAAAGTACAAAAATAGTTTACATTGAATTGCAAGAAAGGCCAATGTCGACTTTGTGCTACGCTAAAACGTTTGTTGGTTGTAAAAGTGCGGCATAGGCCGTAAAACTTAAAAGTAAATGTGTGCTGGTTAGTGTTGTTCTTTAAATTAATGGTGAAATTCGATCAAAATGGGGTCCAGAACTAAGAAGATATTGGAAATGTGTTCAAATTATACACACGGTGAGTAAATCAGTGAATTTACTATTATTTATTTACACGTGCATTTTGAGGTTTGCGCCTACTATTAGTGAGAGTACAGCACATGCTTTAGAAAACATTTTAGAAGATTCTAATAATGTAAGTAATCTTGACACTTATTTAACCGAATTTGGAAACAATACCGAAGAATTGGAGTATACTAGCAATTATTTAGACAGAGTAGAACTTGCAGTATCACCAATTACCCTTACAAATTTTGAAGTGGACAATCAGCAAGCCAAAAACCTCTTAAGACGACTCTCTTGTACCTAGTGGTAGCGACTTTAGTATTGGGAGTTCAGAAGAGTATGTTCCCGATACAGATTCAGACAGCGAATCAACACCTGAAGATATAGTAGTTCCTATGAAGGAAGATCTTAAAATTCCCCCTAAACAGCTCGCTAAGGCACAGCTAAATGCTGGAGACTTAGTTTCCAAATCACTAAGCAAGAGGGGCGGAAGAAAGAAAAGCGCAGAAAATACAAGGAAAAGAAAAAGAAATCCAAAGCAGTGGGATAGAAACGTTAAAAAAATGATGAAAGACAAAAGAAAGCAATACATTTCTTTTTCAAATAAAATAATTCCAGTTAAGATTTTAAAAGATCCTTGTGCTTGTAGACTGAAATGTTTTCAGAAGTTTAAATTAGAAGAAAGACAAGAAATTTTCGATAACTTTTATCAGATTTCTAGTGAAGATCAAAACCAATTTATAGCCGGTTTAGTAGAAGAGCATACAAAAAAGGTTGAACGGTTAAGAAACGATAAAACATCAGGCAGTAGGCGTACTTTTTCCAGAATGTATTTTTTGCAGAAGACTAACAAAAGAATTCAAGTGTGCCAGATCATTTTCTTAAATACCTGATCTGTTACTTTAAAGAAAGTGCGAATGATTGTTGAAAAGAAAATAGCTAGTAATACTGGAATGTGTTCAGAAGATAGAAGAGGAAAACATGGAAACCAGTTTAAAATTCCTGAAGCTGACAAGGAAGTAATTCGAACTCATATAAAACTGTTTCCTTCTTTGAAACGGAACAGTCAGATTTTCTCAATTTTAAATCCTTGTTAGATACATCTTTCATACATAGAAAGAAGAACATCGATGGACTTTCAGTTAACTGGTTACGACTAAAAATTCATGCAATACAGACCCGAAAATCCTGCATCGATTTTATACACGGAATCTTTCTCCATTGAAGAAAATTTCAAGACTTTAGATTTATCTAGAAGAAATTCAGCTAGATATTCACGTTTAAAGGATTTACAACCACAAAATGACAAACCATTACCACTTAGTAACGAAAAACTCAACGACTTAAAGAGTCTGCTGCCATACATTTCAAAAAATAGCAGACCATTTTATGAAAGATTCCTTGAAAATCTTACAAGTAGTGAAGAGGTTGAAGATTTTTTGCCTGACGAAAAATCAAAAGATGTGTATGAATTGTAACTACTAGTTTGTTGTATTCCACTGGGTTTTTTTTTCAATACATTTAGTAATAAGTGTTTCGATGTTCAATTTTATACGTTTTTCAATAACATTCTTTAATTTGTACTTTTTAATGAGAATCTCCTCGGCCAATGTCAGTTGTTTTATGGAAAATTTTGAAAATAAAAATGTTTAAATACTATTGTTGTGATTAAGACAAAACAATACCAATTTACAAAACATCAGCTTCAAGGCGTGATTCGATAAAGCGCAATTATAGTATGCTTCAGAAATTAACAAATTTGTTTTCATTTTTTGTGAAAAAGTTAATTTTTCGACATTGACCCTTCTTGTACCAAGCCACAGAAATACATGTCTGTTTTCTTCACGATACTTTCGTATTTCTTTTAGATACTTTCGTCTCCAACAGACGATGTCTAATTTATCCAAGAGCATTGCTTTTCTACTCGGTCTTTCTCAGGAAAAATTAAGTTCTTTTAAAAGTTTCCAAAGATTGCGCTCTGCTCATCTTGGGTAAATCTTCGTCTTGATTTATTGCAGCGAAAATTTTATTCAGTGTCGGTATCTCTTTGTTGAAATAGAAAGAATAATTAAGTACTGATCATTTTCACCAACCACCATTTTAGATCTTCCAGAGGATGAAGCTGGTTCCTTCACAGCACCCGTGGTTGCTTCTTCTATTTCGAAGTTTATATATCGTGGTTTTTCCAACACCAGTCATATTAGCACACCTCTCCACAATAGTGTCGACACTGCACAATTGGTATTCGTAGCGAAGAGTATTAAATACATTTAAAACAATAATTTTTTCATTTACAGCTGCACTTTTAAAACGTTTCGCAGGAGAAAAAGGCATTTTTACTACGCACAAAGAGAAAGCAAAAATCAAACTAAGTTTAAATAACATTTTCTTGTTACATTAACGCCAAATTCTTCTTCCCTTTTTAATTACATCTCATTAACGAACCCATTTATTAATAGAGATAAACGAAAAACTTAATGACGGAAATACATTTGGGATAGCGTCATTTAATCGTGGTGATTAATTTTCTGTGAATTTTATTCTTCGCACTCTGGTTTCCCCTTCTTATAATAAACTTAGATATTTTACTGAATCACTGAGCCTTAAACATATTATTACCGTACGCCACTGGTAGCTGTCTGTCAGAAAATTTATTACTTCGCGTCAATTTTGGATAGACTTTTATTCACAATCGGTTAGTAATAAGAGTCATTCGCCTCATTTAAGAAGTTTGAAAGTCGGCCGTAACTAGATTATATTTATTACGAAGTTCAAAAGTATGAACTTTCGCGCTAAGGAAGGGAAGTAATAGCTACTAATATCAGTCACAGATGGCGCACTAGATGAGATGGAGTTTTGAATCTCTGTTGCACCGTGACTCTCTCAGTGACCTCGGCACTGCGCAACCGTAAACACGCTAGAATTTGAAGGTTACATTGGACTGACCGCTGTTGTTTATAGTTACAATCAGGCGTTGTTTGGTCTGCTCAGTAGAAAAGTTGATTTCTTGAGTAATAGATGCAACAGGAAAGGTTATTCGGGAGTAACTTGGAATGGAAGCATTAGGTTGTTCATCTCCCGTGACACTTGTGGATAACACAAAATTCGCGCTATTCTCTCTTGGCCATGAAGAGACTGGTCAACATAACCACCCGCAACCGATGCAGATTTCTACCCTCCCAATTGCTTTAATTGAAGAGTGTCTCCGCCGGCATCTGCTAACAGAGTTGCCACTGTTCGACAGAAACAATGCCCCGTGAATTTATCCATGTCCTTCAATTTCAGAAATGATGCAATTTTTGCCAAAGTTAGTACTGTAATGAAAGTGGCTTTGTATGAACTTGTATCACTAGAAAGCATAATTTAATTAAAATTAATTACGTCTTTGTCAAATACGTATTGTAGTTTTATTTAATAGCTACTTTCAGTGGTAGAGAATCAAAACGTGCTTCATTCAAAAATCTCTACTTGATCCTGGCCAAAAACCTCCGACTTCTTTGGCTTGTATCCAACGTTTTGCGCCTTAATTAAGGCGATCATCAGATTATAAAATTTAGTGATGTCTACGTTCTTATTTAAATTTAAAGTTGAGCGTAACATTGAATACGTAGCCCAAAGAGTTGACGGTTTTTTAACCTTTATTAATTCCTTAAAGTATGCCAATAACGAACTTTCAGAACCTATTGGGGTACCTACATTTCTCTAAACACCAGGCCTTGCACAAATTGTAAGTTTGTTCGTATCGTTTTTTACTTTTATCTGGCAGTATACTTTTTGAAACTATCTCTGCAATTTCTCGTAACTCATGGGGGGGGCACATATAATCTCCTCTGAATCAGACATTTTTAATTTTAAATTCAAATTTTCGTAAAAGTACGGCCGCGTAAAATGAAACAACTGACGGATGTTTGACAATTTATTGTACGAACTGATGTGACATTTTTCCACTAATGAGAATAAAATGCAAAATTTATACAATTTATTTAACCTTTTTGTAATTTCTTACGATTGTGAGTAAAATAGCGCGCGAAAGATTATTTCTCTCAGAATAAAACTGCCCTCGGCGCAGTTAACATTCTTCGAGAAATAAGCTACTTCCGCGCTCAGTACGTAATATACTATTAACTATATTAACTCTGTTAGTAATGATGACATTAGGAATTGCAAAGAAGAATGTACTTACCTTCAAGAGTCATGTGATATGGCTATATATGAGCTTTGTGAGATTATAATGAACGAGCGAAATTTGTAATTCTAGAACGATCCATACAACTCGATTGATTTGTACCTATTATTACGCGATGAGATTGTAAATTCCTTGTAATTGTTTACTTTCATCCGTTTTATTATAATGTATAAGAATTTATGTAAACGTTATAATACATTCAATACGAATGACTAAAGAATAGTCATCTGTTAATATCTATTTACTGGTAAGTTATACCTATACAGGGTCTTAAACTTAAGTCGGTACTATTGCTAACTTCGTTATTATAAGAGATACTAAGGTCGGTTGCATTCGAGAACTCGTGTGTTTTTTTACGCTGACAATGGTGACAACAGAAAAACAATTGACAGTCGCATTCTCAAAATATCGGAAAAAACGCACTTTTTTCTAATGGAACACCCTGTATACGATACACTCACTAGGTAGAGAATTATATTGTCAACAAAACTTGTCATATTGTTCTAAGTCAAAAATAACGAAGCTATTGACAACTGTTAAATTTGATCAACGTGGCTTTGATTGTATTGGTTTTAAAATAAACATAAATAAACAAGACTCATACCTACTTAACTCAAAAAACATTCCGTTCTATGGAATATATTCCTGAAAAATGAAAACAAAGGATAAACATACTAACAGTAATATTTTGCCCTAGTCACGTATTAGCGTAATGTCTAAATTATGTCCATCACCCAAATTTCAGATACGAGCACTGACCTAAATTCTTCCCGAAAATCAGTAAATGACTCATAGCTTGAAGGCAAACTCAGCAGTCTTGCATAAGTGTGTGTAATGGGACTTCTTGCAAAATGGGAGTCCTCTTTATTGTCAAAGTCGCAAAGTCTACATTTATCTCCGTCGCTTGGATTATAATATTCGACTACGTCACTAATCATAAAAATTTCAACAGCAAACTGTTCTCGCTTTCTCGGACAAATTTCAAATTATTTTTAAAGAGACATCCTACGTTATCAGAACGCATGCCAGAGGCTGTTACATTCGCATCTTCCAATGTATCAGAAAATGCCATTAAGTCTTGGTTTGCAGAAATTGAGACATATCTAAAGGAAAAAGATTATTTTTCTATTTTGTAAGATCCTTCTAGAGTGTTTAACGGGTACGAAACTTGCTTTCTCTTTTGTCCTAAATTAGGAAAAGTTGTCGTTCCAAAAGGAGCAAAGGATGTGTACGAAATAGACCACGGTGCAGCTAAGCAAAACTTGACTGTTATGTTCACATTCTCAGCTGAAGGTGATTATACTAAGAAAAAAGCCGACAACAAACCAAACCAAACAAAACTCGGCAAAGCGAAGTAGAAGGCAACAGAGGATCTCTGAATCGTCAGAATCTGAAGAAGTGGTTTTGGATGATTCTGACGAGGTCGAGGAAAGATTAAGCGACTATGAAAATGAGTGTGCTGGATGTGGCGAGGACTACTGAAAGACTGAGAAGAAAGAGGATTGGATTCAGTGTGTATTGTGTCATCGATGGTTGCATTGAGGAAGATAGTTGGACCACTGCAACATTTATTTATTTATTTTATTGGATGTTACTATGTTAACTTACAGTCCAAATATTACTTTTAAGTTATATTTTAAATGTTTCTCTACGTCTTGATTATTTTTTTAAAATTTTATACTGTAAAATAAAGAGTTTGTATTGACTTTTTTAAAAGGTGGTCCAACTCTCCTTCATTTACCCTATAGAAAGGTAAGTGCTATTATGATTAAACCTTAGCTTTGTACTCGTACAAATTTATCATGTAACGCGAACCACAGCTTTCTTTAAATAATCCATTACTATTAAGCATTGTATGTATAAAGCCATTAATCAAACTGTTTTTCCTTCATACTTCTTCCAAAAAGATCGTTCTGTATCTAACTAACCCCTAACTGGCATACTTTAATAATAGCTAAACAAAAACAGGTGCGAAATCACAATGATTTTAATGGCATCGTATATGTACAATGTATACGCGCACATATACTGTTGTATCTTATACTGTACTTCATCAATATGCTGTCCCAGACGCACAGTTAAATTTGTGTATGTCAATATTTGCCTGTACAACAATTTCATTAAATCTTTACTTTCAAATACGTACAGCTTTTTCTTTGTTTAGTAGAAAAACAATGCAGTTCATCAAAATCAAGCACATACATGTCAGTAAATTGGTCAAACTGCAGGAAAACTTTACATACCAAGATTACATTGAACTAGGTAAGCATTTAAGTTTGGAAACCTTGAAGAACATTCCGTGGGTTTGCAATAAAGTTTTACTGCAACTTAATATTGTTATCGTGACAACGTGACCGGATGCAATGCGCTTCATAATTCCTCTGTGATGCCCTTCACGGATTCCCCTCATTTGACATAAAAATTCTGTTTTCAAAAAACACGTGATAGTCGAGCAGCCTATCCATGTGATCGTCATCGAGCTCGTCAAAATTGTGGGTCAATTCATCGATGTCCATCGTTATTTCAGGGAGGTTTTCGCAGGACTGGCCATTGCAGGTTCCGCAGACAATTGAACATCGTCCGGCCCGTCAAAATTTGTAAACGAGAATATTTTACGTTTCGTTGACGGTGCAGTAACGGAACGATGACGGTACGTATAGATGAATCGTGCTGCATGCCAATGTGAAAAGAGCTACGTCAAAAATGAAGTTTGTCCCCAACAGGAAAATGTATTTTAAGAAAGCGGTTTGGGTTCTAACGTTGAATTCTAAAGCACTAACGAAGCACTAACGATTTATAAAATTTGATGCAAATTGGAGTCATTGTCTGGGAAAACGTGAAGTTGGCTCGAATCAATAAAAAATTGAATCTGAGAAAACTGTTCGGGTCCTAACGTTAAATTATGAAGCACCAACAAGCACTGACCAAGCACTAACGATTTACAAAATTTGATGCAAATTGGAGTCATTGTCCGGGCAAACGTGAAGTTAGCCCGAACAAATAAAAAAGGTATTATGAGAAAACGGTTTGAGTCCTAACGTTGAATTATGAACAAATAAAAAAGGTATTATGAGAAAACGGTTTGAGTCCTAACGTTGAATTATGAAGCACTAATAAGCACTAACAAAGCACTAACGATCTACAAAATTTGATGCAAATTGGAGTCATTGTCCGGGCAAACGTGAAGTTGACCCGAACAAAAAAAAATTGTTATTTTGAGAAAACGGTTTGAGCCCTTATGTTAACTTGTGAGGCACTAACGAGCACTAACAAAGCACTAACGATCTAGCATGGTGCGATGCTGCCGGACTATTTTATCTAGGCCAACTTCACAGACATTGTTTCTTATGCTAGCATTACACTTGTCAATTTCTTCATGAATTAATTCATGAAGTTACTTCATGAAGAAATTGTATAATGTAATACACCAACTTTGACGTCCAATAAATTCACGAATAACTTCGTGAATTTCTTCACGAAATTAAAACATGTTCTATTTTTCGCCAATTTTACCGTGAAGTTCAGTGCTACCAACCAACAAATTTTTGTTTATATCAGAGAGATTGAGGCTATGACTATATGTTTATGTTTACATTTTACCCGAAAAAATGTCTAATAAAAACGAGAAGAGTAGTTGTGGATTATGATGATTAAAATGTTGGAAATGAAATAAATGATTACAAAACATTTTACAACTGTAACCTATTTTTTTTATTGGGATGGCACCACTGCTCCAATGACAGATTTGTCAAAAACTTCACCAATTTATTCACAGATGTAAAAACCAAACCCTGTCGTGAAGAAATTGACGACAATAAATTCGTGAATTAATTCATGAATAAATTGACAAGTGTAATGCTAGCTTTAGCCTCTCACACCAACACGCCACGCAGTCGCGCTAGCTGACGCTTGTTTTAAGTGTTAACTAAGTAAAAACTACCAGGCAGAATAGAAAGTAATTGTGCGAAAATGACCCGTAAAAATAGGACGCTACCTACCGTACTATTAATTTCTGACTGCATTCATTGCATTCTTGTAATATTAATAAATGCAAGGGCCACATGAATAATAATTTAGTATATTTCTGTTTGTACCTACATCATTATGGATGAAGTCACATCGAAAAGAAATCGGCAAAAGTTTTCCCACAATGGGTATTTATACTGTTTTTCCAAGTTTAACTGCGATTCGACCGTTAAGTTTTGGCGTTGTGATAAGCGTGTTTCTTGCGAGTGTAAAGCTATAATCCATACTACTAGTCGCGTTATTAAATTAGTTAACGATCACTCGCATGGGAGTGATATTGCTGAAGTAGAAGTTGAAAAAATTCGAACTGTGGTGAAACGGCGTGCAGAAGAAAGTGCCGAAATTCCGTCAGTTATTCTTAATGATGTTTTGCAACGTATTTCCCGATGCAGTCAAAGGACGGCTTCCTAATAAACATGCCATGGTTAAGGTAATTCAACGGAAGAGGCTCCGCGTACAAGCTGCTCCTCCACAACCGCTAGATCTGGCTGCTATAGAAATTCCACACAACTATCAAATATATAAATTGGCTAACAATGAAGAAGAACAATTTCTTTTGTTTGATTCTGGCGTGGGCGATGCTGCCCGAATTTTGATTTTTGGCCGACAATCAAGTATTGAGTGGAGCCACCAAATTCAAAAATTATTCGTTGATGGGTCGTTCCGTATCGCACCTACTCTTTTTTCACAAGTATTTGTTATTATGGCCGGACGAGGTGGATTTGTATTCCCTATTTTTTATGCATTGCTTCCGAATAAACAGGAAGTTACATATCGGAGAAAGTTCCAAGCAATTCGTCAGATACGACCAAATTTGGCACCTACATCAATTTCGATGGACTTTGAACTAGCTGTTGTGAATGCGAGTAAAACTGTTTTTCCGAATGCCGAAATATTCGGATGTTTTTTTCATCTGGTGAAAAACATGAAGAAAAAGTTGGCGGAGCAGGGACTGATGCAAGAATACAATAACAACATAGAGTTTTCTCTTGCTGCTAGAAAAATTGTTGCGTTGGCATTTGTACCACCAGATGCACTTGAACAAACCTTCGATGAATTGTCACAAGAAACACCTGATAATGTAGAACCTATTTTGAACTGGTTCGAAGATTCATATTTGGGCCGACCTAATCGAGGGCCACGGCGAAGACCTATTTTTCCTCCAAGAATGTGGTCGGTTTATGAGAGGGCGCTTGCTGGCGACGATCGGACCAATAATTTCGTGGAAGCCGCCCACAAGAGAATGCAAGCTGAACTTGGCGTGGATCATCCAAGCATTTGGAAATTTATTGACGGTATACGGAAGGTTCGTGATGTGCAGTATGAAGCGTATGTTAGGGGTGAAGATCCACTTCCGAAGCGGAGGAAATATATTCAAGTCGATCAGCGAATTCTCCGACTTACACAGGATTTCCATAATAGAACGCCAAATGAATTTCTACGAGGTATTGCTCATAATTTTTTAATGCTCTAATACCTGTATGTTTAATCTGCTATGTTTAATCTGCTAATACAATATGTATTTTTATTCTTTAATGTACCGACATATAAATGATTTTTTTAAATAATACCCCATTGTCGATATTCGTGTTTTACTCAAACAATCAATTCACACAAGGATAATAAACTAAACGCTCTACCTATGTTTATTCCGTTCAATGTCTGCTGACATCTATATTGTGGATGTCAAACCAACTGGGGGCAAACCATACCTTGGGTCAAACCCGGCGGGGTCAAAATGGCGGCGTCAAAACGCCGGAGTCAAAACGACGGGGTCAAATCGTAATGTACCGTGATAGCGATATTATTCACTACTATTTCAGAGTTTCACTTTACAACATCGCGATCTAGTTTCCTTCCAAAAAGAATTACTGCTGATTTAGGATTTATTACTAGTCCATGATCCAACGAAGTTTGATAAATTGCTGAAAGGTCATTAGCGGCATTAGCTTGGAGAGCTTCCCTTGGATCAAAGGACAAGTACAATGGAGTGTCATCTGCGTAGTGATGATAGTTGCACGAGAGTAGGCACTGGTTGAAATGAGATGTGTACATTAAGAATAATAATGGTCCAAGAATGGAGCCCTGTGGTACTCCAGTCGCCGTCTGACAGAATTCTGACACATTATTATCGTAGACTCTAATCCAACGTAATGTAAAATGCCCAATAATAACTTATGACTTGAGAGTGTCAAAAGCCTTTGAATAGTCTAACAGAACTAAATAAGTTAACTTCCCCTGACCGCTGGCGCATATAATACCATCAGTAACACTAATGTTGTGAATTGGACATCTATCAAAGTAGTTGTAAAAAACAAAAGTACTGGAATACGCATTTTTGTGAAGTTATGTCAATTTAATTAATTGTATCGTGAAAAAATGAAGAACCCACAAGAGAACGGGTAGTTCTCAACAACCTTTGTTAACATTTTATATTTTATTAATATACGTAGTACTAGAATTAGAATTACGCATGACTAAGTAGGGCGGAACTGGAACTGTATAAGGCTGCACCTACATTGGAAGCCGATTAGGTCTGGTCAGCCAACCCGACCAACCAGGCCAGACCAGACCCGGCGCTCCTACACTGCAGTTGCAGATGGTTTTGATGCAGTACAGTGTCGGATCTCGACTAGAAAAGTTGTCTTTCCCCAGTTGTGATTATTTCAATGTGCTTCACTGTTGAAAATGGACGAGGAACTTTTTGATTTTATATTAATGGACCAAAATTTACTACTTAACAAACCCACGAGAATGTGGGTTCATGAGTTTAATGAAGACCACAGTCAAAGCGAATACTACTCAACCTGCTTGCCTATGCGTGGTCATCCAGACAAATTTAAAAAATATCATAGAATGACTGTTGAAACATTTGACTACATTTTGTCACACATAGAAGGGGACATACGGAAGTGGAGTAACTTCAGGACTTGTATAGAGCCAGCAGAAAAACTGTCCATTTTGTTGAGGTGAATACTTCAATGGATTTTTTAGGCAATACGTAAGTTAGAACATATTTATTTTAAAAAATGAAAATGCAATTACATGTTAATAACAATTTAATTAAATAAGCAAAAAATTAAATTAGGTTTTCAAAGGTAGTTGAGAAATGTTGAGATTCTGCTTGTCCGGAATGTTGTGTTTGGTATGGAGAAGGGATGGAGTTTGATGTGTCTGAAGAATTTGATGAATATGGTTGATTGGGGTAGTATGTTGTGTAATTTCGTGGAGGGTGAGTTGAAACTGTAAATGGCGATGTGTATGGTCTGTTGCTTGGTTCTACTTATTCAAGCTCAGCGATGACACAAGTCATAATATTTGATCGCACTTTCATTCGTTTCAGAAGCGGTAGTTGTTTGAGCGAAGGAAGTAAACTTTTGAAGAATGATAGGTCGTCATCCTCCTCTGCTGGAGTGGTCAATTTGGATGACGAAAAACGAGATTCCAGCAACTCTACTTTTCTTTTTTCTAACTTCAGGGCCTCGTTTTGAATACTTTGGGTTTGCTTCCTTTTGGACCCGGGGCGCTGAAACTTGTCTTCTGAAGTAGTAGCTGTAGTCAAGGAGGTGGTAGTAGGGTGTCGATGTTCGCTTACTTGTGTTCATTCTCGTCGTTGTGGATTTCAAAGTCATTTTCTGATCGAGGAGTTTCGCCTATTCCTCTATTTCACCAGTTTCACCTGATTCCATGTCCACTGTATTTCCTACTTGAGACGAAGGGAGATTTCCTGAAGTAGCTCTTGGCTTCATCATAGGAAGCAAGAAGCTCAATGCATCAAAATAAACCCATTTAGATTTGGCAGCAGCACCTGATGCACCACTGTTTTCCTTAATTTTCTTGCGTAACATATCTCTCAGCAACTCCCAATTCTTGCGGGCCACGTCTCCTGAAACAAAGACTTGTATAAATAAAGGTAAAATGATAGGTAATATAAAAAAAACATGTATTGTACAGGATATTTAGTGTTTAAGGTACCTAATAAATTAAAATATGCTTTTCTCTTAACACATGCCTATTTTAATTGATTACCACCTTCGCAAATGCAATTATTATTTTTTTAAATTTTAGGTATCTATCGACAGGTCTTTCCTTTGAAGCTCTGAGCGAAACATTTCGCATGAATAACTACACCGTGGGGAAAATCGTAGAAGAAACTGCTAATGCTATTTGGAACCAATTAGCTCCAATCCATTTACCGTTTCCAAATCCAGAACGATTTGTTGAAATTGCTGAAGAATTTAAGAACATGTGGAACTTTCCTAACTGTGTCGGTTGCATAGACGGCAAACATGTCAAAATCGAAGCTCCCAGGAAGAGTGGTACTATGTTTTACAACTATAAACATTTTTTCTCTGTTAATCTTCAAGGTGTAGCGGACGCTCGGTGTAAATTTATATTTATTGACGTTGGGGCCTATGGAAAGCAAAGTGACGGGGGCGTTTTTGAAGCCTCTCCTATCTCAAAATTTTTTGAAAATTGCTCTAACACGTTGCCACCTCCTTCATCAATCGATGACAGCAGTGGCGGCTGGTGAGATGTATGATTGGGTGTGCTGCAGAGTAGGCGATTTAAGAAAATAAATGGCATATATGGAAAAAAAATAATTTATTATATTTTTTTAAATTGTAACAAAATACGTCTTTCTTTTTGTAAAGCAAATTTATCGATAACCCTTTCATTGAAGTTTGGAATTGAAGAAATTAATTTCTTTTCAATCGACAAAAACGATAATGCCGATAGCCTATCTTCCGACATGGTATTCCTCATAAAAGTCTTTATACGCTTCAATGTAGAAAAACTTCGCTCTGCTTCAGCGGTGGTCATTGGTGTCGTCGCCAAAATTTGAAGCAGCTTTTTAGTTTCTCCCATTGTTTCACTTAAATTGTTCGATATGATAAATTTTAAAAAAGGCACAGCACCTTGTATTTGTTTACAATCCTGATTGGAGTACAAAACAGACAGTTCCGTTTTTAAACGTTGTTTATTCAACATTGGGTAGGACGAGCACGCCAAATCTAACTCTTCGTCTGGAAATTTGTTGTTGTATTGCACAAATTTTTCCGAAAATAAAAGTGATGCAGCGACTAAATGATTTGTAAAGGCAAAACGTTCTCTAACGTTATTGATTATTCGTCGCATACCTCAATAGACGCTATGCGATGATATGACTGGTCGCTGTTGGGACGTTTTCTCTTTTGCGGTGGGCAGCTTATTTGAAAACTTGAGGCGGTTTCAATTATTAAATCAATTTTGTTTCTAACATCAGTAACACTATTTTCGAAAACGGAAATTATTCTTTGCGCTTCTGTGGGATCCATATTTCTTTTTTGAAGTTGATTGTACAAAACATCAACATGCGGCATAATGTTGTGAAAAAATGTCAACCAAAAAACAAAGTTCCTGTCTTCTAAAGTGCGACGGATACCCGATGCTTGTTTGCAGGTTACTGAATTCGAGTCCTCCTCGAGAGCTTCCATGCACTCTATTAATGAATCTCTGTATTCATATACCACATTTACGGTACGAATATTGAAATTCCATCGAGTTGGAGTAGATCGGGGTAGATTTTTCCCAACAATCTTCGTTAACATTGCCACTCTCTGAGGTGAGTGACTGAAAAATGATGGAATATCATTCAAATCTCCGAAAAAAATTCGTACTTGAGAATTGATTGAGCACGCTCTTGACATAATTAAATTCAATTGATGCGCATAGCAATGCACAAAATGAGCATTCGAATACTTTTGCTTAATACGTGTTTGAACTCCACCACGCTCACCACTCATTACAGCAGCGCCGTCGTAACTTTGCGCAATTAGTTTGTTTTGATCACCTTTGAGTATGGGATCAATAATATCCAAAATGCAATTCGACAAGGTTTCAGCATCATGTTTAGGAGGAATTGAAAAATTCCAAAATCGTTCCACTGGGTCCCCATCAATAGTCACATATCGGAAGATGATAGACATTTGAAATTTATTTGATACGTCTGTCGTTTCGTCAGCCATTATTGATAAGAAGGGCGCTTCGCTTATTTCTCGCAGTATTTCTTGATGGCCGACTTCGAGAATACAATCTAATATATCATTCTGAATAGTCTTCGAAGTTCCTTTAAAAACAGTGGCATTCTTGAGATGCTCATTCAAGGTTTTGTCGAGCTCTGATGAAAAGTTAACCAATCCACGAAAAACGCCAGGATATTCGGATTCATTTGATTCGTCGTGACCACGCAGTGCTAGTTCAAATGCTCCGCAAAACTTGACACAATCGATTATTTTTGAAAGTATATAACGATTTTTGTCGACTTCCTCGTTGTGTTTTTTAATGTTTGTCCAATAAGCAGAGTCAAGTTGCGCTTGAATATTTATTCTCCCGAACATTGCTAAACGAATTTGGTTACTGATATGGGTTTTAGAGTTTTCGTGTTTTTTAATTTTCTCACTCAGATGCACCAAATCTTTAACACCTACTTGAGTCCAAATTTTCTCATCGCGATCGGTAGCGAATAACATGCAAGGAAAACAAAACAAGGAATTTTTTCGGTTACAACCACATAACCAATTATTTCTGTGATATATTTCTCTATGAAATTGTCTCTTATATTCTTTTCCACGACTTTTACCGACGAATTCAATGTTTAAATCCGGTCTAGGAGGACCGTCTGTTTTAATTGTTAATTGTTCGGTATAACTTAACGTGGAAAATTTCCTAACGCTTAAATTATACACTACGTCCATATTTAGATAATAGAATTAACGAACTAACTCAACTCACAGTAATAAAAACAAATAAAACGAATATGTATTAATGTACGAGTAATAAAGGTTTTGTAAACGTAAACACAATAACTAATAAGTCATTTAGTCATGTAATACTACAATACGCGGTCGCCGAGCCGAACGAGCTGAAGTAGGTAAATGAACTACAGTTGTCAGTTACAGTGATAACTGCAAATCAAAAGGAAAACGTGAATTTGAAAAGTGCGCTTAAGAAGCTACGATCTGCACTCCGTGCAGCACGATTCTCCTTTACTTAACGATTCTATGAAAGTGACCGATTACGAGCGGAGTAGAACGAACAGCAAGTCAAAATACTGCCAGATCCTCCAAGTTGAACGTCTAAGTTATAATCATCACTAAAGATACGGGTAGTTACAACGCTTCTAGTATTTATTTGACTTGCCGCATTAGCGTAATTATATGTTTTATTTTCCCGTTCAAATTAATTATTTCTTATTCAAGATTTGTGTTTTATGTTAGATATTTGTATGATTATTTCTGCTTTCTGTCATATTTTTTGGCGGTTCTGCAGCTCTGCAGCACTTATTGACAAGCCGCCACTGGATGACAGTGACACTCTGGTTCCATTCGTTCTAGTTGGTGACGATGCGTACCCTTTAAAGACATTTATAATGAAACCATTCGGTCACAAAAAAATGACTGACGCACAGCGCATTTTCAACTATCGGTTGTCACGGTGCAGAAGGTGTGTAGAATGTGCATTTGGAATTTTAACTGCAAAATGGAGATTACTCAACAAAGCCATTGAAACAGAGGTAGAAAAGGCTGAGAAAATAATTAAATGTATGTGCCTTCTGCATAATTTGATTATTGACAAAGACAATATTACGCTCAATCAACGAGTAATTGAAGACGCTGTACAGGAATACCAAGAACAGCATGAAACACCACATCTTGGTGGACGACGGTTCAACAGATCCTCCACGGCTGCACAAGAAGTGAGAAATTTCTACAAAGACTACTTCAATGGCTCTGGAAGTGCTTTGTGGCAGAATCAAATGGTGTTCAACGTTAAGAAATAAACTTTGTTTAGATACAACAGACAGAATAATAGGCAAGATAGAATTATATATTATATAATGAAAATGGTTTATTTTTGCTTTTTTTTAAACTACATTATAGCATGGTAAAATTTTGGTCATTAGTTACTGAACACCCTGTATACCTTTTTATTTATAAATTAATTAATTATTATATTAACTAGTAATACAAACTTATTACCTACCTTCAATTCCAAGCTCTTTACCAACTTCATCCCATAGCTTTGCCCTCAAATCGCGGTTGTGGTAATGTTTTTCTCTCTGGTCCCACAAAATCACTCTCTCACGCACTAGTTCTATCAAGTTTCCTTTGTCTACCATTATAACAATAATTATTTTTATTGTAGTATTATATTTATATTATATGAATTATTAACAAAAAAACACTTTTTATAGCTTTTCACAATCTCTACAGCAGAAAAAATGAACACGAACCAACCTTTGCCAAAGCTTCGAAGGGACTGGGACTGGGAGAAAAACAAACTATTTTGATTCTTGTCAGACCAGTTCAGACCCGTCCCGACTTCCCGGAACGACAACATGCTCTAGTGTAGGAGGAGACACGGCGCCTTCGAGTTTGTTTTCGTCAGACTCGGCCAGACCCATTCAGACCCGCCCAGACCGTCAAGTCTGAAGAAATTCCGCTTCCAATGTAGGTGCAGCCTAACCCTGCCTAAAACCAGACTGAAGAGAAGGAAGCAATTGTTGGAAATGGAAATAATCTCTAAGTTGTTGTTCCAATACTTTTTCTAAAACTTTAGACAGGGTAGGAAGAACACAAATGGGTCTTAAATTGTTAAGGCTTTGTGGTTCCCTTTTTTTTTTGGTAACGGTCTTACATACGCGATTTTCCAAGCGGCCGGAAATACTGAGCTTTTTACGCATTCATTTATTATATGAGTAATAAATGGAATGATAAACGGGATACATAAACGTAATGCCCTAATACCTACGCCATCATGTCCTACTGCTTTCGATTTGATTTTTAGAATAATGGAAAACACCGTGAATTCATCTACCGAACTGAATTTAAATGTGCTAGTAATGGAATCCTTTAGATTTGAAACATAAAACTTAAGTATGCTATCATTGATATCGCTGCGAGGGATCGAATTTATAAAATGGGAATTAATATCATTCACATTCCTTAGGTTCGTTGGGAGCTGATGGTCTTTGGTTTTTCCTATATTTAATTCACGTAAAGTGGCCCACATTTGCTTGGTGTTCGAATTACTAATTGTGTTTGAAAATAAATCCTTTTTTTCAGTTTTAACCATAACTGTAATTCGATTACGCATTGTCAGTTTTATGAAAATAGGAGTGGCTAGGCAAGTTTCAAGTTTTCGAATTAATGATAACATATTGAGGTATGTATTGATTTTAATGAAAATTAACTTCTATTTGTGGACATGTGCATTAGGGTGGAGTGAAAAAATGAGTTTTTTATGATTACATTCTAATAGCGGCAGAAACTTGCGTACTTGTATGCTTTGTAATTTAAAAAAAAGAAATTGTATTTTCGACAATGTCAAGAGGGTCCCCGGCGCCCATAAATGTTTCGTAATATTGAGTCGAGGGATAATGACTAATGAGTGCTTCTATTTTAACGTTTTCCATCCTAATCTTCATTTTCTTATTGTATGTGGTTATAAATAGTCTACAATAGTTCTCTTTCAGGCAGCAATCACGTGACAATCACGGAACTGCCCACAAATCCGATGTATTAGTGTAGTTCAATACAAGACGTCGTGTAATGTTGTTGCATTTTGAATAATTTCGTGAAACGTGCTTGTTGCTTGTGACTGTTTTTTTTGTGTAGAGATATTAAAAATGTTGCCAAATAATCCACCTAAAACGAGACAACAGGTGAAGTGTCCTATATTCGGAGCACCACAAACTTTAAACGAACTTGTTTTACCGACTTACGAAGATGTAGCAAAATTTTATTTGTTTACAAGATCAGTTTTAAAGCCTTCTAAAGGATCTAAAGATCCGACTGTATCTGAGATAAGTGAATCAGTTGCAGCAAAGCTGGAAGAAATATGGAAAAAGGCATCAATTCCAACAGTGTCTCATACGCGAGTTTTACAGCTGATACGAGCACACAATGACAAATATCTTAAACTTTTGAAACCATTTAAGGGACGTCAAAACGAGAAAAATTATCAGGAGAAATTATCGAATTTTCTGATAGAATGTAGAAAAAAACTGTTTGATATAGCATCCTGCAAGTGCGCTAGTGACAACTGTATGTGTGTGAAATCTAAAAAAATTCCTGCTAAAGAACGCGAGTTCCTCGACGATCAACGTTGCCACCGGAAAATGTGCATAGGAAACGTGGTTCAACGAGAAACTGCAAAACTACAGAAACGATGCGAAAGAAACGTACTGGAAGAGAATAGGATAGTTCGCGCTGGTTCCTCCTCATCCGCCATTGCTAGCACATCAAAGTTACTAGAAGATCCTGTAGGATCCATTACAGTGGAAAATACATCCAGTGAAGATGAATACTGTGGGACTCCCGATAAAGTTTCAGCTTCAACTTCTAAAGCTAAACTGTCTCAAGATCGTGTCGCTCCAAAACAAATGCGTCTTCGCCTTCCGAACTTGGCAAAAGTTTCTGATCGGTATGGTTTATCTGACAGAGCAGCTGCCGCTGTAGCAACGGCTGTGCTTCATGATGCTGGCCTCATATCAAAAAGAGATTCACATAGTGTTATCGATAGGAGCAAACTTCGAAGGGAAAGAGTACAACAAAGGCAGTTTGCTTTACGAGACCGTGAGAAGGGACTAATTGGGTTATTTTTTGACGGACGAAAAGATAGGACCATTGTCAATGAAAAGAAAGGGAACAAGTACTATAAAAGAACTATCGTGGAAGAACATATATCTCTAGTAAGTGAGCCTGATTCTACTTTTATTGGACACTGTACTCCTACAAGCGGTTCATCTCAAAGTATCCACAGAAGTATCGTAGATTTCCTTAGAAATAAAAACATTTCCACAGAGCATCTTTCTGTAATAGGATGCGATGGAACTGTTGTAAATACAGGAAGAAAGGGAGGAATTATGCATTTGTTAGAAATGCACTGTGGTAGATCACTTCAGTGGCTTTTGTGCCTTTTGCATATTAATGAATTACCATTACGACATTTACTGCAGCGTTTAGATGGCGTTACAAGTGGACCTAGTGCATTTTCTGGGCCAATTGGGAAGGCTCTCAGTAATTGTGAACAAAAAGGTGTCGTTCGGTTTGAAGCAATCTCAGTTGATATACCATCTGATATTCCATCTGATCTTAGTGCAGACCAAAGGTACTTACTGGAAATATGGAAAGCGGTATCGACGGGCATATGCCCATCGGACTTTATAAATAGGCAACCAGGGAAGTTATCTCATTCAAGGTGGTTAACTACAGCCAACAGAGTTCTACGGCTTTATATAGCAACCTATAATCCAACATTCGAGCTAAAAACCATTGCAACATTTGTAGTAAAAGTGTATGCCCCGATGTGGTTTCTCATAAAACGGTATCCATCGTGTAAAGATGGATCTCGGCACCTATGTCAGTTAATTCAACTTTCAAGATATCTGTCTGATGAATTGAAGGAAATTATTGACCCAGTTATACAGAGAAACGCTTACGCAAGCCATCCTGAGAATGTACTGCTATCAATGATTACAGACAATCGTCCCCATATTAGGGAACTGGGATTGCGTCGGGTTTTGAAGGCAAGAAAGGAAGCAAGAGTCGGTGTCCGTGAATATATTATACCACCTCTAAATTTCCAAGCAAATGACTATGTTGAAATGATTTATTGGCAAAATGTTAAAGTGACAGAACCTCCCGTACTACGGTGTTACTCAGATGAAGAAATAATAGAATCGATCAAATCTAATTTTGAAGAAATGACTTTCCCAAAATTCCCATGTCATTCACAGGCTGTAGAGAGGTGTGTGAAGATGGTTACAGAGGCATCGGAAAAAGTGTGCGGATCAGACTCAAGAGATGGATTCATAGCAGCTTCGTTGGAATCAAGAAAAATTATGCCATGTTTTAACACGAAAGCTGATTATAATGTGCAGTAGAACAGTCATGAAAAGCAAATATTGTTATTTGTACTATGAAATACGAACACTTATTGGTAAAAATAAAAGATTTACTAATAAAAAGAATACATAGTACTTAAACATTACATTTCATTACGGTTTGATATGCTTACTTCCATTAAAATATTTAAGGCGCCTGGGGACCCTGAAGATAACATCCCAAAATCCTATAATTTTTACAGTAAATTAAAGTCACATATACACAACTTTTCCCCACTATTAGAAACTTTTCCCCACTATTAGAAATTTGGCATTAAAATAAAATATTTTTTTTAGAATTTCACTCCACCCTAATGTGCATGTCGGTGCTAATCATATCGACATAACCTCAATATCTTGGTCGGGGTCAATTTGTCTGGTTAGAACATTGCCCTTTGCACTTTCAGCACGCCAAGGTACACGGCAGTTGGTACCGGGGGCAACAGCATCGCTGCGTCTCGCAGCCCGTTGTGCAGCCGCATTTATCCAAAGCTCTGCAAGAACTCGGGGTGAAATGTCCAGAGCGTTTTCCACTGATGCTTCCCCTTAGTCCAGCCCCACATTGCTGGTGTTGGGGGACTTTCGGGTGTCAATTCTGCAGCCCTGCCTCAGATGTGGCCTGCCTGGTACGCAGACCGTTTGACGTGTTGCACCAGGGCACCACGAGTTGGACGGATAGCGCCTACGTGTTTACGCTGTGTAGCAAAAAGGTGTTTTCGCGCCTGATCAACACTAGTACATGAGTCATCCCGCACAGCGTACAAAGATACAGTAAACCTTTCCAAAGCTTTCATGATCTCTGCGTCAGGTTCTTCATCTAGTGGCCAAGCAAGTCTGCCGAATGCACCTGTGCCGTTTCGTCCTGCCATCTCTTCGTCTACATGGTTCCACCAACCTGCATGGTGTTCCGCGTGCAGAAAGTGCAAAGGGCAATGTTCTAACCAGACTGAAATTGACCCCGCGAAGATATTGAGGATATGTCGATATGATTAGCACCGACATGCACATGTCCAGAAATAGAAGTTAAATTCGAAAACTTGAAACTTGCCTAGCCACATCCTATTTTCATTAAACTTGCCATCCATTGCCTATTCGATATTTCCCTATATCGCGGCCGGAAGGCCATATGGTGTGTTTATTTGTATTTTTGTGGTAACAGACGTATTCAGAGACCTCAAAAACATTTGAAAGCGTTAAATTTCACTTTTTGGCGGCCATTTTTAAAAATGGAGGTCTATCATGGCTTCCGGTGGTTGTTCGAAAATTCTGACCATTGCATTGCGTTGCGTTCAACAGGTTAGAATCTTGCGGCGGTGACTACAAACAGGCCTTGGTGGCTAAATTTACATTTTTCACATGAAACTTGAACCCCCACCCTGAAATTCCAATCCTAAGGGATGAAATTCAGGAACTACGGGTCAAATCATTTGTGAAGGTCCATACAATTATGCAAAGCGGTATGCTTGCATCATTAAATTTTTGTGTTTACCGCGAGCACTATAGCGCGCATAGCCGAATCTAAACTTGAAAAAAGTGTACACTATGTCGCCTTTAATCAGGCGGGAAAAGTTTTAAGTTTTCATTTTGTTGTTCATAAAACAAACGTAGTCCTTCCGGTATATTCAAATGACAATAGATGGGTAAAATAACACACTGTATGAATTCCAACCTCAACAATATTCAAATATTGATTACCTATTGGCTAAAAACGCTGAATCTCCCATAAGACTCCATAGTAAAACCAGCCTACGACTGGAAGGTAGGCAACGCGCATACGAGGTCAGATTTGGTACACGCGCTTCCTATATAAAACGGTCGGAGTGCCGCCACCGTTATGAAGTCACCTTGATCATGATATTGTCAGAAGCTTTACAATGACTTATATGGCTTTTGCTATAAAATAAAATTTTGTATTATACACGACGACAAAGTGAAACTAACCATCTCGTGAAAGTTAATACACTCGTGGCTGCGCCACTCGTGAATTAACATCTTTCACTCAATGGCTAAAATATCCCTTTATCGTCTTATATAATAAATTTTATCGAAACATGACATTTATTGCGTACTTAATTTATTAGTGAACTTGCGTGAAAAGTAGCCCAAAATAACAAATTCTCATAATAGCATAGTTACCCTTCATAATATCACATTTACCATAATACAAGAGTTCTAATATTAACGTAACCTGTATGGAAGAAAGCGGCTAAGCTATTGGGTTCAGGTACTTATTAATCAACTTGTATATTGAGACTTAAAAGCGCGTTTTTATTTATTAGCATGACCGTTTATATGCTACGCAACATCCTCGTTAATTATGACAACGGTAATATCCTTATGAAATAAATAGCTATTGTTTGTTCGACGTGGAACTATTATTTATAGTAATTGCTTGCTTATAAAGGTTAATAAACTAAACTGAATTGAGACTTTCGGTAGCGTGGGCGTATGTATACATATACTTACCTACCTACCAAAAGTGCAAACTAAGTGCAATATTATATGAATGAGTTTCTTAACAAGCATTTCAACAAAAACAATTCGTCCTATATCTAAATGAAACAGTTGATCACTCGACACTCGCGCCGTGTATACCTACCTGCCATAAAATACATAGGTTATTATATGATTGTTTCGCAATATTAAATTTAGTGATGTAAAAGTGGTTTCCGATTGCAATGAATTCAAAAATGAAACAATATACAGACTGTTAATTTAAAAAGTTTTGCGAAACTATTGTTTAACAAGACATCCACAATATTTGAAAATAATTGGAAAAAGCGAATAAGTTATTTTCTGGCAACCTTTTTCGATAATAATGATAATATCAACGTTGTCATTAATATAGGTATAAATGTACCTTACCTACCTTTTCTCTGACGATTTTTTGTAAATCCTCTTCTGGAACCCCTCTTTTCCTGAGAAACTCTTCCATATCTTCTGAGTCTTCCATTTCTCACGACACGACAGTCGGCACTGCACTGAATAGGTAGTTAAAGTTAAAACACTTGAACGACAGAATGGCGACTAACTTGAAACTTACCTTTTATCGCAAACGTTTGATTTTTCATCTTAAACGTTTGACTTTTTATCTTAAATATTTGACTTAAAAAAAAACTTGGATGACCCTTCTGCGCTTCCGTAGTTTCTCGTAAAACGTGGGCTGAAGATTTAATTCCTCCTCATATTCAATATTGTGCCTAACGTTCCCCGTTTGCTGATTTTCGTCCGTGGCTTTCTTTTTCCTTTTAACATACCTATTTTCGACTTGTTGGGGAGTTGTGGCTTGGTTGAATTTTTTTTGCAAATCTTCACTGATTTGTTTTCACAGTGCTTTTTTGTTCTTGAATCTCCTCCTAGGGCCTACTAAATTTAAATATTTTTCATACTTGTCCAGTAAGAACCGTGTTTCTCCAACACTCGACACATTATTTATCTCACCTGCAATAGTAAACGTGTATTAATCTTTATACCGTTTTACTACCTCCAGCTTCATAAATAATTCTATATCTGCAATAATTAACACGCATGCACATTATTTATGTAAACTTCATGAAAGTATTCTTATCCGTCCTGCTCGATACGATGAACGTCTTTTCGTTCAACATTGGCACGAAATTACGTGTTGACGTTCTTCCAACTCCGAATTAATTACTCATTTAACAGTTTTCGTAAGATATCTAAATATGATTAACAATGATTTTAAAAGATAAAGTATGGAAAAAGTGCAATTATGCGGAACACCGTTATTTATCACACTTATATAACATTTGGCGAAAAAAGATTAGATGCGAGAAAAGTGCAACTTAGAGGTTCTTCTAGTTTTATCAATGTGGAATGGGATCCCTCCAGTGGCGTGTACGTGATTAGGGGTGCTGGCATATAACTCCTCCCGTCAAAAAGAAAGCCTTAGGGTTGGACTGGTTGGCTAAGGTTGTTCCACCATTTCGATATCTTCATTTTTCTTTGATTATGGATACGGATAGCATGTTCTGTAGTAGCAGGTTATTGTTAGCACTAAAAGTATTGATATTCCAAGGTATATCAGAATATGGATCCAAACTGGAGTCGGTTCGTTATTGATTTGCTCATCGACAATGCTTAGTTCATGTTGCTGATTAACTTTGTCGGTCAAATGTTGGATTTCCTCTAGGTTAAAACTAGATATTTGTATTTTCTTGGAACGTTGGGGAAGTAAAGACAAGTTTAATTGTGGCAATTCCAATATGATTGCGGGTAGAATATCTTCATGTCCGCCGAAAAATGTCTTATCGTTGACTTGAATTTTGCATGAATGTGGAATAGTGATTAGATAGCTTGCAGGAGATAATATGTGATGTTTTTCTACGGAGCATGCCTCTATAATACTGGTTGTGTGTGGGATGGATAACAAAATGTGATCTGGTGTTGGTTGAACTGCAAGTGGACGCCGTAAATGAATAGGGATGGTACTGCAGTTGGTTGGTTGATTCTTGGCTATAAGGTTCACCACACAATCTTCGTCTTGGTGAAGGTGATTGTTGCAGTAACGCGTGTCTTCTACTCTCTCGCATGGTTCATTTCCATATTGAAAAAGGTCGTTTCTCTCATTTAGGATAAGGTATGGTTTCGGGGGAGAAATTATTTTATTTTCGATAGGAATGGGATAGATAAAGTACGTTTTAAAAATGTCTGGCATTAAAATTGGGAAATGTATTAAAAAGATAATTTTAGAATCTTTATAGACCAATTGTACTCCTAAAAAGGAATAATAACTGGTATGTTCTTTAAAGTGTACCACTTGATCTGGTGAGTAAATAGAATCAATTTTGTTTAATAGCAAATGTAGGTTATATGGGGGTAAAATTGTTGGATGCATTTTATTTAAATTGGCAAATGTTATGGCATTTGTAATTTGATTTAAATGAATTTGTAAAATTTAAAAAGAATTAATAAGAAGGTTTATATAATTAACATCATTTACCTTTTGGGCAAATTGTTCAATTAAGCGATTAATTAAAAGAAGATTAGACTTGATTTGAGAAAGACTGTGATTTGTTTTTGACATAATGTCTTTAGCTAGAGTAATCTGATCATTGATTCGATCGATTAAGATATGATCTGTTTTGTCAAGATGTTTTAATATTGAATTTATTCTTTTTCCATCTTCCGCATCTAATGTTCCAAATAACCATTTTGAAATTTTACCTCCTAGGTTTATTAATCCTCGTTTTTCCCGAATCTGAGGATGAATTATTTGTAACATTTGGTCAACATATAAAAGTAGAGAATTTGCTTGTTTACCTAAGTTTAAAGTATGATTGCCAATACTATCTTTGGTTAATACAAAGTCTAACTGTTTTTTTTTGGAATATTTAGATGTACTCGTTTTTACTTTGTTTTGTGTTTGTGCAATTTTTTCTTGTATCGTTGTTAAAAAGTATAGTTCGTCGTCCTTCTTGGGAAAATGTAAGTGATAGGTATTATTGTTGTTTAACTTGGCTATGAATTCTTCTAAATCGTTATCGATACATCTCAGATTGATATAGAATCTCTGGTTATCAAAAATCTTTTCTTTAATATGTGTGGGTACTGGAGAAGCTTCAGATATCTTTATTACCATTTGGTTTTTGTGATAGTTAAGTGGCTTGTCACAGTAAGGATAGGACAGAAGAGGGGGTTCATCAGCGGAATGAATTGTTGTTACATTATTTTCGTTTTCTTTAAAAAATTCTTGTATGGTCATATCCATGTCTCCTATATGAGCATTGTTCGTGCTAGTTGAGTCAGCGTGAATGGGTTTGTTTAAAAGTGATATATTCCTAGGCAAACTATCGGCGACATTATTATCTTTTCCTTTAATATAGTCTATTTCGTAATCGTATTCGGACAATAAAAGTTTCCATCTGACTAATTTCGAATTAGGTTCCTTTAGGCTTTCTAACCATTTTAGGGGTTTATGATCTGTTTTAATTTTGAAATGTCTGCCAAACAAGTATGGTCGAAAATATCTCACCGACCCTATGATGGCAAGTAGCTCCTTTTCAGTAGTTGAATAGTTGGTTTCTGCAGGGTTAAGTGTTCTACTAGCGTAGCAAATAGGTTTCCCTAATTGGCTGAGAACTCCTCCTATGGCATATTTACTAGCATCTGTAGTGAGTGTAAATATTTTAGAAAAATCAGGGTAAGACAAGATAGGCTCATTGCAGAGTATTACTTTACATGTTTCGAAAGCATTTTTAAATTCTTCTGTATGCTCGACCTTTCGACCTTTCCTTAGACATAGGGTCAAAGGCTTTGTTATTTTGGCTAAATTACTAATGAATTTCCGATAGAATCCAACCATACCAAGAAAACTTTAAATTTGTCTATGAGTTTTTAGTATGGCATCGATTTTTCTGGGGTTTGGTTTGATTCCTTCTGTCGTTACAACATAACCTAAAAATTCGGTTTCCCGTTTCAAAAATTCAAAAATCGGGTTGAACCTTGAGATTATGTTCTTTTAAACTTTTAAATATTTCTTTTAAATTTATAATGTGTTCATCTAGATTAGTGGAGAATACTATAACATCATCCATATAAACTAAACAGGTTTTGTTGATGTGGTTTTTAAGGATTTCGTTAATCATTCTTTGAAAGGTTGCAGGGGCATTTTTCAAACCAAAGGGCATCCTTAGGAACTCAAAATGTCCTTGATCAGTTGAAAATCCGGTTTTTTGTATACTGTCTTTACTCATTCTAATTTGGTGGAATCCGCTTGCCAAGTCGAGTGTGCTAAAATACTGACACCTTCCTAACTTATCTAACAGATCATCGATATTAGGAATTGGGTACCTGTCTTGAATGGTTTTGATGTTCAATTTCCTATAATCAATTACCATTCTCCAGTTTGGCGTACCGCTACCATCTATTTTCTTGGGTACTATCCATATAGGGCTAGACCAGGGACTTGTGCTATTTCTTATGATTCCATCCTCTAACATTTGTGTTATTTGATTTTTTACTTCTTGTTTATGTACTTCGGGTAGTCTGTATGATTTGGTGTATACAGCTTCTTCGTCTGTTGTCACAATTTTGTGGGTTGTTTGAGTTGTACTTGAGAGGGGTTAATTTTGATTTTGGAAAATAGATGAGAATTGATTACACAACTTTAGGAGTTTGTGCTTCTCTTCCTCGTTTAAATGGTTAATTCTTAATAGGTTTTCAATTTGATTTTGATTAGAAGTTTCATGATTATAGCTAATTTCACTTTGATATAATTCAATTTCGGTTAGAGGGTATACTACTAAGGGTTCTTGTAAATTAAAATATGTGTCTTCGATACTGACATTATGGATTTCTACTAAAGCTCGTCCATTTTTAATATTAACTATACCTTCAGGTATGAAACAATGATTATTAATACATTTACCTGGAGTATAAAAGGTTCCATCTGTATAAGAAGTTGTCGGGATTTCTGTTTTAAGAATTTCATTTTCATTTATAGTTATGTTGAAGCAGTTATACTCGGAGGGGGAGGTTTGATAGACCATAATTTTTAAATTTCCTCTACATAGGTAATTTTCTTGTAAGTTCCAATAAAAACCCATGTTCCTTATATCACGGAAGCTAATTATCCCGTCAAAGAAAGGGTTAAAGTCAAAAAGTACAAATATTATTTTCTCTTTAGTGTTAAATTGATCAAAAGCTGGGATACGGGCTTCATAGAGGGTCTCTCGTTGGCCACATGAAGTTTTGATAACGTTAGGCTTAATATAAATATGTTCTGAAAAATACGTCTTGGCTATATGTGGGTTAATTAAGGATATGTGACTACCAGAATCAATTAGTAGCTTAATTGTCTTATCTTTGTGTAGGACCTTAATGAAAGGTAATTGTCTAAGGTCGTTTGCTAGGTGGAGTTCACTCCAAAGGCAACTGGGGGAAAATTTAGGTTATCTGAATCTGCAATTTGAGAAAAGTCTGTATACGGTGATGGTTGTCCAAAGAGATTTTCGTCTGTAGTTGGGTTATTTTCCACATACGTCTCTGAATTAGCGTATTCATAATCTACATCTGTAGCATATTCATTATCTATATTTAAATCATTTTCAAAATGTGTTGGTTCGTTTTGTACAACATTATGTAATTCTTCAGCAAAAAATTTAGGATTACCTCGAGTTGGTCCCTTAAAATTTTGTGAATGTGGTTGAAAATTTCCTTCAGGGGGTGTACCGTACAAGGGGGCTTCGATAACAAAGAATTTGATTGTAAGTGGACTGTAATTATGAATTACTTCCAAGGCCTTGTTTATGCTGGGAATGAAAGAATATAGACACATAAATAAACGTGTTTATTATAAAAAATACAAAGTAAATGAATTTCTATTGAATATGGTTGACGTAGGCACGACGGCTACTAGAATATGGTAAAGTTACGAAGGGATAATGTAAACAAAGGAACTTACGTGTTGTTTCGAAGTCCATTAACAACGAAGGCGATGTTGCAATGGCGAAGATTGCTCTATTCTACGAAGTTGTCGAATTTGTCGATTTTGTTACAACGAAATCTTCTTATTGATGTGCGGTGCTTTGACGTTCTGCTTGTTAATAACGATGTTGCGAACTGCACGGCGACATCTTGACCCGTTGGGGATCGATCGAGATCTATATGCGAACGACGAAGGCTAATCGGCCATTGGTTAACGGCGACTTCTCAACGTAGTTGAGTTGATGGCTTCTAAGCGAAGAATCGGACGAATTCTGCGCGACGAGTACACATATTGCGCTTCTGCGGCTCATGCGCGCACACGTAACAAATAGGAATATATACAGGCAAGGCAAAACGGTTATGTACAGGGTATTTTCATTAAAGGAAAAACGTAAGGATATTTTATTCTAGTTTGGGGACGCAACAGGGGGTCTTGATGTTTTAGTAACCACTGACATTGGAGTTTGTCTGTCCAGGGGTACCTTTCCCGTAGGTTTCCAAACATTACCCTTAGGGGGTGGGTTTTTGAAAACTTGTTGATTTGTAAAAAATTTATGTTGAACTGGTCTTGGGTGAATAGGGATCGGTTGACTTGAAATTTTTCGAGTTAGGTTGACCAGAATGGTTTACAGAGGAGTAATTTCCAAAAGAATTGGGTGTTTGATTTTGCAAAAACTTTTGTGAATTGAACGGAGGCCTTTGCATAAATGGCGTCTTAAAAGAAGGTGACGGTAAAGTTTGCTGAACATTTCTTCTTCCTTCATTACAAATAGAAATAAAATTTTCCTCTTGAGTCTTGTATAACGAGTTGCATAGCTTTTTCTAAACTATCTGGGGTTTGAAGTCGTACATTAGTTTGTATGTTATGTGGTAAATATTTAAGAAAAGTAATTAGTACTATTTGTTCTATGTTACTTATTTGAGCTACTTTGGCTTCTAAGGTCATACTTGGGTCATTATTGATGGCGGAAAAAATTAAACTTCTAGTGTATTGGAGTCGTACACCAAAATTATAAGAATTTTCTTTAATATTTGGTTTAAGACTATGTAATTCATTGAATAGGCAGTTGAAAGATCTTTGATCAGAAAACGAAAGCTTTAAAACGGATTTTACCTTTTCCCATGAATCTAACTCTAATCTACTTGAAATTAACGTAAGGGCTTTCCCTTTAAGTTTTCCTACAATACCTCTGAATATTAGTTTTAATATAGGTTCATCATATTCTTGAAAATTTTCAAAAGTTTCATCACATGCAGCAATGAAATTGTTAATTTCACAAGGATCTCCATCAAAATGTGGGATAACGTCTAAGAAAAGTTTAATCTGTTGGTAATTAACATTTGCCATATTTATATTGATATTAGCAAAGTTTTTAGTTAAAGCGTCTATATCAGGTTGGGATAGTGAATTATACTCGGAATTATCTAAATTAAAATTTCTTAAGAATTGGGTTTCTAAATTAGATTCTAATGTTTCAGACTCCGAATTTGAATCTGATTCGATATTAGGTAACACTCTAAATTTTTTTCGATAGTTTGTGTTCCTTTTTATAGTTTTTCGTAAAGTATTAAACATCCAGACTTTTTAAAACGTAACAAAAATAGGTGGGTAACATGCAGTTGATAAATTATAAAATTTAAATGAGAGAAGTTAACCATAAAAATTACTTACCATGCGTGAGAGTTTTTTTTTCCGCGTTTATTTTCTTCGTTTGTTCAAACCAACCTCCACGGAGAGCCAGAGGAATATACGGTCCTTAACTCCTTTGATGGCAGGCCAATTTTTGACCACAAGTTTTGAATGTACAGTTCAAAAATTGAGGCACTTCGTCACTCAAACAGGAAATATACAGTTTCCCTTTGGGTACTCACTTTACAGTCAATATCCCGTCAAAGATTTAAAAATCACCAATGTCTGTAAAACACTTTCCGCGCGATTTTTGCTAACGGCACTATGTTTCGTAACACTGTACAGGATTATCCTACCGACTGCGCCAATTACGTGTTGACGTTCTTCCAACTCCGAATTAATTACTCATTTAACAGTTTTCGTAAGATATCTAAATATGATTAACAATGATTTTAAAAGATAAAGTATGGAAAAAGTGCAATTATGCGGAACACGGTTATTTATCACACTTATATAACATTTGGCGAAAAAAGATTAGATGCGAGAAAAGTGCAACTTAGAGGTTCTTCTAGTTTTATCAATGTGGAATGGGATCCCTCCAGTGGCGTGTACCTGATTAGGGGTGCTGGCATATAACTACGATCCTATTCCGGGAGTCGCTCGCATCTTAAAAAAAACATAGATTGTAAATTGACACAAGGTGTGCTGTTAGGGTTAGGATTTATATGTACAAAAAAACACAAAATATGCGCATATTTATGCTTAAAAATCATGCAAAATATGCTCAACATATGCACTTTAAAGCATAATATGCTTTATATATGCATTCAGAAAAGTAATTGTAAGCGGTTTTGTACTATATTCACGTTTAATATTTTTATATTTGCATAGATAAGCATATAGGTACATAAAATTAACATTTAAAAACGAAACAAATTGATTCTATAATTTAAACAAAAAATATTTCTTAAAAAAAACATTAATCGTAGGTACTAAATACAAAAATTGTAAACAAAAGTCTAAGTATTAAAATAATTAATAAGAACGTAAACATAAACAAATATTGCAGTTAAACTTCACTTTTTAAAAAAAAACTAATAATTATATGCTTTTCCAGATTGTCCATAGTAAATTTGGTTCTTTTTTCACTTAAAATCTGTTTATAGTGTGAAAAACTTCTTTCAACGTCACACTTGTTATTGGCGCATATTTTAATAAAGAAATCAAATGAGGATCAATGTAAACTTCAACATGTTCCCCTTTCATTATCCTTGCTATTTTTCTTAGCGTAGAAAATCCCTCATTTTTTTGTAGTACTTCCTTTAATTTATTATTAATTAATTCGCCAATCGAGCCTCGTGGGTTTAACATTTTATTTTCAAATTCTTCTATAATTTCTATTGCCTCAACGAGTGTCAAATTTTGAAATTCCAGATTTTTTATACTTTTACTAATGAATGCAAAGTTTATTTTGAAATATGCCAAATCTTGTTGAAGTTTTTTATTTTTTATAATAGTTTGACATTCACTCACTGGAAATTTGAGAAATATTTTTTTGTCAGTTTTAATCAATGTATTAATTAATGGAAACTGCTCTCTTAGAGCCGTATTACACGTCTGGGAAATATAACGAAAATGATCTTGAAATTTTATGTGATTATTTTCGAGATGAACTTTCCGCATAATTCTTCAGATGATTTTTTTATCAAAATGACATCCTGTTTTACACTAAAGAAAATTTTCGTGAGATTTATTTCGATACGCATGCGCAGTTTTGTACAGAATTACAGAATCCTACTCATAATTGGCAACTGTCACATAAAATAAATATAACCTCTCTGTAAATAACCTCAATTAAATTGTTGTTTATTTTTCTTAGTTTATCAAGACAAATTATGGACAAAGTAACCAAGCTATCAATGCTACTTGTGGTGACCATTGGTTCTCTATTACTGTATAAAGTTAGAAAATGTAATGTTAGGAGAAGAAAAATTTGGGCAAAAAGATGGTTAGGCCAAAAACATAAGGGTACATTGGGTTTACTGAACAACGAATTAAAAATAGAAGATTACACCCAATTTAAAGTATTGTTAAATTTGATTAGAGATGACATCAAGAAAGAAAATACATTCATGCGTGGTAGCATAAGTGCAAAACATAGGTAAGCATATATACCGAAGGATAAGAAGCTTTCATTTTATTTAATTAATAATCCTCAAATGAGACATATGCAACAAACTAGTATTCTATAGGTAAATGTTTAATTTGCAGACTAGACGTAACACTGCGCTTTTTGGCAACTGGAGAAACATTCAGATCACTTATGTACAGTACAAGAATACTGAAAGCACAATTTCAAAAATAATTCCTGAAACTTGTGCTGCTACATGTAGACATTTGAAAGGGAAATATTTAAAGGTATTATTGTGGTTGTTTAAAGTTCATAATTTAATGTTAAGTAAAAATTATAGGTGCCCTCCAGTCAAGATTGGCGGAGAATTGCTACGGAATATGAACATAAATGGGATTTTCCTAATTGCTTAGGTGCTATAGATGGTCGGCATATCACTTTTTCACCACCAATATCGTCAGGCTCATACTACTTCAACAATAAGGGCACAAATAGCATTGTTCTATTGGGCCTAGTATATGCAAATTATCGTTTTATTTTTGTAAATATTGGTGTCAATGGTAGGATAAGCGATGGAGGTGTGTTTGACGAGTGTGGCTTATATAAAAGGTTAAGAGCAAACACTCTAAACTTACCCACACCTCGGGTTTTACCAGGAAGATCAACAGCAATGCCATATGTGTTTATAGGTGATGATGCCATTCCACTTTGAGACAACCTTATGAAGCCATTTCCTCAGCGAGACTTAACATATGAAAGAAGTATATATAATTATAGACTATCACGAGCTAGACGGATGGTAGAAAGCACTTTTGTCATTTTAGCAAATAGGTGGCGTGTTCTTTTAAATCCGATACATCTAAGTCCAGAAAAAGTGGAACTTATCACGTTCACATGTGTGCTTTTACATAACTTTTTGGCTTGTGAAAGCTCTATAGAAAACTCAGAAAATTATGCAAGTCAAAGTAGTTGTCTACAAATTGGGCAGCAATCAGGAAATAAGTCAAAAAGATCTGCAAGATTAATTAGAGATGAATACAAAGACTACTTCAATTCACCAGCTGGTGCGGTGCCCTGGCAAGATTCGGCTGTAACAAAAGGAAATTGCTAAATGTTGATAATGTTAAGTATATCTACAAAAAAAATGTAATAACATATTTATTCTATTTCACTCCATACATTCATTTATCCCTTCATATAATATAGATATTATTTTTGATTCGACTTTGTTGCGAACACCAATTTTGTTTATTTGATTCAATTTCATGCTGACAAATTCACCAAATACTTCGTTTTGATTCTTCATTTCTTTTTTCGTTTGACCACTGACAAGAGCATGTGCAACACTGTTTAAAGTGGTGGACACTTTTGTCATAATGACATCCTCTTGTTTCTTTTTCGGGCGACCACCTGATGGAGTCGTCACTGGTCCGTCTGGTACAACAATTCCATCAGGCGCAACATACCCGGGGAGGATGACAGTGTTTGAATTATCATCATCCTGCATCTATAAAAAAAATAAAATGCGTATGGCATGTAACAAAAGCAAAACTTGTTCATATATAATCATAATGTAGAAATGCATAACATTCTTTACACTTCCTGCCTTTCCTTTACCTAATGAGATTGAAAAAAGGAAAGCCTTTGTATACCTAATTTAAAATTTACATTAAATATTGTTACCTCAGATTCCTGCAACACTTCTTCAATTACATTTTCCTGCATTTCGTCATAACTCATATCTCATAACCTGAAAGTAGACATAATAATATTAAAAGCAATATTTACAACCTTAAGGACATAGTATTTACCACATCATCTTGCGATTCGATTTCGTCGAACGAATCAAGCGCTTCCCTTTGAGAACAATTATCAAAAATGAAACGTATCATCTCATAGTACAATAAAGATGGCTCGATAACCTAAAATTTGCTATTTAACATTAGAACGTCAAACATAAAATTAAAGTACGCACTGCGTCCTGGCCCGCACCGCTTCTCTTCGAATTATTGCACTTCTTAAATTCCTTGTTCGCATTCTGCTTCAATGACTGAAACTTGTTTTGAATTTCTTGGATTGTCACATCAGGTTTTATTTTAATTAATTCGCTTTGTATTGCGTCTAATGCCTTTTTCCGTAAATTACGGTTTTTATAATTTGCCGATTTCATTTTGTACATATTCGGCCACTTCCTGTACTCCTCTAGCAATACGGTCACTTCATTCCTAGTCCACGACATAACTGCAAGAATCCAACATAACGTTATCTACACTAAGTAAATTCAGAATTTGTTATTGAAGTTCAGATCTATCTTCAAAAACTTTTGTATCTTGTCCACAATTCTTGTTTACCCTTATTTACAAATGTAACACTGAACTAGTTCATAAAGCGAAAGCGCTCATTAATAAACAAAGCATTGGCTCCTACCTGAAAAAAATCTCAAGCACTAAACCTTAAAAACAAACGTACAGGTACAACAGACGAAACACACCGCCGAGCTTTTATAGGTTAGGTAGGATCATAATAAAAATAAACATGCTCTCTATTGGCATCTGCGCAATTTTCCGCGCACTTTTTCTCATATTTTGCCAGAAATATAGAACGCGGTCTATATTTTTACTATACAAATTACTCCGAAATTTATCATGGTGTCATGGGCCAAGTCACGGTCACGGTAAAGAATTATACTGAAAATTTTCATGAAAATAATCAAGCAAAATTTCAAGATAATTTTCGTTATATTTCCCAGACGTGTAATACGGCTCTTACAGTTTCAGCGACACGATTTAGCCCATGGGCTAAGCACGTAAATGAATTAAGTTTTTATAAAGTACTCTTAGATTAGTGTAAGTTTTAATCATGTATGCAGCGGCATCAGTAAGCATTAATAATATTTTCTCACGAGGAACTGGGTCAGGTAAAAAGAAGTTTGTTAGTCCGTCTCCGTCGTAAACAAATCTTGTCACAGTATTTTTATTCGTATGCTCCAGTTGTTTGCAACAAATTAAATATGCTTTTGTAGAGGAATCTTCGCGGCCTCACGCGTCATTAACGCTCATTACGCTATAACGTATTTTCAGCTCTTGTAACATAAATTACTATTATATATTACACTGCAACATTCGACATTTTGCAGTAACCTTTCAAAATATTACAGCAATATTACAAACACCTTGCAGATATAACCGTGGCGCAGTGGATGCGCTCACCGATGCTATTCGGAAGGTTGTGGGTTCGAATCCCGCTGCCGACTGCTCTGTCTGGGGTTTTGTCAGGGGGTTTTCCTCAGACATACGTAGCTTCGCATAATGCTAGCATTATGTTGAAATCTACGAGGCGAATGCTGGAGCAGTACTCTCCCCCTCAGCACCCTAACTCCGTTCCTTCCGTTCCCATCCCTAACTTTACCCATCCTTACAATCCCGTTCTCTGGCTGAAGAGGGTCAGGAAGCCCTGAGCAGCCCGGCTCCGGTATCCCTGTAGTCAGGGGTGCCGGAGGAATGAAACACGTTGGCCTTTTTTTTGCAGATATATAAAAATGTCCGCCCTTTGAAATATATCTTTGTAATATTTTTACAATATAATGCCAACATATTCCTGAAATATTTCATGCATAATATTGCATTTGAAATATTTCTGGAAGATGAATACTGGTACATTTATAAAATGTTTCATGCGTACATGTAGTTTTTGGTCTTGCAAAGTAATCTCACACAATTACCAATGATTTTTATTTACTGAAAAACACAAATATAAAAATAACTCAATAAGCACATAATATTTTATGTAGTTTCTTCATTTTCTTTAGTCTGCTTCTGAAATGTAATTTATACAAATTAGAAAAGTATAGCTGGCTACATTATTACTTACATTTAATTCTCTTGTCCTCCTTAAATTAGACTGTATTAGCCAGTTTTCCACAGCTTTATTTATTTGTTGCTGAGAAATATCAGTATAATGGATACGAAGTACCTCTAGAATAAGAAAGTGTTATTATGTAGCTAAACATAAAATAAATAATAATAATAGTAAATAATAAACTGTTTATTGCCATTAGATTACAATAGGTAAAACATATTTTCAAATAAAATATGTTTATAAAAACAGAACTTAAACTCAAAATGACTTTATAAAATGGTAAGTCTCTAAAACATTCCTTCCCTTTCCTATGGTCGGCAAATGTAAAAAAACCACAACAAAATTATCTCCGTAAGGCATTTTCCAACTCCTCTTCTCAATTTCCTCAATTTTCCACAGGTAAAATGACTTTGTCTCTTTTACGGGATAAATATTCATATTTACAGACTCACAGGGTTCATTATACAAAGGTTTTAATTTTTTCAACAATGTTCCATACACATAAATGCCCGCTTCAGAAGATAATATGTTATTACAAATTCCCCATTTTGTAGAAGACAAATGTTATCCTTATTGCAAATGATCACAATACCGTTTATTTCAAATTGCTTATATTGATTATTAACATCGAATGAATCTGGTAAAGGTCCATCGCTATGTGACTGCTGCAAGTTATTTATTTATTTTATTTTTATTTTATTTTACCAATAATATCATCAAGTACGTTTTCTTCGGTATATCGTTTTATTAATTGTTGCAGGAGTTGTCACTTTTTCTAATTTTCCGTTGGAAGACATGTGATTCTCGAATTTAAAAGCACTGAAAGGAATCAAGGCAACCATGATGTCTCACATCATTGGGAAGGTGAATCAAATTGTGGACATTATGCGAGACATATTCTTTGCCATAAAGTATTTGAAAGGTTTTTACAAAATATATTAAGAAGCTTTCACAATATGCAATATCGTCGGCCTCATTTGTAAACTGCGTAACTCCGGATAACCAAACTTTTCAAGAGAAACATAAAACCGGTTTTTATCAAATGATGAGAATCAGTTCTATCGAAAATGAATATGACAAACGTACCAGTTATACTTCTACATTAAAATACAATTTTCATAAATTTTCTTTATGATAACATTTTTACTGGAGTTACGTACTATTCTTGATTAAATAAATTGAGATAAGTACTTTTCACAAAACAAAGATCAATACTATCATTACTACCAAGCATGGGAATAATGAATTAATAAATTATCAATTTCAAAAAAATTTATTGAAAAACGGATATCTAAATAACTATAATACTAAGGCTCGTATGGTTTATAGGTGAGGTAAATCATCTTAAATTTTAGATAATCCTGTGGTAAGGATGTCTTAAGAATTTGTAAATGTTCATACTTTTCTTTTTTGATTTTCAATCTGGAATTGTACTAGGTAGGTATTTCACAAAAAGACAGATTCATCACTTTTCGGTCAATCCTGGCTGGCAAAGGGTTCCAGTCTTCTTCTGAATGACGAAGTTTATAAAATATTGTATCTGAAGTGTATTTAATACCTTTGATATCATTTACAGTAGGATCGCCAGCTACTTTTCCAGGCCTTATAGACTTCAAGTAACGCAAAGTTGTTTCGATATTCTTGAAGAAAGAATAATTCAAGTATTCGACTTGGTACGGGGATTTGGAACATGCAGACCTACAAATTGTAAAATAATCTGCAGGAACGTTAATCACAGCTTTTCGAAGTTTTCTCTCAATGCATGAATGCATGCTATCAACTTCCATTTGGGTATGTCCTTTTGTAAGTATTTTTGCATGATAACGACGTTTTTGTCTTTAGCTAAATTAAAAAGAGCATTGGAGAGAGTCACGTTTCTGTTTTGATATCCACATCCATCGCTCCATATGATTATATCACCAGTCTTACTATCAGGATTATCTGATATAAATTTCTCAAAAAATCACAAAGAATTGTTGCGAACTCATTCGATCCCAAACCTCCTTCACTTTCATGCCAAAGGTAACAATACCCCTTTTTGCGCTTAATATCATAAATAGTGTAGTTGTGAACAATCAACTTTGTTTTGTAGTATAGTGTTGATACGGTAGACTTCGGGCTTAATAAGACGGATTGTGAATCTACTGTGAACACATTGCTTGAAGACTGTTTGTCCTTCTCTTTCTCTTGTCTTTCCTCTTTCTTTAGTTCAACATGAGTATTATAATCAGCAAGTTGCAAGTTTTTTGTCTCAAAAGCGACACAAATGTCACATTTATCTTTCTTAGGTTGATACAATGATAAATTTTTTAATTGCCCACTCCCTAACACCCAGTGTGTTGAGATACATCAGTTTACATACTCTTAACATTTCCATTGGCACTTTTTAAATAAAATTCGTTTGAAAATTGCCGTCTTTGTAGCAGTGAGCCTTTGCACTACAAGAGAGCTAACGAAAACTTTCTTCTCTTTCCATGACAATCTCCAGAATGCGTTAAATATCTTTTTTCTATTTCGGTGTCACAATGATGATTTTGTACAACTGTTTTCGGCCGAAAACAGTTGTACAAAGACAGTGATTATAGTCGTTTTTTTTGGTAACTCATCTCTTAAGTTGGCAGTTACTAGTTAGTACAAGTAGGTACTTTGTTGGGTACTTCCATGTTTGAACTTCAAAATGTCAGTCTTACTACGCTGCCAACTTAAAACTTAACGGCATAAAAAGTGTTCCCAACATAAAACATGTTAGTTCTAATGTTCCCTATAGTTTCTGATAATGATTTTTTTAATTAAATTAAAGCACCGAAATAGAACAAATAGTATGAAAAACGCGTGTTACAATGCTTTATTGTAATATTCCTATCTTGCGGACACTCGTGGCTACGCTTCGCGTCGCCACTCGTGCCACAAGATAGTCGTATTACAATAGGCCGCATTGTAACACTTGTCTTTCAATATACTATTCCCTTTCACTTTCTGCAATTGTATAACATTTTAATTTGGATTTTCCAGATTTACTTAATTTGCAACTACAGTTTTCTTTCATCCGTCTTTCACTCTTGACTATATCATACTTCCACCTTCCCTCAACTTTCTTTCTTCCCACATAATCTTTCTCTTTTTCGCGATTATTTCTATTTTTCATAACCTTCCACGTGCTTTTATCCACTTCACAGTCACAGTGTTTTCGTCTCTTCCTTAGAGATTTTTCTTCCTTTGCCTCCGCATTGTCGACCTCGCCCTCATTAACAGTTGGTAATAATTCATCTTCTATATTTTCGTTGCTCCTGGAAGTTCCTTCTTCATTTGTCTCTGCTTTGTCTGTAACTTCGCTCGAGTCATTAACAAGGATTGTTTCGCGTTCTACGTTTTCGTCGTGATTGTTATCTATTTCTACAAAATTGTGGTCCTCCAATTCGAGAATACTAACAAGACGACTTCCGCCTCTTCGATAATTTGTGCAAGTGTTGTAACTTCGATTGTAGATGACACGGTATCCACGTTCTTACAGTGGCGTCGGAAGACAGAATTCCAGGGAGGGGCAACGTCATCAAAATAAGGAAATTAATAAAAATGATTTTATTTATACATTTATTCGTAGGGTATCGGTATACACTGCAGCCTATGCATATTTATCAGAGAAGGCAAACATCAAATTCCTTGGAGTTTGAGCAAATATATCCAAGACACTTTGACAAAATTGATCAATATCAACTTTCACCTTCTCTCGATGGACGCTTAACATACATAATCCGTCAAGTCGTTGTGTAGTCATTGTCGACCTTAGCCACGTCTTCACTCTCCTTAACGTACTAAAACTTCTCTCGACAGTACACGTTGTAGGTGGAAGGGTCATAAAAATAATGATCCCTTTAGCTACAGCGGGAAAAAATTCAGTTTCCGCCAAAGCGTCATGCAGTGTCATATCTGCAGGAATTGTCTTGCTCTTCCAATAATGTAGCCACGTATCAGTCTCTTCGCAAAGGTTTTCTATTCCGTAAAATTGTTCAGCAGATTTCAGCTGAGCCATAAGGTGTGATTGTTCGGTGCTTGTAACAAATTTTGGATGTAGTAAACTCAAAGCAAACGCTGGTGTGTTGGTCTCCTCGAATCGGCTCGTTATTGAAGAAATAATAGAGTCCAAATATGGTACGTAAATGATCTTACGAAAGTATTCTTCCGGAGCGTTTGTACCTAATGCCGGGTTCGATCTATGTTTCTGTCGCTGAACAATGCGCGGCATTTCCATTTGTTTGCCGATTTTATTTCCTATTTCCGTAGCTTCCTGATAAATGTTTGCAAAGTAGGTTTCATGATCACTTCTGTGTTTTTTAAGGGTTTCTTCAATAATACCTATGTGGTTTTTTACATCTAACAGATTGATGTTGATGCCTTGAAGGGTATTAACCACAGGTTCTAGTTTAGAACTGTATTTTGCTATTATGACCATAGCAACAATAAAATTGGACTGACAAGCCGCCAGATATAGTTGGTGAGCTTTTGAGCGTGTAGCTGCATTATATTCTGCATTTGTAGCAAGATCTTCAAGGGCATGAATTATGTTGATAAAGTTCTCGTAGAAGATTCGGATAGATTTATATTTTGCGGACCACCTAGTTTCACACAACAGAGGCAAATTTGCGACTAATCTTCTTCGTAAAACACTTTCTCGAAAAAATTTCACGATTTCCTTTATGCTGGAACAACAGTTTTGAATTTCCCGAACCGCACATAAGTCATTAATAACCAAATTTAGTCGATGTGACGCACAATGGAAAAAGTTTGCTTTAGGGTGTTTCATTTTAATTCTTTGCTGTACACCTGTTTCTTTTCCAGCCATGGTTGCACATCCATCAAAACCAAGCCCTACAAGTTTGTCCATGTCCAATCCACAATCAGCAAGTACCTTTAAAATTGCATGACTAATTGCGTCAGCATCAAGTTTTTCTAGTTGTTGGAATCCTAAAAATTCTTCTTTAATGTTGTAGTTTGAGTCGACGTACCTAATGCCGATTGACAACTGCTCTTTTCCTGATATGTCAGCCGTTTCGACGGCCAAAATAGAAAAACCATAACCTTTATTAACTTCATCGACGATTTGTTTTCGTAGTACTTGACCACAGATGCCTATTAGTTCATTTTGGACTTGAACCGACGTATACTTTGCATTACCGGGGCAGTATTCTAAATGTTGTTGCAGTACACGATCTCCTGCATGTATTCTGAATTTCAGCAAGTCTACAAAATTTCCACTGCTCGATTCTTTTCCACGAAGAGCAAGATCATGCGTCCCACAAAATACGATTGTAGAAATTATGGGTAAGAGTTTTTCTCGATTATCTTTAACCTGTTTTGCCATTGAGCTGTCAATTTGCTGTACGATGTCCATTTGCGTTCCATATTTTACAGATTTGAAATTGGCTGCCATTACACTCGATTCTTTGTGCCACTGTGATGATACATGATTTCGCGCACATTCGTGCATGTCTTTGAATTTACGAAAAGGCGAAACGACGAATGCACCCATAACACCTCTTTTTAATGAAGGCTTAAACAGAACGCATGTTTTGCAAAGAGCTCCTTTCAAATATGGAGAGTAAACCAGCCAGGGGTATTTGTCTAACCACTCCGCTTTGAATATTCGCTTACATCCCACACTATCAGCGTCCAACTTAAAATTATAGTTTTTACTTGGTATAAAGCAATCGACCAATAACTTTAATTTGACATCATCTTTAACTCCTGTCTTATCGTTATCCTTATCTACATACAATCCTAAATCTAACTCGCTGGTAACAGACGAAGACTGAGGAGATACTTCGGATGCTGCACTAGGAGTTGAACGAGAAAGCTCACCTGGGTCATTAGAGATAGTTTGTACAGCATGAACGGGAGTTTCGTGCACGATAGAGGAGTTTGAATTTTCATTTGTTGACTGCAGTCTTGACCTTTTGAAATAACTGCGGATATCCATGGCACGGGGCACCGCTGAATAGTGAATACTGAACGCAGAACGCTGAACGCACAACTCAGTTTAACACTAATCTAATGCCTACTAAGCGTAATGTTGAAAATATAACCGACGCGACGCCGACGTACAATGAAAATGTACAGTAAATATTGAATTTAGGCAGTTTCACACACACAAAGTTTGAGCCAAGATTTTCGGCATTAGTAGTAGTATGTAGTACTAAAACAAAACGCTAGACTAGAATTGTAAAACTGAAGGGCGTGCACTCGTGAGTCACGAGTGACTCATGCAGTGTTGACTGTTGTCTTAGGAAGTGGGGAATTTTTGCACATAAAATGCTTTATTTTAAAAAAATATCGCACATCGTAAATTACATTTATCTAGGTTATGTTATAGGTATTATAACAAAGAAATTAGAAACTTCTTTATTTTGAATGTTACGCTTACGAATTACGAAACGAAAAGATACAAAGAGTGCCGGTGCCGACTGCCGTGGCAGGGCGCGGGCACTTTAGATATACGATTATAAGAACACGTGCGTTGCGCTGGCCGCTGTTTACATTTTGTTAACTGTATGACTCACGGGCGGCCAGGCCGGGCGCAATTCGTTTGTTTTGCTTCCATTAAATCTGTATCTAATTTTTGTTTTTCCTGTTTTCCATAAAAATTATATGGGCTATGATGTGGCATGTGCATAATGTAGATAATTAAGATTATGATTCAATTACCCATTAGCGTATTTTTTTCAGTTGTACTTGTACCGATAGAATTGTCAATTGTACTAGCTTTTCTAGCTCTTGCACTGCGGGTCCGGGTTGTCTTCCAGGGGGGGGCCGTTGCCCCTCCCTGCCCCTACCGTCCGACGCCGATGCGTTCTTATCCTGGACCATTTTTAGAATCAAACGCGATCTGTGTGACATCGTGATTGTGTTTGTCAGGATTCTCTGAAAAATTCGAATGTGTAAGTCCATTATACTACCCAAAACATCAATCAGGAAAAGTGCGTAACTCCAGTAATAATTTAACTTACATAAAATGGCAATTTAACAGCTACAGAATTACTGCATTCAATAGAAACTATTAAAATTAAACTTTACATACCTGTTCGCGCAAAAAGATGTAACAAACAATCAACTAAACACCAAATAAAGTGAAATAAACACAGAACGTGATCTTAACCTTAACTAAACAATGACGGTAATGATAGTACGCAGTTTTCTTATTGTAATATAAAAAAATAATGGACTGGAGTTACGCAGTTTGAACATTGTAAAATACAACCAAATATATATTTTTTCTGGAGATAGGAGTATTACTAGGACATAGAATGATGAATTCTTCACTAGATGGCATAAAAATCCCAATTTTCGATTTTTATGGAGTTACGCAGTTTACAAATGAGGCTGACGATATTCTCCTCATTTTCTGCATAGTCAGGATTTGTCATTAAGGATATCGCAATATGCAATGTTACACAATTTAGATAAACATCAGGTCGCGATATGTTGGAAAGCACTATCGGTCCAGAATATAGAAGGATCTGTCGAAATTCAGTTGCCTTCCAAATTTTATAATATTTTAATGGTCTTTCTTGGTTTTCTTACAAAATCCGTAGGAATTGTATATTTCAATGCCAGAAGTCTATCATTAATTACATTCACTGTTTAAGATGATAATCTATTACACAATGGTCCTTCTAACCAACGTGTAATTAGTTTTTTCATCACACCGAGGCACACCAGGTGCATGTAATCCAAAGGAACATTTAAAATGAAATCAAAATGTGGTATTTTAGTTAATACTGTATGGCCAACTTGAAAATCTTCATACAAATTGTTTCTAAAATCTAAATCATTGCGTAGTGGATTAGGGTTCTGTTCGAAGGGAAAGCAACATCGCCCATTCCGAAATTCACCTTCAGTAATGTGCAACTATGATAGCCTCCATGCCCCCTTAATCTTCAATACAAAAGCTTTGGCAGGAGCGTCACAAATCAGAGCCTTTAGGCGTACTTTAAATATTCTGCCATGATTTGTAAATCCATCTCGTATTAACAGTAACAAATCTATCACAAATTTATTTAAAAACTCATTAGAATTTTGTGATTTTGTGTGGCCAAAAAATGCTCCAATCATGAAAACGTGTTTACAAACTGATGTTGAACACAATATTGGCCAAAGTGCGCAATTAGATGATTTTGAAAGTGGTAAACCATCAATGTACACCATAAGATCAATAGTGTGTCACTGGATGTGACACTATCAGTAGATAAATGTTTCAAAGCGCTCAAAAAACCAAAATGCGAGTATTGATCCCCATTAAGTTCATCTATCTTTACACTCCTGGGCGTTTTTAGCAATGTTCTAGCATCCGTAGATAACTTGGTATACCTATCCATTCTTTTTTAAAATACAAAGTAATGCAGAAAGTGCAGAAAGAGTAATATTAAATTGGATGGATGATTTAATGTTTCGTTAGTGAGTGAAAAAATTGTGAACGTGATATACCTTACAATGCATAAATAAATTAGTATTATTATATTTTTCATTGTTTTTCATGTCATGTCAATGGGATTAAAGAGAAATTTGAACTAAAAATATTCATTCTTTAAAAAACTGTACAATTCATAATTTATGATTTTATATGGTATGCTTTAAAACAATTTCGATCTTTAGTCAACGGAATTTGACATCGCTGGGTGGTAGATCTTCCTCTAAAATATAGTTTACCACTTGCTCATCATCCTCATCAACCTCTTCTACTTCTGACTCATCTCCTTCCAAAAGCAGCAGCAGTTGCTTCACCTCAGCATCCGTTAATCCCACATACGCAGGCTACATAAACGAAGAAATTGAAAAATAATAAATATATTCCCAAATCCCACTGACACCATATGGAGTCATAACAAAAAGTTATTTATTACATTTGCGGTATATGTTATTGAATGCCATGCATGATTATTACTTTTTAATAAACTAATGAAAGCATCTGATAATTTTTTTAATGCAATATACAATCAATACCTACCATTTTTATTTTGATGAAACAGTCGCACTAGGTTATAAATTACTCGTAGTAACGCTTTATCAAACTGAATACAACACAGAACACCCACATATAAACATTCAAACTGAATTTACAGTGACATCTCACGTTAAATAAGAGTAACCAAAGCAGTACAGAACGGTTTGAAATTCCAGTTAAGTAAGTGTTAAATAATGTCAATAAATTATGACTCCATATGGCGTCACTGGGAAGGAAAGGGTTAAAACGTGCAGGGAGAGAAGTGGAATATTTACGTACCTTTTTTACTTGAAGAAACGCGATATTTTCTGCTACAGTAAATGTCCAAAAATCCAAATAAACTTTGAGGTTAGAGTACAACCTAACCCGGTTAAAAACTTATACACACTGTACGTAATATAATTAATACTATAATTAATATTATACCATGATACTAGGTAAAAAACAAAGTCAAACACAACGTAATTAAAGCCGGATTTATAGTTCCGTAGTCGTAAGAACGTAAGAACGGAATCGTAAAATCTTACGTTAACGAAAATTATACGATTTATAGTTACCGTAGTGGTAAGAGATGAGCTTGCGCATTAGTGCGAAACGAGATCTGCCATTCTATGTCATCTGTCAGTAAGAGTAACGGGCATTTCAAAATAATAATAACCAACAAAGTGTCAATAATTATTGTAAATAAACGAAACGAACGTCAGGATAAACTCAACTGTTTGAATTATCCGAGTACTGCCGACGACAAACGCGTTAGCACGATTTACCGTAAGAAATACGATTTGGGCATTTCCTACGTACCGTAACCGTTCTAACGCAACGTTAACGCGAACTATAAATGTTCACACGCAACAAGTAGGGTTTAATTCCAAACGTTACGGTACGGCGTTGCGGGTACGGAACTATAAATTCAGCTTAACACGTTAAACGCAAATCAGAACGTGTAATATAAACAACAACAACAAAGAGTACGGGTGACGCAACCATAAACTCCATGCAATGCAAGCACAAATCACATAAAGTGATTTGGGCATGCGAGGCGAGCGCTGCAGATGTGGCGACCTGCGCCAGCAACCATGTACGCTGATCACGTGACGGATACAATTTCTGTCAGCCATAATTCCATCTATACAAGTTTTTAATATCTTCGGTGAATATACGACTTAGATTTTTTTTAAATTATACCGTATAACCGATAAAAACTAAGTTACATAAAAAATTCAATGAGAAAATGAAAAAAAATGGCCTGTCCCTGCAATAACGAACATTTTGACAATCTTTGCCAGTGGATTTCCTGCGATAACTGCCACAATTGGTTTCATGGAAGGTGTGTCGCCCTTTCTGATGTGGACATCTTACGCTTAGGCTCCTCTACCGAAAAATGGTTCTGTAATCAATGTCTCTTCGTGAACGTTACGCAATCTTCTTCACAGGATAATTCTTCAAATGAGTCCCATGTTACTTGCCCAATATGTAACAAGAATTACAAGAACGATCATGGTTTAAAAATCCATTTGGCTCGTATACACCGGGATGACATAATTCCTTCATCCATATGTGATAGTGCCAAACAAACCTATGAGAACCCAAATAAACTATTTCAACAGCTTACAAAATATAAGAAAAATACAAAAATCTTAAAACGTATACCAAAAGGAGCCAGATCAATCGCTGCTTATAAATTAGCAGAGATATTGGATTCTTGTACCAACCAAAATGACTTTAATTCCTGGAAGACTTTGCTCACTTTTCCTTACCAAGCCTTCAAAATCCCTCCCAAGTCGAATAATACGAAACAATCTCTTCACAAACTTGTAAAAGAAAATCTATCAAGTCCTTATTTAGAGGAGACTATTGACTCTCCTCTTACTCACAATATTACCTCTCTCAAAATGCGAGTTGAATCCAAAGTCTCAGATGGTGACATCAGGGGTGCTGTCAAATTGCTTTCTTCTTCGGACCAAATAGCTCCCATTAATGAAGAAATTTATAAAATTCTGTTGGACAAGCATCCTTCAGCTATCGAAAACAAAATAAAACCAACTTTATCTTTGGATGACCAACTCCTTGCTCACCAAACCAATGTTAAGGAAATAACTTCAGCCATCAAGTCATTCGCACCTGGCTCTGCTTCGGGACTAGACTCACTCCGTCCTCAACATCTACGTGATTTGACAGCGCCTTCAAATGGTAACGCAGCTAGCCGACTACTTTCCTCTTTATGCGACATTATGAATCTGATGCTTCTTGGAAAAGTAAATTCAGCTATCACGCCAATTCTCTATGGAGCAAACCTATGTGCCCTTAATAAAAAAGGAGGTGGTTTAAGACCGATTGCAATAGGAATGACGCTTAGAAGATTATGTGCCAAAATATCCTGCATTTCCTGTTATCAACCAGTTGCTGAATTCTTGCAACCTATTCAAATAGGGGTAAATACCAAAGGAGGATGCGAAGCTGCAGTACATTCAGTTAGATCTTTCATCCATTTAAATTCAAAATCAAACAAAGTACTCCTAAAGATCGATTTCAGAAATGCCTTTAACTCAGTGGATCGGGTTGAAATACTTTCAGTAGTAAAGAAAATCGTCCCTTCGTAATACCCTTTTTTGGTTCAATGTTATGGAACTCCATCTAATCTTTCTTTTGGACACTACATTATCCATTCAGAGGTAGGTGCACAACAAGGAGATCCATGCGGCCCAATGATATTTAGTCTAGTAATTCAGGAAATAATCAGCTCCCTTGAATCTGAGCTTAATGTTTGGTTTTTGGACGATGGAACACTAGGAGGAGACCCAAACACTTTATTATCTGACTTTGAAAAAATAATACATGAATGCGCTAAAATTGGTCTCTACATAAATTCAAGTAAATGCGAGCTGTACTTTTTGAACGAAGACAACCCGGACAAGGGTTCAATAGTTACTAATTTTAACCAACTGTCGCCTGGTATTAAGGTTATTAACGAAAACCTTGAATTACTTGGATGTCCTCTCACCCGAAATAACGCACACCTTTTCTCCAAGAAACTTGACGATATTATGACACTCTGCACGGATTTAAATCAACCATCGTTACATGTAGGATACTTCTTACTTAAAAATTGCTTCGCAATACCTAAGTTAACATATCTACTTAGGACCAGTGATCTGTTTTCTTTAACAGATATTACAAATAGTTTTGATGCACAAATAAAAAACGCAATGGAACATATTTTCAACTGCAATCTTTCACCCGAACAGTGGATAAAGGCGTCTCTCCCCGTATCCCAGGGAGGTATTGGAATTCGAAGATGTTCCGATATCAGTCTTCCAGCTTTCCTTAGTTCAGTAAATGCAAATAAGGCTCTCATCAACCTGATTCTTAATAACCCTGATGAAGCTGAAATTGCTCTTTACAACGAAGCTCTGGATTGTTGGAATATATCTGAGAGTAGCACACCTACCATTCCTGATAAACAGAAGAATTGGGATATAATTTCTACTAAAAGAATTTCCAATGAGTTATCTTTTATAAGTGACACTGATAAAGCCCGTCATTTAGCCTCCAAATCAAGAGAGTCAAGTCTTTGGCTAAACACCTTACCATCCAGATGCCTAGGAACACTATTAGATAATAACTCTTTCAGAATCTCAATTGCCCTAATGATAGGATGTGACATTTGCCGTGAACACCAATGCATCTGCGGTGCACCAGTATCTAGGAATCGGATTCATGGACTTAGTTGTAAGAAAAGCAACGGAAGACAAGTAAGACATAATGAATTAAATAACATTATATGCCGAAGTCTGCAATCCGCCAACATTCCTTCTATTTTAGAACCCCAGGTCTCTGTAGAAGTGATGGTAGACGAGTAGATGGTTCAACTCTTATTCCATGGAGTAAAGGAAAAATCCTGATCTGGGATGCTACAGTACCAGACACTCTTACACCATCATATATTCACTCCTCTTCCAAAGAAGCGGGTACAATTGCAAAACAAGCTGCTAAAAGAAAACTAAACAAATATAAGGACCTTGTCACAGATAATTACTTATTCGATCCCATCCCTTTGCTGTCGAAACCCTTGGACCATGGTGTAATGAAGCAATATCATTTATTGAAGCTATAGGAGAGTTAATTAAACATAAAACCTACGACAGTCGTTCAACGTTATTCTTAAAACAGAAAATTAGTATTGCAATTCAAAGAGGGAATGCAAGTTGCATTATGGGAACTTTCAGCAATTCTTTCAGGCTAGAAGAAATTTTTTATTTACTTTAAATATTGTTATTGAAATTATTTGTGAAATGCGTTTTAAATTAAATTTACTTATTATTAAATATATACCTATCTACAGAAATACGCCTGTAATACTACAGAAATACAAAGTGTGTCATAATTCATTTCATATTTCGGGGAAATATCTTAGCAATATTCCTTTCAAAAGATAGAAATCTGAAATCTTTCAGATATATAGGTAAAGAAAGTAATTTGCAACATTGGGATATTTCAGAAAGGTCTTGTGCTATGTGGGAAGGAGTATTGAGATGCAACCGCAAAATAATACCGCTTGTCTCTGACGTCGCCGTCGGCATGTAACGCCCGCTACGTTTACCCCTGGTATTCTGGATTATTTGGGCACGTAGCGGGTTTCGGGTATCCTTTCGGGTAGCAGACAGTCGTAGACACAGTACAGTACAATGATATGACAACGTTTATTTATAATTGCTATGTATTTAATAACAAGAGCATTAATTATATTCAACTCCTCTCCGGTAATCCTATCGCTCCGACTCGTGGACACCACTGTCGTAGACGCAGCCGGATATGCGCTGTCAACCGTCAAATGGAGGTTGTAGGTTTACAGCAGTTGCTAGAAATCTGGTTAATTAGTGTGATGAAGTTATTTGCAAATAAGATGAGATTATTTACAATGAATGATGTGTTGCCTGGGCTATGGAATGATTCACCCAAGCTTTAAATTGAAATTATATAGGGCAGGTTTTAGGTTATGTTTCCCTCGTGCAGGAAGAGAGGTCTACGTGAAGCGTAAATGTTCTGGTCGGGATTTGAATAAGAGAGAGTTCTCAGGGTTGCCGAGGTACTGGTAGAATGGTAATTTCAACGACGGTGATAAACTCGACCATACGTTGGACTAACAGGAATGAATTACGGTAA